>NC_051397.1:12859975-12879975 GCF_015228065.2 Penaeus monodon
CAGTGATATCGCGTGTAGTTGATCTGTTCATTGCCGGGTTTGGAACGAAAGGCGTGCCTTTTCGTAGAGTTTGCGAATGATTTGCCCCCGTATATGACCTCACCACTAAAATAATGCACAATACATCATGCATGTTTTGGTGTTGTGCTGCGTGCGGGTGCGTGTGCGCGTGCGTGCGTGCTGTGCGTGTAATATAATTTTAATTTTAATATATAAATATATATATATATATATTATATATATATATATATATTATATATATATATATATAATTATATATATATTGGTTGTGTGGTGTGGTGTTGGTTGGTGGGTTGTGGTGTGTGTGTGGTGGCTTTATGTTTTTTGTGTTTTGTGTTGTGTGTGTGTGTGTGTGTGTGTGTGTGGTGTGTGTGTGTGTGTGTTGTGTGTGTGTGTGTGTGTGTGTGTGTGTGTGTGTACACATTTGCATATGTTATGACTGGGCAGGTAGGCAGAAAAACAATATTTAGTAATATCAAGGCAATGTTTCAGGGGATTCCTATTTCCTGGATGACACATACGTAAGACCCTTCCCACTTTTCATTTTCCCTTCCTCACTCATTCACACTCTTCCTCCCATCCTCCCTTCGGGTTGTGTTAATTCCATTTTCCACCCCGTTGCTATCGCCTATTACACCTGCTGTTTTTTATCGGCGATTCCATTTCCCCCATTGCTATACCGCTACTGATTCCATTTTCCCTAATCTTTCGTATTAATAATATTGATCCTACTTCTAATCTCTAGTTCTTTGTCTACATCTGCTATCTGTTTGTACAACCGTCTTCTCCCTCTTTTTCACCTCCATTATGTAGCGTAAGTCCTTGAAATTTCTCCACCACTTAATCCTCATTCACTCTAGACGATTCCCTTTCCCCCCCTGTTTATTTATCTTCGATTCCGCTTCCCCCTTCCCCCCTTTTCAACTCCCAATTTATTTATCTATCACTTCCTTTCTCCCTCCTCTAGCGATACCGACTCCCCTTCCTCTCCCTTCTCCCTGTTTATTCAGTGCTTATTCTACTCTCCCTCTCCCTGTTTATCTGCCGCTGATTACTCTTCCCCTTTGGCTCATTTCCCACCCCTGCTTATCCACTGTTGGTTCCACTTCTCTCTCTCTTCTCCCTCCTCTGTTTATTCACTGATGATTCCACTTCCCCTTTCCCTCCTCTTTCCCATCCCCTCCCCCCTCTTCCCATCCCCTTTCCCCCCCTTTCCCCCCCTTCCCCTCCCCTCCATCGCTGTACTGATTTCATTTCCCCCTCTTTCGCACCTCTGTTGTGTGTCCACTTCTGTAATTTCCTCCCCCTTTCTCTTCTTCCGTATTTACTGCTGTTTCCACGCGCTTCCCCTCCCTCCCCCTTATTCCGCAGCTAGTTTCTCTTCCTCCTCCTTCAGTCCAAACCTCTTCGTATTCCGTAGCTCATAATCTTCACGGAAACCTCACTCCTACACCATTATCTGCTGCCCTTTTAACATCAAAACCCTTCCCTTCAACCCCTCTCTTTTACGATTTGGGACGCCGAAAAAAAAAAATGAATAAAAGGGGAAGAGGGAAAAAAGGAAAAAAGAAAAAATTGAAAAGGGGGAAAAAACAAACCCGTAATCAGCTGTTTTTATTTTTTGTGTTGTTTTACTTTTCCCTTGTTTTTTTTTTCTCTTTTTTTTTGTAACAAAATTTTTTTTCTTAAGTCTTTTTTTTTTCTTTTTTTTGGTTTTCCCCTTTTTTTTTGTTTTTTTTATTTCCTTTTTATCATTATTTTTCAAATTTCCCCCTTCCCCACCCCACCCCCCCTCCAAACCCCCTTTTTTTCTTCCCGCTTTCCCTTTTATTTTTTTCTCTTTGCCACCCGGGCCAGGGGAACCACCCCACCCAGGAAACGCGAAGCGCGGCAGCGGCCCCACCAGGAGGCTACCTCCCTCAGTCCAACCGAAACCCAAAACCAAATCACGGAAAACCCCCCAACCAATCGCTAAACAACACCTACAAACCCCCTGAGAAAGGGGCGACGGAAAAAAAACGAAAAAGAAGAAAAGAGGAAAAGGGAAAAAAAAATTTTGGGGAAACCGCAGTAAACAGCTCTGTCTTTTATTTTTTTTTCTTTTCCTTTTTTTTTACTCTTTTTTTTTCTTAAAAAATAAAGGGAAATTCGGGGGTTTTTTCTTTCAAAAAAAGTGTTGGGTCGTGATGTTTAATTATTATTGATTTTTGATTTTTTGCTTGGTTTTAAATTTCTTTTTTTCGTCTGGCCCCCTCCCTTCCCCCGGGCGGGGCACCAGAATTGGCCGCCCACCCCTTTTTGTTAACATTCCTCTGTCCTTTCCCTTTCCTTCCCTTTCTTTGTCCTTATGCTTATTTTCCCGGCCCCCCCCTTTTTTTTCCCCCAACCCCCAACCTCCCCCCCCCCCACCGCCCACCCCACCGCAGGCTCCCGGGCCCCCCCCCCCCCTCGCCCCCCCCCCCGCAACCACCCCGACCGCTTCCCCCCACCGCAACGCACCCAACCCCCCCCCCCCCCCGCCTCCTTCCCCTTAAAAAAACCCCAAACCCCCCCCTTTTCCCCCCCCCCCCCCCTTTTTTTTTTTTTTCCCCCTTCCCATTCCCCCCCCCCCCCCCCCCCCCCGCCCCCCTTTTTTCATCCTTCTTCCTTTTCAATTTTTTCCCCTTTTTTTTTTTCCCTTTTACACAAAATCGGGGGTTTTTGGGAAAGGGGGGAAATGGGTTGGGGGAATGGGAAATTTGAAAAGGTTTTTTACTTTTTTTTTTTTTCTTTCCTTTCTTTTTTCTTTTGTTATTAAATTTTACACTTATTTAAAGGGTTTTTCTTCTTTTCCCTTTCTCCTGCCTTCCGCCCTTCAAATTTTTTTTCTTGGGAATTTTTTCCGTCCCTTTTCCCTTTTTCCCCCCCCCGGTTTCCCCCTTTATTTTTCCCTTTCCCTTGGGGCCCCTCCCAAAAACCCCGGGCTCCGGGGGGCCTCCCCCCCCCCGGGGGGCCCTTTTTCCCCTCCGGGGGGGTTTTTTTCCCGGGGGGGCCCTTTTTCCCCTCCCCAGGGCCCCGGGCCCCCCCCCCTTTCCCCCGGGGGGGGTTTTTTTTTTCCCCCCCCAAAAAAAACCCCCCCAAAACCCCACCCCAAAACCCTTGGGCCATACCCTTTTTTCCCTCCCCCCAAAAAGTTTCCTTGGGGCCCCGATTTTTCTTTCCGGGCTTTCTCTCCCCCCTCTCTTTTTCCTTTCTCTCTTTCTCCCCGTTTTTTCTCTCCCTTCCCCGTTTTCTTCTTTCTTTCTTTCCCCTTTTTTTTCCTTCCTTTTCTCTGCTTCTCTCTTTCTTCCCCTTTTTTCTCTCCTTTCTCTCTTTCTCTCATTCTCTTTCTCTTCTCTCTTTCTTCCTCCCTTTCTCTCTCTCTCTCTCTTTTTTTATATATTTTTCTTTAATTTTTTATTTTTTCTTTTTCTTCTCTCTCTCTTTCCTCTTTTTTTCTCTCTCTTTTTCCCCTTTTTCTCTCTCTCTTTCTCTCTCTCTTTCTTCTTCTCCCCCTTTTCTCTCTCCTTCTCTTCTTCCTCTCTCCTCCTCTCTCTCTCTCTCTCTGATCTCACTCCTTCCTCTCTTCCTCTCTCTCTTTTCTCCCCTCTCTCTCCTCTCTCTCCTCTTCTCCTCTCTCTCACCCCTCTCACTCACTCACTCACCCCACTCATTTCACTCACCCCACTCACTCATTCCCATTCCTTCTCTCACTTACTCAACTCACTCATTCATTTTCTCTCTCTCTCTCTCTCTCCTTTCTCCCCTCTCTCTCTCTTCTCCTCTCTTTTTCTCTCTCCTCCCTCTCTCCCTCTCTCTCTCCTTCTCTCCCCTCCTCCCTTCTCTTCTCTCTCTCACTCTCCACTCACTCACTCACTCCCCTCACTCACCCACTCACTCCCCTCATTCTTTTCCCTTCTCCCCACTTACTAAACTCACTAAATTTTTTCCCTCTCCTCTCTCTCTCTCTCTCCTCTCTCTCTCTCTTCCTCTTCCTCCTCTCTCCCCTCTCCTCCTCCTCTTTTTTCTTCTCCCTCTCTCTCTCTCTCCGCTCCCCTTTTTCTCTTTTCTCTTCCTCTCTCTTCTCCTCCCTCTCTCCTCTCTCTCTCTCCCTCTCTCTCTTTCTCTCTCTCTCTCTCTTTTTTCCCTTTTCTCCTCTCTCTCTCTCTCTCTCAGGGTCACCCCACTCACTCACTCACATCACTCACTCCTCATTCATTCCTTCTCCCCACTTACTCAACTCACTAAATTCATTTTCTCTCTCCCCCCTCTCTCTCCTCTCTTCCCCCTTCTCTCTCTCTCTCTTTCCCCTCTCTTTTCTCTCTCTCCCCTCTCCTCTCTCTTCTCTCTCTCTCTCTCTCTTTTTTCTCTCTCTCCCCTTTTCCTCCCCCTCTCTCTCCCCTTTCCTCTCTCTCTCCCCCTCTCCCCCTCTTCTTTTCCTCCCCTTCTCTCTCACTCACTCACTCACTCACTCACTCACTCACTCACTCATTCCTTCCTTCTCTCACTTACTCAACTCACTCACTCATTCATTCAAATTATTATCTCACCCATTTCATTCATTTTTTTCATTGGATATTGGTATATATTTCTATTTTAATTGATTCTCTGCGGTTGGCTGTTCCATGTCCCTTCGTAAATTTGTTGAAGCCTGTCTGTCTCAGTGGCTTTAACGCATTTCTCTACGAGAACTGGTTTCTCCGCCCTTCCTACTCTGTGTTCAGAGCGAAAGAGACATATTTATACCATTTTCTTATATATCATATGTTGGGTTTCTTATACTTACAAGCAAAAGATATTTTCGGCAAATTTAATTTTGTGTTATTTTTTTTTTTTTTTTTTTTTTTTTTTTTACATCGTTTTAAAGAGTAAAAACTGCGTCCGAATCCGTTCGCACACCACCCGGGGGAAAAGGGGAAAAACGGCCTTTTGCAT
Source organism: Penaeus monodon (assembly GCF_015228065.2). Taxonomy (NCBI): domain Eukaryota; kingdom Metazoa; phylum Arthropoda; class Malacostraca; order Decapoda; family Penaeidae; genus Penaeus; species Penaeus monodon. The sequence continues at coordinate 12,864,950 of NC_051397.1, forward strand.
TTTATACGAAACGATCTGTCTGTCTTCGGGAGAAAGGGGATACGATATGGAGGTTTAAAACTTTTCAAAGAAATATTCGCGTTATGAAACGGCTTCTCTGGCGCGTGACAGTGTAGATGTGATCTTGGGGTTGAAACTTGTGGGGTGTGTTTCGGCCCAGGGGGTAGCGGGGAAAGGAAGGGGGGGGCGACGGGGGGAAAAAAGGGAACAAACGGATTTGTGATAGGAAGGAAAGGAGAGAAAGGGGAGGCGCCATACGGACACCTCAACAACAGACACTGATAACCTGTGATAATCCGTTAAAGTTCCTTCCTTTGCGAGAAAAGACGGGGTAAAAAAAAGGGGGGGAAAAAGGGGGTGGGTTTGACGTTTAGAAGGTGCAAAAAAGAGCAAGAGAAGGGCAAGATATATATGCAAGAGTGCGGCAGAGAAGGGCAAGAAATCTGCCACCGGAAGACGCAAGAAAATATCTGGTTGTCCGGGCAACCGAGCGGAACTGGGCAGGTTCTTTGGCACAGGTTCCAGGCCTCGGCAGGAGGGGGCGGGCGGGCATGGGGCCAGGGGAAAGGGGTGGGGGCAGCGGCCTCCTTCCTTCCGCAGCTGTGCCTCGTAGGACGCAAGCAGGGCGTTTTAGGAGCTCGCTTTTAGTGCTAACGTCACACCCCTAAAGAGGAAAACTGAGAATGATAATCATAAAAAAATTTGGAAAAAAAAAAAACTAGAAGTAGGGAAAATTGTCAAAAAACTCGTAAAGAGCTAAGAAACGCAAAAACCTCGGACCAGAAAAAGAAAAAAAAGGAGTACTGTGCAAACATGTGGTAACTTCGAGATGGATTTTTTTTCCTAAGAGGCATTTGGTTGCTTCATATAATATCTAGAGATATAGAACCGAATGTCTCCTAATTTGAGCTTAACTTTCAAGTCCAGATGACAGTTGCGAACATACGCCCCGCCCATTTTTTTTTTTTCTCGAGACTTTTTGGGATTTTTCGCCAGTTACTACAATTCGCAAAAGGTGTGTTTGTTTTGGCGTGTGACGTCACACATGCGCGCGCGAATGTGCCTACTGAACTTGGGTCAAGACACGCAAATCCGCCTCTCACGTGTGGGCGGCCTCTCCCCGGCGCAGCTGGGGCGGGTCCCCCTGTTTTGCTCGTCCCATTTTTCCCCAGGGCCCCTTTTTCTGTCTCTTTCATTTTTCTCTGTCTTTTTCTCTTTCCCGCCTTTCTCTTTCCCCTCCTTCTCCTCCCCCCCCCTTTTGTCCCCTGTCTCTGTCTCTGTCCCGCTCTCCCCTCTGTCTCTCTATTTCTCCCCCCTCTCCCTCTCTCTCTCTCCATCCTCTCTTCTCTCTCTCTCTTCTCTTTTCTCCCCCCCCTCTCTCCTCCCCTCCTCCTTCTCTCCCCTCTCCTCTCTCCTCACATTATTCCCTACTCCTTTTCCCGCCCCCCTCCTCCATTAGCAGGAGAGCACGCCCAGGGAGGAGGGGGGGGCGGGGCGCGGCCCTGTCTAGCGAGCGCCGCGACGGCCCCGAGGCTAAGCATCCCGTTCGGGGCGTCATCGGGGCTGCACTCGAGGAGAGGCGCTGGACGACGGCCGGCCGGGCGTGGGAGGCGGAGGCCGGTCCCCTTGTGACGCCCGCGCGCCCACCTGGGGGGAAGGTAGTGGGACGCGGGGGTGTTTGGAATGGTGAGTGGGTATTTACGAGTGAGGGAGTTAGTGAAAGAATGAATTGGGGTGAGGTTTGATTGAAAAAGCCTTTAAGGGGCAGCGGAGCGATGGGAAAACGGGGAGGTAAGCAAACGCAGCTGCCGACGAGCAGACAGATAGATGAATAGAGACAGACGGGCAGACAGATGGACAGGCGCAAGGGCAATGCGGGTCTCCACACCGGGTGAGGCTGAAAGTGAAAGGGCCGTTTAACTTAGCAAGTGAACCGTTAACTTCCCTCCTCCTCCTCCTCCTCCTCCTCCTCCCCCCCCCCCCCCCCTCCTCCTCCTCCTCCTCCTCCTCCTCCCCCTCCCTCTTTCTCTTCCCCTCCTCTCCTCATTTCCTCCATCCCACCTCTCCTCCTCTCCTCTCCTCTCTTTCCCCTGTCCTCCTCCCTTCCTCCTCTCATCCTCTTCCTTTCCTCTTCCTCTTCCTCCGCTTCCTTTTCCTTATCCACATCTTATTATTTCCTTGTTCCGCCTGTTCCCCAAGTTCTCTTTATTTGATGTCCTCCTTTTTCTCTGCATCCTATGTTTTCGGTATGTTATTTTTTATTTATGCTTTGCTTTTATTTCTTTGTCTCCGTCTTAGATCGTTAAATTCCATATCAGTTTCCCATTTTTTTCCATTTCGCTTCGAATTTCCCATTTTCTGCTTTATGCCCATGAGTTTCCATTTTCTTTCATTTGGCCTTGAATTTCCCGTTTTCTTCGCCGTCATCTCAATTTCTTATATTCTATTCGTGGTTTGGTTCATATTTGTTTACCTGCTTTGCTCTGTGCCAACCTCATTATTAAATTTTTAAGACTTCTGTTCTTTTGTTCATATATTTTCTTATTAATTTTTAGATCGATTTTTCCCTTTGCATTTTTTCTCTACCAAACTATCTTCATCTCTGTTTCCTTCCCTCTTTCCGCCCTCTCCACTTCTGTTCACACGTTCTTTCTTCTTTTTTGTTCTTCCCCACCTTCACACCCTTCACTTTCACCTCTCTCTGTTTGTGTCTCTCTCTCACCCATCTGTTTATCTTTGCTCTCATTTTCACCTTTCGCTCGTGTTCTCGGTCTGTCTTCGGGGTTCATCTTGCTCCTCTTTGCACCAGTTTCTTTCCCTACTATTTTTTCCGGTATTTTTACTCTTCGCAGTTTCGCGATAGAGAGAGAGGAGATTGCAGTACCCCCCTCCCTCCACCATCCTCCTCCACCCCCCTCCCTCCACAACCCCTTCTCTCCACCATCCCCCTCCCTCTACCATCCTCCCTCCACCATCCCCTCCCTCCCCCACCCCCTCCCTCCACCCCGCCGAAGTCCCCCTTGTCACATGTGTAAACTGGTGTTCTTCTCTGTTTATTATTCATTTTTGTAGTAATGTTAATGGTGTTTGTGTTAATGGCAGTGTTAATGATGGTAGCTGGGATTATCGTTTCTTTTCTCGTTGCCGTTGTTGTATTTGTTGGTGTTATTGTTGTTTCGTAAATGCATTGATGACGATGCTGTTATTATTGGTATTATTATTTTTGTTGGTGTTATTGGTATAAAAGTTCCATGAATTACAGAGTTCATTTGGGAACAACCCTGCACTTTGATATCTTTTATCATTTCGCACCCCTGGGCCACCCTCCCCTCACCCGGGCCCCCCCCTCCTTTCCCCTTTAAAATTTACCTTGCGTCCCTGACCTCTCCCAAAATTTCGAAACCCCCCCCTCCCTCCCCCCCCCTTTCCCCCACCCCCAACCCAAAAACAACCGCAGAAATTTCATCATCATCAACAACAACCCAAAAAAACAAAAACACCCAAAAACAACAACAACAACAACAGCAGCCCACGTCCCGCCACTGCATTAGCAACAACAGAAACAACGGAAAAAGTAATAGTATAGATAGAGAAAATGCTGAACCCCCACCCCCACCCTTCCCATAAGCATATACCCGCCCGTCATGTTGAAAGTGGCAGCGTGATTTGTGCGTGGGCGTGGGTGTGAGCGAGGGGGGAGGGGGGGAGGGAGAGATTAGTCCCGATGGAAAGGATGGATGGAGTGGATGGAGTGGATGGATGGAAGGGCGGCAGGGTAGATAGCGACAGATATGGGTGTGGAGCGTCGGTTGAGAGCGGCACGCAATCTGCACATTTGCGCGGCAAACCGGGGCGGCGGGGGGGTTTTCGGGTTTTGTTTGTTTCCCTTTTTTTTTGTTTTGTTTTTTTGTTTGTGGTGTTTTATGTGCGAACCCCCGGACTTTCCTTCCGGATGTATGTCGGAGTCCCAGATTCATTTCAAAAATTCTTATATTCCTCGCAAAACGAAAAAATTATATAGAAAATGTAAAAATAAAATGGGATAAAATTTGTGTCTGTTTCCCCGTCCCTTTTCCTTTCTTTCTTTTTTTTTTTTTTCTTTTTTTTTGTGTTATGCGCCCACGTTTCATTTATTGTTATGCAAATAGTGGCTGAGGTCAAATTGTACAGGATATCACGTCATGCACAGAAAGGGTGCGAGCAGCGCCCCTTTACGCTGTAAGCATTTTATTAAGTTTGGCATGTCTTTGTGTGGAATACTTGAATACCGTCTGCACGAACCCAAAGTGACGTAATGAGAAATGACGTATTAAAGTAATTATAGTTTAGTGACATAATAGAATGCCCCTTTGCCTACAGGTGGACGTACTTTGTATAGCTATGCTGTGACTGACAACTGTTATCTTTTTTTTTATCGTTCTCCCTTACATAAAGATAAAGATAGATATCGAAGATAGTAAATCGCACTTCTATAAAGGTTAAGATAGGCGGTGTTGATCACTTGTTCCTTTTCACTGACGTTGAGTTTGGTGATTGTGAAACCTTCTCCGTAGCCTTGAGTGGCATAGTAGCACGGCATGAGTCGGCCGCACGATCCTCATTGTTTTGTGTTCTGGGTACGATACAGATGTTCTTGGTGTTATGGCCGCAAATAAGACGTGATAGGATTGGTTAGTTTATATATATATATATATATATATATATATATATATATATATATATATATATATATATATATTATGTGTTGTGTGTGTGTGTGTGTGTGTGTGTGTGTGCGTGTGCGTGTGCGTGTGCGTGTGCGTGTGCGTGTGCGTGTGCGTGTGCGTGTGCGTGTGCGTGTGCGTGTGCGTGTGCGTGTGTGTGTGTGTGTGTGTGTGTGTGTGTGTGTGTGTGTGTGTGTGTGTCTGTATGTGTATGTGTATCTGTATATATATATATATATATATGTGTGTGTGTGTGTGTATATATATATATGTATATGTATATATATATATATATATATATATATATGCATATATATGTGTGTATATGTATATGTATATATATGTATATATATATGTATATATTGTATTATTTGTATGTGTATAGTATATATGTTATGTATGTATGTTGTATATATATATGTATGTATATATATATGTATAGTTATGATTATGTATGTATGTTATGTATTGTGTACGGAACTAAGTTTAGTTTGTCATTATCTAAGTGTGTGTTATGTGAGTTGTGTAACGTACTACAAGTATTCTAGCATGTAAGTTATGTATTCGGTGCTGCCATTGTTGGTTGGATGCGGGTTGTGTGTGAGTGTCGGGTGTGAGGGCATGTAGGCTCAGCACATGATGTCAGTTAGGATTCGTCGGGCGTCATTACGATATCCGGATGAGCGGCAGGTTGTTAGGTTTGGTTATCGGTGGGTGATGGTGATGTGTCGCGGTCCCGCCCGCCCGCCCTTACCGTCCCAGTCGCAGGTCGTGGGGGTCTTGACCTCGAAGGAGTCAGGTCACGTGACTGAGCAGGTACGGGTGGCGTCATGTTCCGGTTGGGTCCGTGGCGTTTTTCGTTTTGTTTCTATGCTGTCTGTCTCTCTCCTCCCGCCTCCTTCCTCCCTCCTCTGGGGCTCCTCTCTCTTCTCTTCTCTCCTCCTCTTTTTCTCCTTTTTCTCTCTCTCTCTCTCTCCTCTCTCTTCTCTCTCTCCTCTCTCTCCTTCCTCTCTCTCTCTCTCTCTCTCTCTCTCATCTTTTCTCCTTCCCACCCCTCCTTCCTTATTTTCCCTCCCTCCCTCTTTCCTTCTCGTCTTCTCTCTTTCTCCCTCTCCTTTCTTATTTTCCCTCCATCCTCCTTTTTCCCACTTCTTCCCCCGACTTCATCAAGAGCGTCGTTAACCTTTATTGTGGGAGCTTGTATCTGTTCGCGTTCTCGTTGATGTTGTTGTTGTTCGCGCGGCGTCTGCCCTTCGAAGAACAGTCGGCTCCTTCATCCAGATCGATATCTTAGGCGTAGTTAAGGTGCGGAACGCGAGGGGGAACTGCCACATAACCATATTGGTCTCTCCCCTCTTTCCTCTCCCTCCCTCCCCCTTCTGTCCTCCCCACTCTCGTTCCTCCCTAAGCCACCCTCTTTGCCTCTTTCCTCTCCTCGCCTTCCTTTTCCTCTCTTTCTCTCTTTTCTTCCCTTCTTTTTTTCATTTTCTCCTGCTCCTCCTCCTCCTCCTCCTTTATTATTTCCCTCTTTCCCTCCTTCCTCACTCTCCTTTCTACCTTCCATCACCCTCTTCTCCCCTCTCTCCTTCTCCAGCTTCCCTTTTTCCCTCCCCTTCTTCGTCTAACCTCCGCCTCCCTCTTACCCCCCTCCTCCTCCTACCTCCCTCTCTACCCCCCCCCCCCCGCCTGCCTCTTCACCTAAAAACCCTCCCCCTCAGTCTCCAACCCCCCTCCCCCCCCCCACCCCAAGGGTTGTCCTGAGGTGACCGCGAAGGGGAGGGAAGGAGGGATGGCAAATGGGGGGAGGGAAGGAGGGAGAGGGAGGGCGAAGCCACTTTTGCCCAGTCAGTTTGTCCTCTAAGTCGGTGGTGTGCGTGTGTGTCTGTGTCTGTCTGTGCGTTGTGTTCGAGGCGCACATCGGCGCGTCCTGGAGTGCGTAGGCCTATACGATGGAGTGAGTCCGTCCGCAGCTGCACCATTCGCTACAAGAGCTCAGACAAATGAGAATGTTATCAGAACAATCAATAATATGGATTCATGAACAGTGTCTTTTGCGGGAAGGGGAGGGGGAGGGGGAGGGGCACCTGTCGTGTTCCTGATATAGCGTACTTGATGATGGCGCCCTTTCGTTGAAGCAACCTTGAGTAAATGAAAGGCAATCGGGGCATCTTATCAGCTGTTCGATCAGCTGTTCGTTCCCTCTGTATCATATCTATTTGTGTGTCAGCCTCTACTTCGCACGAAGCTGATGCGATCTTCGCCAGTAATACTCCGGGAGGAGGCTTTGTCAGAGAGGCGCTCGCGGAGGCGGCTTGAAGGGTGTGGAGGCCAGAGCAGTGGGCAGGGGCAGCATAGGATTCAGAGTGAGGACGGAGGGCACAGTGAAGCTACAGTGACAACGAAGGCGACAGTGTCTGCGGTGAGGGTTGGGGCGGGCGCCGCGAGGTACGCCTTCCTGACCTTGAAGGCGTTTTAACCGACCGGGAGGTTTGGCCGCAGGCGCTCTCACTCACTCGCACTCGGAGAACACTCAGCCTTAGATACAGATGTAAATACGTAGCCATAAATGGAGATATAGCCACGGACATAGACGCAGGTATATACACGGATACAGAAACCGACACAGTCACAAACATGAAATGGGCATTGACATAGTCATAGACACAAACACAGACACAGACATAGATATTGATACAGACATCGGCACAGACATATAGGTATAGATATTGATATATAAACACACACACACACACACACACACACACACACACACACACACACACACACACACACACACACACACACACACACACACACACACACACACACACACACACACACACACACAACACACACACACACCACACACATCTCTCTCTCTCTCTCTCTCTCTCTCATGCTCTCTCTCTCTCTCTCTCTCTCTCTCTCTCTCTCTCTCTCTCTCTCTCTCTCTCTCTCTCTCTCTCTCTCACATGCGCAGAGACACAGCCGTAGATAACCCCCCACCAGAACGTATACTTAGGTACATATCCCGTGAAACAGCTGGTGAACGCGGCGCTGTCGCTCTCGGCGCTGCTGCCCCGCGCTGCTCGCTCCTTCGCCCGCTCACGAGTGTCTGGAGAGGAGAGGGCACTAAGGGAGGGTTTTAGAGGGGAAAAGGGGAGAGGAGGGGAAGGGGGGAGAGGAGCGATTGGGATAAAAGAAGGAAAGGGCAGGAAGGAGTTAAAGGGAGAGAGGAGGGAAGGAAGGAAAGGGAGGAGAGATGACCGACAGATAAAAGAAAATTAGCTAACAGGAATCAAAAGAATGTAGGTAGAATTAAATAAAAAAGTGAAAGAAAAATAGGAAGAGCATGGAAAAATGTGAAATAGATCTAAAAGCAGCAAAGCGAAGGTAAAGAGGACCCCCCCTCCCCCGCCTCCAAGCGGAAGTTGGAAGTGCAAGCTGGCCAATTGTGCGTCGCCCTCGGGGTGTCGTGGCGGCTGGAGGAGCGCACCGGCGGATCACTCTTCTCCTTCCTCTCTTTAGGTTTTCCTTTTATTCCTTTCCTCTCCCCTTTCTTTTTCTGCGTCCCCCCTCCTCTTTCTCTTCTTCTCTTTCTTTCTTTCCTTCCTTCCTTCCTTCTTTCTTTTCTTTCTTTCTTTCTTTCTTTCTTCCTTTCTTTCTTTCTTTCTTTCTCTCTCCCTCTCTAGGATATGGGCGTTTTGTCTCAGATTCAGAAGTCCGTTTATGGGCGCTTCTCGGGTCTCGGTATGGTCGTGGGAGCGGGACCGGGTCGTGTTTATGGTTATGTTGGGGGGTTGAGGGAGAGAGAGAGAGGGAGAGAGAGAGAGAGAGAGAGAGAGAAGGAGAGAGAGAGAGACGAGGAGAGGAAGAAAAGAGGAGATAGAGAGAGAGGAGAGAGAGAGAGGGGGGGAGAATGAGAGAGAGAGAGAGAGAAGGAGAGGAGAGAGAGAGAGCGAGAGAGAGAGAGAGGGGGGAGGGGGGAAGAAAAAAGGAGAGAGGGGGAGAGAAGAAGGAAGGAGGAGAGAGGAGGGGAAAAGGAGGAGGAAGAGGGGAGGGAAGGAAGAGAGAACGAGGAGAAGAAGAGAGGAGGAGAGAGAGGAGAGAGAAGAAGAAGGAGGGAGAGTGAGTGAGTGAGTGAGTGAGTGAGTGAGTGAGTGAGTGAGTGAGTGAGTGAGTGAGTGAGTGAGTGAGTGAGTGAGTGAGAGAGAGAGAGAGAGAGAGAGAGAGAGAGAGAGAGGAGAGAGAGGGAGAGGAGAGAAAGTATATGGGAAGGGACGGAGGGCGAGAAAGTCAGGGAGAGATGCAGGGAGGGAAGGAGGAGGGTGAGAGAGGAAGATAGGAAGGGGGTGGGGGATGGGCCTGTCGGCCCTTGTTTTATGGAAGTGCGATCGTGCGAAGCTCTCCCTGCCGACCATTGCACCAGGGAGTGCAATGCCGTAGGCGGGGGGAGGGGGGAGTGGTGCGGAGGTGGTGGGATAAAGTTTATCTGCTGTGGTTTCGGAAAGTTGGCTTGCCAAGTATCTCCTTGAAAACACACACATCTGTCTACTTATCTGCCTACTTACTTACGTACCTACTTGCTTATTTACCTACCTACCTACCTACCTACCTACCTACCTACCTACCTACCTACCTACCTACGTACCTACCTACCTACCCACCTACCTACCCACCTACCCATCTACCTACCTATCTACCCATCCACCCACCAGCCTCCCTTGCTTCGCTGACTCACAGTTCCCTTACCCAAAGTCCAAATAAAAAACCTATGGAAACAGTTATGTTGATCGATCTCCGAAAGGACCACTCTCCCCCCCCCCCCCTCTCTCTCTCTCTCTCTCTCTCTCTCTCTCTCTCTCTCTCTCTCTCTCTCTCTCTCTCTCTCTCTCTCTCTCTCTCTCATGTTTTAAGCTAAAAAGGCTTGAATCGCATCACCTCTCGACATATGCGCGGGTTTAGAGGGAGAGAGTGAGGGAGAGGGAGAGGGAGAGGGAGAGGGAGAGGGACAGGTCTGGGAAGGAGGGGGAGGTTGACGCGGGGTTGGCAGGCTGGGCGGGGTTGCTGGACTGGGCAGGGTACAGCAAACACCTGCGATTGTACCGTAACTCGAGACCTGTTCTGGCTCTTAGCCCTCCTCTTCCTCGGCCGCTCCAGCGCGATGCCGTGGAGGTGAGTGTGTTTGTGTAGGGGGAGGGGACATGAGTGAGTGGGTAGGGAGGGAGTTCGTGTGTTTGTGTGCTTGGGGAAGGAGAGTTGCGTGTATTTTTTTTTTTTTTTTTTTGCGTGGGGACGGATGGGCATGTGTATATGTGTGGGTTGATTAGTGTTTGTATGTGCATGGTTTGCTGCGCGCAAGTGTTTGCGCTTATTAAGATGACTGATTTAAACCGGGACCACTGCTCTATTTTCACCAAAAAGTGTATCAGCAAAAGGAAAAAGGTTGCAGGCGACGGCCGTTCGGGTCACGGCGTGCCACAGAACAAAAATGGTTTTAACAGGAAGGAGGGCAGGGGAGCGCCTACCCCCCGCGCGCCCGCCCCTGCACAAATAAAACGAAGGAAAGCTTCCTTTGTGGACTCAATTTTATCAAATAAAGGTATTATTCGGCGTGACTTTGGGAGATTTCATTTTGCGGGTGAAGGAAATCTTTCGTCTTGTAATGTTTCTAGCATTTGTCCTGAACCCGCCAGCGCTTCCGCCGCCCCCAGGTTTAAAACACCTTTTTGGGCCCCCCCCTTATGCCCTTGAAAAAAAGAGATTCACTCTAAATAATTATCCTTTCCTTTCTTTTTTTTTTTCTTTTCCTTTTTACCTCTTTCTCCCTTACCACCCCTGTGTATCCCCTGACCCCTACCCTTTCCCCTCCAGTTTTTTCCCTCCCGGTTCGCGAGTAGCTAACCTTGGACGCGGGGGCCCAAGGGCCCCCGAGTGGCCAGCATTTGGCCCAGATGGCCGAGGTCCTACGGAGAGGCAGCGGCGGCGGCGAGGTCACCGTGACCCACTTGCGCCCAGGGGCTCCTTCGCACGCCCTCGCTGCGGCAGACCAAAAACCAAAAGTACACTGTGATCCAAGGATACTTCAAAACCTTCCCCCCCCCGTCCCCGCGACGCAAACTCAGAATTTGCAAAAAACAAAATTCTGGCACATTAAAAACTTTTTCACCCCCCCCCCCCTTTTTTACCACTCTTTTTTTTCTCTCTCCCCTCCCCTTCTCTCCTCCTCTCTCTCCTCCTCCTCCTCCCCTCTCTCTCTCTCCTTCTCTTCTCTCTCTCTCTCCTCCCCCCTCTCCTCCCCTCTCTCCCTTTCCCCTTTCCCCGTCCCCAAATTCTCCCCCCTCTCCCCCCCCTCCCCCCCCCCCCTCCCCTCCCCCCCTCCTTTCATCATCTACCTATCTATCTATCTTCCTCTTCCTCTCCCCCTTTTTTCCCATCCCCCCTTCCCTCCCTCCCCCTTTCTAAAATACTTTTCCACTCCATATCGCAGGAAATGTTTTTTTGGGTTCGGGCGTGCCGACGGTGGCCGTGGTCGGGCCGTTTTAGTGGTCATGCTTAACCAGCGGCCGTGTGACATGTCATAGAAAGTCCACGTGACAGCCTCCAGTCAAAGAGCCATCCCGCCCGCGCATCTCCCGGGCCCGGTGCCGGAGGGCGGGGCGCGTCACGTCACGTCCAGCGGAATAATAACCGCCTTTATCTGTTGCGTGACATTCGGGGGGTATGGACGGAGGGGAAGGGAAGGGGGATATGGCGGGAGGGGAGGGGAAGGGAGGGGGCATATGGGGGAGGGGGGGGGGGGAAGGGGGGGGTGAGGGGGGGAAAAAAGGGGAAAGGGGGGGGAGGGGTAAGGGGAGAGAAGGGGGGGGGGCGGGGGAGAAGGGAGGGGGGGGGGGGGGATTTGGGGTTTTGGGGGGGGGCGTTGAAAAAATTCGTTTGTTTTTTTTTTAAAAGGGTTTTTTGGGGAAATAAAGGAGCCCCCCGTTTTTTTTTTTTTGGGGGGGGAAGGGTTTTTGGGGGGGAGCCCGGTTTAAACCCCCCCCCCCCTTTTTTTTTTGGGTTTTTTTTTTTTTTTTGGGGGGGGTTTTTTTTTTCCCCCCCCCCCCCCTTTTTTCCCTTTCCCCCCCTTTTTTCTTCCTTTTTTTTTTTCTCCCTTCTTTTTTCCCCCCCCCCTCCCCTCCTCCCCACTTCCCTCTCCCTCCCCCTCCCCCCCCCCCCCCCTTCTCGCTTCCTTTGGTCTTTTAAAATTTTGGTTTTTAAAAAATTAAACTAAAATTAAATATTTTTTTTTTTTTTTATTATATTTTAATTATTTTTTTTTTTTTTTTTCTCTCCCTCCCTCCCTCTCTTCCCCCTCCTCTCTCCTCTCCCCTCTCTCCCCTCCCCTCCCCTTCTTTTTTTTTTTTTTTTTTTTTTATTTTTTTTTTTTTTTTCTCTCCCCCCTCCTCCTTTCCCCCCTCCCCCTTTTTCCCTCTCTCTTTCTCTCTCTTTTTTTTTAATAATTATATTTTATATATATATAAAAATTTATATATTATAATATTTATATTTCTCTCCCTCCCTCCTCTCTCACCCCCCCATCTCCTCCCTCTCTCTCTTCTTCTCTCCCCTTCTCCTCTCTCTCTCTCTCCCCTCTCTCTCTCCCCTTTCTCCTCTCTCTCTCTCTCTTCTCTCTCTCTCTCTCTCACTCTTTCTCTTTTCTTCTCTTTTTTTCTTTCTCTCCCCCTTTTTGAGGAAAAGGGGGGGGGAGTAAAAAGGGGAAAACTTTAGAGTCGGTGAGTCACTAGATTAAATTTACACGTTTGCGGCCACTTTTTTCCTGTTTTGTTTCCTTTGGTGTCGGTGAGATTCACGTGCCTAGACATCGCGTGAACAACTGTCACGTGGTTTGACATCTTGTTGTGGATGATGGGATGCGGGTGAGGGAGAAAGGAAGTAAGAGTGAGATGATATAGATAGTGTTAGTTGTGATGCTGATTAAGATGATCAGTGTTGAAGGTACAGATAGTGGGAAAAAGTGATTATTATCATGATGATAATAAGTCACATAATTACACGGTAAAAAAAACAATTATGAGGACGGGGCCCCAAAATAAAAGGGGGGCGGGCCCCCTTATGCGTATGGGTGTGAACTCTCTAATTTCCATGAGGGGGATGTTGAAATTGGTGATGATGACCTCCGTTAATTACCAAGGGGGAGAGAATGGGGACTGTTAGGAGTGCGTGATTGTATGCGTGTGTTTGCCTGTTTGTTTGTTTGTTTGATAAGCGCCAAACGTCTTTCTCGAGATATTCCGTTCCCGTTCGTAATCGAGAGCAAGCGGACGTCGGCGTTTGGTGCGTTCGGATTTAGTTTTCTCGGAGTGCTTGCGGTGTCGATGCGGATGCAGGCGGGGCAGACGAACATGCGTGCGGGCTCCTCAGGTGGTGGCGGTGCGGGCGGCGGTGTAGGGTTTCAGCATCTCAGCTGGTTTTAGCTCTCGCTCGTGATCTCGGCGGCGGCTGCGGCTACGGCGAGCACTTCAGCATGTAAATGAAAACCAGCTCCGAGAGCCGCGGGCCCCATCCGGAGCGTGACGGCGTCTCCACACGAGAAGCGAAGGACCGCGCCGCCGGACGCTCGCTCAAGGGCCCCCGGTAATTGGTCTGGATCCTGATGCCACATGGAGAGCTTTGTTTTACTTCCTGGACGGACACTTTCGGGGTTTCGAGTTAGGGAAACGGCTCCTTCGGGGACCTGAGGGGCTGTGGGGGGCTAAACGCCCCCCGTCGGCCAGGTTCTGTCAAAGGCTCGATTTCAAAGGGATGGAAGGCACAGCAGATGCACGGGCAGCGATCCAGCAACTGAACGCTGTAGACTTTCTCAAGAGGCAGGCAGGCCTGGCCTGGGTTGCTCGCTACTCTGGAAATCTTCCAATTATTTTCCATCTCCTTCGGGAGGCCGAAGGCGAGCGGCGCTTCGGCGTGACTCGGGCACCTTGGTCGTGGGCGGCCGCGATGGCCAGAGGCGAGCAGGGACGGCTGCGAGGGCACAAAGGAGGAGATCCTCGTCGCATTTTTAGTACCAGCAGGCACCCGCGGGGGAGGGATGGGATGGGGAAGGGAGGTCGGGAAGGGGAGGGAGGGGGGGCGGGATGGAAGAGCGTGGCGGAGGGGCGGCCAGAGAGCAGCCCCGATCTAGTCGTAAGTTTCCTCCCGTATCGCTTCGGAGACGCAGGTGCGCGCTCGTGCGTCGGCAGGGTTTCCCTCCCCGTGCTCCGTGTCGGATAAGGTAGAGAAGGGTCGCAGCCCCAGCCTTTCCAATCACCTTTCTCCCCTTGTAGATTCGGATTCACCTGGCTACAGGGAATGCGCAGGGACCGCTCTGGTCTACCTGAAATAAACTCCGATTTTGAAAAGCGTTCGTATCTTGGAGCCGAAAAGTGCACGCCCTCGTCTGCTTTAGAAGTATTGCGTGCTTGCTGAGAGCTTCTGGAAGCGCAGCCAACAGGATTGCGAGTGATATTGCGCAGTGCTGAGAGCGTAACGGCTGGAAGTGTAAACAGTGACGGAGTGATAACGCGCAGAAGTGACGTGTAAGCCTCGAGAGGCCGAGGAATGTCTCCCTGCGGGAAGCTCTCATGTGAGACCTGCAGCCCGCGGTCACGTGTGCCTAGGCCTTAGCGTCCCCTGGAAGATCCCAGGGGAGGAGGCAGGCCTCTCTATGTGCCCAGGGGAGATCTCAGGGGCTCCAGGGCAGGCGGCAGGTTTGCCTCTACTTCTGAAGGATCCTAAAGGTCCAGAGCAGAGGGCAGATCTGTTTGTGGCCAAGGGAGATCTCAGCACCTGTCCGGAGAACCCTTCAGGGAAGGAGCAAGCCAGGGGTAGATCCAGGGAAAGGATCACCCCAGTTCATGAGAATCTCAGGGAATTGCATCTGGACGAGGGCATCCAGAGAAGGGAGTCGTGTCCATGGGCGCTGCCGAAGCCCCGAACCAAGCGCTTTCAGCCCTTGTTGGAAGGAAGGGTCAGGGAAATTAATGTCCAAAAAATGGCCATTCAGAAAACTTAGTTGAAGTTGGCAATATCCACCTGCAACCTCGTCAGTGTCCTCGTTGTTATGTGCAGTGATTTTAAAGAGACAAGTGTCCGGGAATAATGGTTCGGCAAGAGGTTGTTTAGTTATTTAGAGTAATGAGTGAGAGAGACACGGACGGACGGACGGACGGACGGACGGACGGACGGACGGACGACAGACGAGACGGGACAGACAGACAGGACAGACAGACAGACAGACAGACCGACAGACAGACACACACACACACACACACACACACACAACAC
>NC_051397.1:12884975-12886403 GCF_015228065.2 Penaeus monodon
TGAGACCAAGGTGAGTTTGCGTGCTTGCGTCCGTAGGGTGTGTGTGTGTGTGTGTGTGTGTGTGTGTGTGTGTTGTGTGTGTGTGTGTGTGTGTGTTGTGTGTGTGTGTGTGTGTGTGTGTGTGTGTGTGTGTGTGTGTGTGTGTGTGTGTGTGTGGCGTGTGCGCGCGCGCGCGTGCCTGTCTGTCTGTCTGTCTGTCTGTCTGTGTATCCGGAGTGGGTAAGATACTGTGTGTACATAGTGTGCGTTTTATTCGTGTGAGGGAGACAATATGAAAGGAACAGAACAGTGTCTCTGCATGTGTGTGTGTGTCAGTCCGTGTGCATGCCGAGGCGATCGTGTAATCATTGTTTTTTTTCTTCCATTCTCGAGTGCCACGAATGACCCCGGAGTTGTCGGGTCAGAGGTCAGAGTGGAAAGGGAGGGTGGTGCACACGCACATGCCTGTGTACGTGTTTGTGTGCATTTTTGGGGGGATTCACATTAGTGTCATTGGCATTAATTAGATTCCTTAAAATTAAGGAAAAAATATCCTACTTCCGAACCCCTCCCCTGACGTACACAAAGCTACAAACAGCGATGGTGAGAGTTTGCTCCAGAACCCCACTTTGGACAGAGTTATGAATTGTAATAAACAAGCGTTTTAAGTGCCGTTGCTACTCAGCACGTGCACTGTGGGTGGAGTGTGCGTGTGGTAGGGGGGTGTGAGGGTGGGGTGGAGAGAGAGAGAGAGAGAGAGAGAGAGAGAGAGAGAGAGAGAGAGAGAGAGAGAGAGAGAGAGAGAGAGCACACACGCGGCGACGGCATTGTGTTACACGGACAAAAGGCGACGCTGGCTGTCGTGCACTTGCATTTTCTGACTGGGTCTCGCCACGTCGTCGGCGGCGGCGGCGGCGGCGGCGGCATGGTGGGGGGGGGGGGTGACTCCGGCGTTATCTTTGGCCGTCTACGATCGACTTTTATTGCAGCGGGTTTTTTTTCCAGTGTGGTGATAAGAAATTGTTGCGCTAAAGAGAGAGAGTGAGGGAGGAGGCGGGTGAGAAAGAAAGGAAGAGAAATGAGATAAGAGAAATAAGGAGAGAGACGAGGAGCAGAGAAAAGAAAGGATATAAGATGAGGGGGTATGAGAAAAGAGGAGAAGAGAGTGAATACAAAATGAAAGGAGGGGAAAAGAGACGAGAGGATAGAAAAAAGGGAAGGGTGGGGAGATGTGGGTAAGCTGGGAGTGTGGGAAGCAGGTCGTCCTTGCCCCAGCGAGTCAGTCGTCACGACTTCCTTCTCGGCGCTGTACTTTCTCAGGGGAAGGCAGGTCAGGTGGCAGATCAGTGTGGAGAGAGAGAGGGGGAGAGAGAGAGGGGGGGGAGAGAGGAGGGAGATAGAGAAAGAGAGAGAGGGGAAGAAAAAAGAAAGAGAGAGCAGAAAGAGAGA
>NC_051397.1:12886503-12906503 GCF_015228065.2 Penaeus monodon
TCCCCCCTTTTCCTTCCCCCTTTCCCTTTTTCTCCTTGCCCCTTTGCCACCTTCCCCCCCCTTCCCTGCTCTCCCTTTTTTTCCTCCATTTCTTCCCCCTTCCCTTTCCATCTGTTTCCAGCTCGTCTTCTTTCCTTTCTCATCATCTCCTTCATTCCGCTTCCATCTCATTCCCTCCTCTTCCTTCCTTTCCCATCTTCTCCATCTCCCTTTCCTCCTCTCGCTCTCGGCTCCTTCCCTCTTCTCTTCTCTACTTCTTCCATCTTCTCTCCCCCATCTTCTTCCTCTTTTCTCTCCCCCATCTTCTTCCTCTTTTCTCTCCCCCATCTTCTTCCCCTTTTCTCTCTCTCATGCCTACATGCGGAAGTTCCGCGTACATCCCCCCCCCCCCCCTCACCTGCACGAAGATAATCTGCCTAACCTCATGCAGGCACACGCACATACTCATGTACACACACGCACACGTGCGCATAAACAGAGATAAACACTCTCATGATGTATATTCTGTGTTTTTATTCACAAGTTTGTGTCCATGCCCGTGTCCGTATCTATCATTTACCAATCTCTGTATGCCGGTGTAGATAGATACGTTTGTATGTACTTCTTCATGGCATTGTTTATGAACGAACTCCCCCCCCCCCCCCCAAACACACACTCACAGACACACACTCAGACACACACAACACACACACACACACACACACACACACACACACACACACACACACACACACACACACACACACACACACACACACACACACACACACACACACACACATACACAGAGAGAGAGAGAGAGAGAGAGAGAGAGAGAGAGAGAGAGAGAGAGAGAGAGAGAGAGAGAGAGAGAGAGAGAGAGAGAAGAGATTCATACGTGTTTACGTTGGTGTCTATATATAGGCCTTTATTTGTCTCTTTATAGAGTAATATATTGAAATGGTGTAAATCTTACATGTCTGTGAAGATTGTACCTCCTAGCCTACTGAATTTTAACCACGTGTCCTTTTTCCTTATTTTCCATTTCCGCCGCTCTCTGTAGTGTTTTAGAGAGAGAGAGACATGTGCCTGTACCGCATCTCCTTGTTAGCCATAAAACACATGCATACTCCGTCCTTCAGCAAACATTAGTCAGGGATTACGGTCACTTCAGGGCTCCCCTCGCCGCTCCCTCGCAAATCTTGGAAATCAGCTGACTGGACTCGCTTTGTGCGGACGGCGGTCGAGGACGGGATGGGGTACGGTGGGATACGTGGATGGAGGAATGAGTAGTGTTGTACGGAATGGGTACGGGCGTGTGGGTACGGATGTGTGTGTCCGTGTCTATTTGGGTATGTGGGGACGAGTTTTTTTTTTTTTGGGGGGGGAGGGAGAGAAGAGAAGAGGAGAGAAGAAGAGAGAGGAGAGAAGAGAGAGGAGAGAAGAGAGGAGAGAGAAGAGAGAAGAGAGAAGAAGAAAGAAAGAAAGAAAGAAACATATATATATATATATATATATATATATATATATATATACTATATATAAAGAGAGAGAGAGAGAGAGAGAGAGAGAGAGAGAGAGAGAGAGAGAGATAGAGAGAGAGAGAGAGAAAGAGAGAAAGAGAGAAAGAGAGAGAGGAGAGAGAGAGAAGGGGGGGAGTACTGTAATGTGTGTGTCTGGGTACGCTTGTACGGTTGCGTGCTTGTGTGTCCGTGTCTGTACTTGTGTAAGTATTTTTACATTAGTATACATTTGTGTTATATGGAGATTTTCTGTACTTTTTACTTGTTTGTTCTCGTATGTAGATTTATCAGCGGTTATTTGCGTCTTCGCTTGCTTTTCCATGTAGGCTACTTGTGTAATGTTCTTTTTTGTGCTCTCGTATGGGTTTTACCTGATTTTGTTCATTTGGCCAGTAGTCTTCGTATTGTACTTGTGTTTTTATCAATTGTATCATTATTATTCATGTGGTCTTAGGTCTTTGTCCTCACTGCATGTGCACGCGTGTGTCCCGCGTATCAGATCATGAGGTCATGCATGTGCCGTGGCATAATGAAGCCAGAGTGCATGGCCTGTTGAGCGGAGCGGCTTTGACAGGCAAGAAAGCCGTGGCTCCTCGGAGTGACACGGCCCCCCCCCCTTCACTCTGACATGCTCCAGGATCTTTGTTGATATGTCTGTCTATCTAACTCTTTGTTTATTTGTCTATCTATCTATCTATCTATCTGTCTATCTATCTGTCTGTCGGTCAGTCTGTGCGTTTGTAGTTGTATCTGTGTCTCTTCTCTCTGTGTGTCTGTTTTTTCCTGCGTGTCTGTTCTTTTCTTTGTGACTTTCTCTGTGTTTGATTTTGTCCAAGTATTTGCCATACCTTTCTCTTGTGTGTTTGACCTTGCGTTTTTTTTTTCTTGTCTATGCATTCCCTTTTCACTGACTCCCATTGGCATGTATTTGTGCAGTGTAGCGTCCTGTGTGTAATCTCTCGCTCAGTATCCGTGTCAGTATCTTGCTCTTGTCCGTGTACCTGTCATGGTGTATGTATTTAATCGGCGTTGCGTGACCTTTCGTGTAAATGCTGTTCGAGTTCGTCATGATAACGACTTCATGTTAATTCCGTGTTGTGAATGAGGACGGAGAGCAATTTTATTTCCATTTTGTTTATCTGTCAGGTTATCTGTTCGTATAACTGCGTTTGTTTATTGTCTGGTACATATGCTCACAGAAATTGTTTGATCTATCTTATCTTTATTGTTTTTATTATTTATTTATTTATTATTATTATTTTCAATTATCAGTTACGAAAGTATTATATATGATTTTTTCATCTCTAGTGCGAAGAGGAACACGGTATATTGTCATTTTGTCCCATTTTTCGAATATCCCCTTTATCAAATATTCATTTGTTATTTATATTATCTCCTATTTTATTTTTTCATATCACAGTTTCCCCACTTCTGCTTATTCCTTATTTTCTGTATCTCCAGTTCCTCATTTTCCTGTTTGAATTTTTTTTTTTTTTTATTTCTCAGTTTTCCTTATTTCTAAAAGAATACGTATCTGTACATTTCGTTGTTGTTTTCTCCTTCCCCCATTTGCAGAAGGCTCGGCTGCCGCGGGAGGGGAAGTCGCAGCTGCAGTTGAGGGGCTTCACTTTTGGGCCGTTTCGAAAAATCTTGGGGTTCTTTTTTTCATCTTTTTTTTCTCCCTTTTGGGGGATCTCCTCTTGTTCTCTTTCTTTGTTCCTCCTTTGTTTTTGTTTTTTTCTTCTCTTCTCTTCTCTTCTCTTCACTTCTCTTCACTTCTCTTCTCTTCTCTTTGGTTTCCTTTATGTTTACCTTCTTTTCTTTTCTTTTCGTCATTCTTTTTTTTCTTTCTTTTTATTCTCTTTCTCTCTTTTTTCCTCTCCTCCCAATGCGAGTCACGTTGGAACTTCGACCTCTTGCCTCCTTCGTTTCTTGTTTCTCTCCGCAAATTATAATTGGTGTGATTAGTGGCGCAAATAAACATATGTCATGAGCTTCATATGCACCGAGTATGTTTTTTTTGTATATATTTCCTTCCTTCTCCCTTTTTCTTCTCCCTCGCCCTCTCTTCCTCCTCCTCCTCCTCCTCCTCCTCCTCTTCCTCTTCGTTGTTGTTTTTATTGTTGATCTTCTTTTTCTTCCTTCTTTCTCTTTATTTTGCTCCTCCCTTTTCCCTCTGCTTCTGCTTCCTCCTACGACTAATGGCCCATCTTAGAGTGACTAAAGCGGAGCACTGTTGCGTTTGGTTTCAGTTTCCCGGAAATTTCGGCACTGGAGTTTATTTTAGGGGCTTCTCGCCGAATATCCGAATTTCCGGTCGGGGCGGAGGGAACGTTTGGCTCTGGCTTTTGTTGTTGTTGTTGTTGTTGATCAGTTACGTGATTTATTATTTACACGTTTTTTTTTTTATAGACAGCGACGTAATATCAAAGAAAACGATGATTGGTGATCATAACAAAAATAATATCCAGATGGTAACCGTAATGGTAGTAAAAATAGTACTAATAGGGTCTTACTATAGGTTTAAGTAACAGCAATGGCTGTGATGATGGCAATAGTATTTAGATCAGCAACAGTAGAAACGCGCCAGCTACTTCCCAGGCCATTAGAGAGGAAGATGGCCGCCAAGGAAATAAATTGCGAGGAAATAAATTGACCTTTTTTTTTATCAGGGTCATGATTCCTTAACGGCTCGTGGAAAAGGTCAGGCGGCACTTCCGGTCCCTTGTGGTTGAGAGAGACCTTTTTTTAGGAAGGTTTTCGGCTTTTGGTGTTTCCTTTTTTAGGGTTATGGTTATAGCTATGTTAGTGTTTTTTTTCTGGGGGGGGGGAGTATTTCTGAAATGTGTGTGTTTGTGATTTTGTGTACGTGTTTGTCTGTGTTTGAGAGAAGGAAAGGGAGATAGTAAGATAGAGGGAGAGAAAGAAATAAAGGAAAAAACAAAGAAAGACAGCAAAACTGAGAGGAAACGCACGTTATCGACATAATAAATCGATCGTATGTGCTGTGATGTGCCTCCCTTCCCGTCTACCTCCTCTGAACCCTCTCCCTCTCCCTCCGTCCCTCCCGCCCCCTCCCTCCCTCCATCCCTCCCTCCTCTCTCGTCTCCCCTCCCTCCCCTCCCTCCCTCCCCCGTGCGAAGGTCCGGTCCTGACTCAGTCTCCTGCATGACTGTGTTGTGAGTCATGGCTCCTGCCTTCCCCCTGCCTGCCTTGCTGTTTACCCTGTCACGATGCCCCTGCATGCCTGCCTGCCTGTGCAACCGCATGCTGCCCTGCACTTCCCATATCCGGCCGTCGGAGCCTGTTACTCAGCCGAGGGTCGTTTATTGGGATCATTGCTCCGAAAGTGCGTACGTTGAAGGAGCCGGTTACACACACGTGCACACAAACACACGTAAACATAGACACTCACACGTACACATACACATTCACACGTACACACTCACATTCATAATCACATTCACATGCACACACACACACACACACACACACACACACACACACACACACACACACACACACACACACACACACACACACACACACACACACACACACACACACACACACCAGAATGAGTGATTGACAAAGCCTAATCACTTGGTTCCTGGGCCATGGGCAACCCACACACAAATTTTCATCACATTTCGTCAATATTCTTAGTTGAATTCCTGCTTTTAAAAATCATGTTCTCAAACCAGCATAATA
Source organism: Penaeus monodon (assembly GCF_015228065.2). NCBI lineage: Eukaryota > Metazoa > Arthropoda > Malacostraca > Decapoda > Penaeidae > Penaeus > Penaeus monodon. Next base: position 12,891,717 of record NC_051397.1, read on the forward strand.
GATAAAGAAAGAAACAAACAAACCAAACCTATCATGTAACGTACTCCATTCGGCGAGGGGATACTTTGGAAATAACGATTCATATTGAGGATGGCGATAGTAATAAAAAAAAAGAAAATACAGCCATTAACTGAACGATTATTATTATTTCCCATCATGTATCAACTGGCGCGCGCGCGCGTGTGTGTGTGTGTGTGTGTGTGTGTGTGTGTGTGTGTGCGTGTGTGTGTGTGTGTGTGTGTGTGTGTGTGTGTGTGTGTGTGTGTGTGCGCGCGAGAGAGAGAGAGAGAGAGAGAGAGAGAGAGAGAGAGAGAGAGAGAGAGAGAGAGAGAGAGAGAGAGAGAGAGAGAGAGAGAGAGAGGGGGGTATACTGTACACAATCAACGTCAAAGGTGACTTTCGTGTCAGAGAATATCCAATATGCTTGTCGTGTCCGCGGATTTTGGGAGCACGTTCGATGGATTTCTTAAGTTGAGGGATTAAGTTGGATTAAACTGACTGCGGAGGTCGGTGCTCTCTGAATGTCTTTGTGTATACTTTTTTCCAGATGCTGCTGTTATTTTTTTTGTAATTTGTTATTATTACTATTATTATTTTGATCCGTTACTATTTTATCACCACCACTACTAGTACTAAGATTACTACTAGCCTACTCTTGCTGCTGCTGCGGCTGCTGCTATGTCTATTACTATTTTTTGTTACTATCATTATTATCATCATTATTGCCCCTATTACATCTCTTCCCACCGTCCTCATCGCTGTCGTTCTCCGTTCCAGGACCAGTGGGATTGCATCGCGGGCCACACCCAGAAGGGCATCACCTTCCTGGAGACTTACAGTCACTTCATCAAGGAGCGGTGCCAGATTGAGCTCGACTACGCCAGAGGGCTCAGGTACGAGTGCTGCCGTTGTTTTGTTGTTGGTAGTTATGCTGGCACTGTTGTTGGCAATTAGGCCTACGGTAGGAGTTTATTTATTTACTTTTTTTTATTTATTTATTTATTTTGCGGGGGGGGGGGGGTAGATGGGTTTTGAGGTGTGTGTGTGTGTGTGTGTGTGTGTGTGTGTGTGTGTGTGTGTGTGTGTGTGTGTGTGTGTGTGTGTGTGTGTGTCTGTCTGTCTGTCTGTCTGTCTGTCTGTCTGTCTGTCGATGATGATGATGATGATGACGACACTGTTGTGGGTGTTGGGTGCCGTTGTCGGTTTGTATTTTTGTTGCATAGTGTGATGTGTGTGTCTGCGTGTGTGGCCACTTGAGGGTATCCGCCTTGCCCAGGGAGATGGGTGTTTGGGTAAAGGGTTGTGGCTGGGAATGGGATGAGGGCTGTGGAATTACTTATGTTGTGAAGAGGCTTGTGTTTGGTTTCAGCTGTGTGTTTGTGGGGCGGAGAGAAGGGAGGAAGAGGATGAGGAGGATGGAAAGGAAGAAGGATAGGAGAAGGAGAAGGAAAAGGAATAAGAGAATGGGGGAGGGGGAGAGGGAGATGTGAGCAGGTGTGTGTGATTGCACAGGAATTACTTACCGATGACGGTTATGAAGAGGTCTGTTGTACATTACTGCAATTGCATATCAACGCGCATATTTGTATTCGCAAACGGCTTTCGCCAAAACGGGAAGACAAGCGACCCTGAATGGCCGACTCATCCAGAGAAATAGCCTGGTGACAGCATAACGAGGTGTGGCAATAATCACTCGATGATGATAACGGCATTGCGGAGGCTGATGGTAATGGCGATGGTGACGGCGATAATGGGGATGAATATTATGATCGTAGTGATGCGTATTGACAGGCTGAGTAGATAACAGGTGGGATAGTTAATGATTATGATTATAGTGGTCATGATGGTGATGGGTCGGTGTGTGTTCCTGGTGAAGATTGTGTGAAAGTCAGGATAGTGTATCGTCAAATTAGAAATCTAAAAGTAGATGCGGCATTTAGTGAGCTGATATTTAAAGATAAAAGACATGATATGCGTCATCAGCTGGGAAGTCATCAGCAATCCAGGTTTTTAAGTAGGTGGGAGAAACTGATATGCCGTACTTAGCATAAAAATGAACGGCAAACGCCTAAGGGGAGAGTGAACAACAGACGCGATAAAATAGTGATAGTTATATGAATATTTTTTTATTTATTTATATTTGTATATGTATAGTTTTTATTGGAATAAAAATAAAGAACGATGCGCACAAATTAGCCCCCAAATAATCTCCTGGTTCCTCTGATCGCACCCAATCTGGACAAAACGAAACGTGGGCGAAAAATCCCAAAGCACTTTACGAGCGGGGGATCCATCCCATCACAGCCCAACGACCTTCCCTTCGCCGGGCGATTGCGCAAACGAGGCGAGGAGATGACGAAAGGCGCGGAGGCAGCGGCAGGGTGGCGTGCCGCTGGGTCCGGTTCTTGACCCGCTCCGGTTCGGCGGCTTTTTCCCTCGGAAGCGATAAGGGGAAGGGTTAAGCAAGGGGTGTAGGGGGAAGGGTTAAGTAAGGGGTGTAAGGGGAAGGGTTAAGCAAGGGGGGGGGGGAAAGGAAATCCATCGCAGGCTTCTTGTTTGTAATTCAAGCCAACCAAAGAATATTGATATAGGGGAAGGGGGATGTTTTAAGCTTCGTAGGTTGTGCAGTTGAGTGTTTTAGGGAAAGGAAACTAATAGGTAGAAATCTAAGTAGGAAAAAAAAAAACGAATTTTAGTGATAAATAGGAAATAAAAAAACAACGGAAATAACTAAAAAAAATAAATGCTGGAAAACTGAAACGGAAATCGCCATGGGAATGCAATGACGTTTAGACTTTTTTTCCCCCTGAGAAGGCATTGTATCCATTTACTTTTGGTTCTTTTCTTATTTTTTAAAGTGTTTCTCGTTCACTATATATTCTGTTGCCTCCTTTCACATGCCTTTGATATTAGCCACATTTGATAAGGGAACATGTGTTGGCATGAAAGAAAAGAAGGAAATACGACTGTTGATGGAAATCTAAATAGTCAAAGAGAACAAAGGAATGAAAATGGGGGTTATGTAAACGATAACCTGTTTATCGAGAAATGAAATATTCTGTCGAACATCCACATAGCCGCTCCCACCTGCTCCCCCCCTCTCTCTCTCCCTCTCTCTTTCTCTATCTGTGTGTGTGTGTGTGTGTGTGTGTGTGTGTGTGTTGTGTGTGTGTGTGTGTGTGTGTATGTGTGTATGTATGTATGTATGCATGTGTATGTATGTATGTATGCATGTGTATGTGTGTGTATTGAATTCTCTCTCACTCATTCACTCACTACCCACCCATCCACCCACTCCGTCATTCACACACACTCATAAAGGCGTTCATCCATATGCCATCCCTCGCCATCCTTCTCTCTAATATCCACTCCTCTCCCCTTTATTCCCTTTATCTCTCATCCCCCTCTACACCCCTTCCCCATTCTCCCCATTATTTCCCTCCGCTCCCCTCCCCTCCTCTCCTCTCCTCTCCTACGTCCAACCCTCCTCTATTCTCCCCATCCTCTCCCTCCCCTCCTATCCATCCCCCCCCCTCCCCGCCCATCTCCTCCCCGCCCACGCCCGCCCGCCAAATCTCTCCCGCAGTTTAGGCAAAGAGGGTACGCTGGGTACGGTGAGTTGTCGTTGTCGCTCACTCAATAGAGACGTTCGGTAGAAGAGTGAGCTTTGTACTTACGTAGACGTGGGCGAAGAGGTATTTGAATGTGTGTGTGTGTGTGTGTGTGTGTGTGTGTGTGTGTGTGTGTGTGTGTGTGTGTGTGTGTGTGTGTGTTACGTGTCGCTTTTTTTTTTTTTGCGTGTCCGTGTTTTTGCGTGTCCGTTCGCTTTCCAATCCGCCTGGGTCTCCTTCGGCCTGCAACCTTATGCCTCGCGGGTCTCCGGGGTCATGACGTCACGCGGGACTAGCGCCGAAACGTGACTGAAACCCGTTCGCGCAGGGCCGCCTGTCCGCCTACCTACTCGCCCACCCGCCCGACAGGTCCCGAGGCCTCTCCCGCGCCCGTTCTGCGCTCGCCCGGGTCTCACGTGCAGCTAGGGTTGCCGTCTCCAGCTCCCCCTCTCTGTCTCTCGCAGTCTCTCTCCGCAGTCAGTTTTTTCTCTTTTTATTCTTCCTCTGCATTTTCTACTTTTACTCACAATGTGTCTGTCTTTCTTATTTTTTTTCTCTTTTCTTCCCTCACTTGATCGTCCCTTCCCATTCCCTTCCTTCCTATCCCCTAACTTCTTCCCCTCCCCTCTCCCTTCCCTTCCCTTCCCTTCCCTTCCCTTCCCTTCCCTTCCCTTCCCTTCCCTTCCCTTCCCTTCCCCACCCTTCCCTTCCCTTCCCTTCCCCTTTCCTTCCCCTCCCCTCCCTTCCACTCCATCAACATCATCATCTTCATTATCATCATCATCATCATCATCATCATCTCATCATCTTCATCTTCATCTTCATCTTCATCTTCATCTTCATCTTCATCTTCATCTTCATCATCATCATCATCATCATCATCATCATCATCATCATCATCATCATCATCATCATCATCATCGTCGTCAACATCATCATCCACGCCATCAGTTTTCGCCCCCCCCCCCCTCCATTTACGCCACGAATCATAGGAAAACCCGCACAGTGCCTCTCTGTGCTTCCCGTACCTGGATGTTTTCTCGAGGCACTAGGGTGGGGGCGGTATTGCGTTGTGTAGTCTGTCTTGTTTACGCACTATATAGACGTGCGTGTGCTTATGTATGTATGTATGTGTATATAATGTGTAGTATGGATTAATGAATATATCAGTACATATGTTATATGTGGAAGGAAGTAGTGATGATATTTTCAGACATGAAAGTGGGGCGTCGAAGAAAGAGGGAAACTAGATAACAGAGAAAGAATGGAAGGTAGACAAGAGGGAGGAAATCTGTGGTAACCTTGTGTAAGTATTTTGAAGGGCAGTTTCATGAACTCGGAATAATCTGTATTTTTTAAGTGAGCATCTTAAGGAGAATGAAAATCAGAACAAAAAAAAAATAGTATCAGTTGGCGATGATAAGTAGGCCTACATATTCGAGAAAAAAGAAGACACCTGAAGGAAAAAAAACAAAAAACAAAAACAAGACGAATTCTAAAAGAACAAGAAGAGAAACGAAGAAACGAAGAATAAGGATGCAGGATGTGGCGAGGGACATGATGGGGAAGGAGTGAAGGATCCTCGCGAGTGTGAAAAGCATCAGGGATTCAAAGGAGATCGTTATCCTTCGCCAAGCACCGGATTAGCTTCCCAGTTATGGGGATTTTTGCACTTGTCGTCTGGAGGGAGTGGGATTTCTTTGCTTTTCTCTTACATTTTTTCTTTCTCACCTTCTCTCTCTCTCTCTCTCTCTCTCTCTCTCTCTCTCTCTCTCTCTCTCTCTTCTCTCTTTTCTCTCTCCCTCTCTCTCTCTCTCCTCTCTCTCTCCTCTCTGCCCCTCTCCCCTCTCTCGATCTCTCTCCCTCTCTCTTCCTCTCTCTCTCTCTCTCTTCTGCTCTCTCTCCTCGCTCTCTCTCTCTCTCTCTCTCTCCTCTCCCTCTCTCTCTCCTCCTCCTCTCTCCTCCTCCTCTCTCTCTCTCCTCTCTCTCTCTCTCTCTCTCTCTCTCTCTCTCTCCTCTCTTCTCTCTTCTCTCTCTCTCTCTCTCTCTCTCTCTCTCCTCTGTCTCCTCTCTCTCTCCTCTGTCTCCTCTCTCTCTCTCCTCTCCTCTCTCCTTCTTTCCCCTCTCTCTCCTCTCTTTCCTCTCTCTCTTTCCTCTCTCTCTCTTTCTCTCTCTCCTCTCTCTCTCTCTCTCCTCTCTCTCCTCTCCCCCTCTCTCTCTCTCTCCTCTCTCTCTCTTCTCTCTCTCTCCTCCTCCTCTCTCTCTCCTCTCTCTCTCTCTCTCTCTCTCTCTCTCTCTCCCTCTCCTCTCTCTCCTCTCTCTCTCTCATTCTCTCTCTCTCTCATCCTCTCTCTCTCTCTCTCTCTCTCTCTCTCTTCTCTCTCTCTCTTTTCTCTCTCTCTCTCTCTCTCTCCTCATCTTCTACTCTATCTCTCCCCCTCCCTCCCTTCCTTCCTTTCGCCCTCCCTCCCTTCATCTCGCCCTCCCTCCCTCCCTCCATCCATCCATCCATCCATCCATCCATCCATCCATCCATCCATCCATCCATCCATCCATCCATCCATCCATCCATCCCTAACTCCCTCCCTCCTTCCCTTCCCTTCCCTTCCCTTCCCTTCCCTTCCCTTCCCTTCCCTTCCCTTCCCTTCCCTTCCCTTCCTTCCTTCCTTCCCTTCCCTTTCTTTCGCTCTCTACCCCCTCCCCCCTCCCTTTCTCCTCTGTCACCGTTACCTCCTTCCTCGTGAGACCCCCTGCTGTAGGTGAAACTACTACCGACGGCGGCGCGTTCCCAGGATAAGTGCATAGCAGGTGTGACCAGCACGCCATGTTGCGTGTGGCGATGCAACGGCGCGTGCACGGTTCGTGAGTGCCCCCTCGTCTGTCGTCTTCTTTTTCCTCTTCTTCTTCATCCTCTTTCTTCACTTCTTTAGTTCTCTACATCTTCCTCTTCCTCTTTCTTAATCCCTCTTCCTCTTCATACTCTTCTACTTCCTCTTCCTCATCCTCTGTTTCTCCGCCTCCTCCCCCTTTTCTTCTTCTTCTTCTTCTTTTCGTTATGTTCCACACCTCGCACTTTCCGCTTCTCTTTTTCGTTTTTCTGTGTCTCCATGAGCGTGCCTTGCTGTTAGATTGTGTTTTTAAGCTCATGTTCTTGAGTACTACTTAATACTGGCCCATTAACACACATACAGCCGTAGAGTCGCACATATAGGCGCGCACGTGCACACGCACTTATGCACACGCGCGCGCGCACACGCACACTCAGATAGGTAGATAGACATAAAGAGAGGAAGAGAACGTTTCTCTGCTTATGTACAAAATGGGAAAGTCCGCTACAGTACTGTAGCATGAACGGGACTCCAGGCTAGCGTGTAAAGTCGCAAGGTAGCCGGGCGTCACGCTAACGCCACTGTCACGCTGTCCGTCCGCATAACTCGTGCTTACGAAACCGCGACGAATTGGCGCAACGCGAGTCCTTAGCGGGGAGAAACAGCGGCCTCTATTCCCAGCTGTTTGAGGCTGGGAGTCGCGCTTTTTGTTGTCATTATCATCTTTATTGTTGTCGAAGCCCCCCCCCCTCCCCCTGTTCCCGTTTTCTCTTTTTGAAGTTCCTGGGTTCATTCTTATGCCGCTCTAGATGTTTGTTTGTTTGTTTTGCCTCTTTTTTTGTGTGTTTTCGGGTTGGCTTCTTGTCTTTTCTTCCACTCGTGCTGCGGTGCGTTTGTTTGTTTGGGTGTTTTTGTGTTTATGTGTGAATGAAGTTTTTGTTTGTTCTCCTTCAGTCTTGGCACGCTCCACCCTTACTTCCTCCTCTTCCTCCTCTTCCACCACCACCCTCCCCCCTTCCACCTCCTCTCCTCTTCCACTTCTCCTCCTCCTCCTCCTCCTCCTCCTCCTCCTCCTCCTCCTCCTCCTCCTCCTCTCCTCCTCCTCCTCTCTCCTCGTCCTCCTCTTCCATCTTCTATACCTCATCTCCCTCCGCCCTCTCCTCCCTCTCCACGTCAGGGTTGCCCTCCAGAGCCCTGTTCAAGTGGCAGGTGCGTTTCAAGGCGGCCCGCTTATCCTCAAGTGTGTTGCGTCTTCGGCTTCCTTTTTTCCACCTTCTGCGTCCTCTTTACATCCTGCTCTTCGTTTCGCTCTTTGCCACGCCCTCTCCTCGTCGCGTCCCTTCTTTTCTCCCTTGCTTTTCATTTCCTATTTCTCCCTTTTAGCCTTCTGTCTCGTCTAGATTTCCTATCCTCCTCTCCCCTCTCCTTCCTTTTATTCTCTTTATTTTTTCGTCTCCCCCCTTTATGCCTCCTTATCGTTCACTTCCTTCCTTATTCTTCCTCCTTCCCGTTTCCATCTCCCTTTCTCCCTCTCCTCATCCTTCTAATCCATTCACCTTTTCCGCTCCTCATCTTCTTTATCTGTTCACCTTTTCCTCTCCTTATCCTGTTTATCCTTCCACCGTGTGTCCTCTCTTTATCCACCTTATCCTTCCTCCTTTCCCTCTCCCATCTTCATCCTGATTCTCCGCCCTTGACCCTAAGAGTGCGCCGCAGGTGTGTCGGGCGGGCGAGGGCGGTGGGGGGAGGGGGGCGAGGGCGGGGGCGCGGGCGAAGGCGCTCGAGGCATCCCGGGCGTTGGCGAGGGTACTAGAGGAACTACGCCTCAGCAGCCACCACGCCTCGACTTTGGTAACTGTGGCCTGGCACTGTCACAGGGCGATCGAGTGCCGCCCTTCTAGGGGGAGAGGAGGGGAAGGAGAGGAGGGGGAGGGGAAGAGGGGGAGAAGGGGAGGGGAGGGGAGAGGGAGGGGGAGAAGGGGAGGGGAGGGGAGAGGAGAAAGGGGGAGAAGGGGAGGGGGGGAGGGGAGAGAAGGAGAGAGAAGGGGAGAAGGGGAAGGGAGAGAGGGGTAAGGGATGTTACGGGCTAGAACTAGTAGTAGTGGCGTCGGAGGGGGGGGGGGCATCAGCGTGTAGGGTGGGGTGTTTGTGGGAATCGGTTTTGAAGGTCTGAGTATTGCTGGGGTAAGATGATATATATGATATATATTTGTATATATACATATATGTGTGCTTATATATATATATATATATATATATATATATATATATATATATATATTATATGTATATATACACACACATTTATTTATTTATTTATTTATTTTTCTGCGTGACACACACACACACACACACACACACACACACACACACACACACACACACACACACACACACACACACACACACACATATATATATATATATATATATATATATATCTATATAATATATATACATATATATATATATATAAATACATACATACATACATACATACATACATACATACATACATACATACATACATACATACATACATACATACATACATACACACACACACACACACACACACACACACACACACACACACGCATACATTTATGTAAATAGTGAAGTAATGTTGGAAAATCAGACAAGTACCAAACTGATACGCAATCTATATATATAATTATGACCTTATATGACCTTGGTGTCTATCACATTTATCTGTTTTAACTATAGACCATTAACCATACAATCATGAGTTGAAGGGGAAGGTGGGGGTAGGGAGGGGTAACATACCTCTCCATGGGTATCCCCCCCCACAGCGTCAGAAACCTCTGCGGGCAACAATGACACGGTGGCACTGTTGGCATTGTTGGCATTATGGGAGGTAACTGGCGATGCGGGAGATAATAAACTGAAATGTTTTTGTTTGTTTTGTGTTACCGTAGATGTTTGTGGGTTATTGTTTGCGTGTACGATGTTTTTCTTGTGATTTTTTATGGTTTCTTGTTTTGATGTTTTATCTTTGCCGTTATCAAGGGAACACCTTCCTGGCAGCACTTAGAGATAAAAGTGATAGTTATGGTTTTGCTGACACTGGTTGAGTGCATGCAGGGCTGATGGGCTGCGCTGGCACTCGGGCTGACAGCTTTTTTTTTTGCATGCACTTAAGGCTGTATATACATTAACATGGCACCCGGCTCTGCGTTTGGCTCTCAGGAATGGCATTAAGAGGCAGTACATATGGCTGGCACTATTTTATTCTCCCTCCGATGGGTTAGCGCTTCTGTGTCATCCAAGGGCTAGTCCTGCTGCGAGTGCCGTCCTAGGGGCTGGCACCGCTTTAAGCTTCTCCCCTTGGGACTGGCACTGGTCTGAGCTCCCATCTAAGGCACTGCAGGGAGCCTTTGTAGGGGCAAGGACTGGCCGCCGTATTGCCAGCACTGACCTTGGCACGGGCGCGCGGGCGGGCGTGGTGTCATCGCCTCTTTTCACGCGGATATTTTGGGTCTGGCGTAAACACCGCCGACGCATCCGCCTTTTGGGAAGAGGCTGCTGCCGCTATTGTTGTTGTTGTTGTTGTTGTTGTTGTTGTTGTTGTTGTTGTTGTTGTTGTTACTGTGTTCGCATATCAGGCACCTGGACTCTTGTTGCTCTGTGTTTTAATGTTTGTCGGCGGCGGCCAAGGTGCTGTTTAGGGTACCTGTTCTTGTTGTCGATGTGGATCATTGTTCTTGGTGTTCGCGGCTTTTTTGGTAAGGGTTCTGTTTGCTATTGGCGATGGCGATGTTTTTGGTTTGTGACGGTGCTTTGGGGGATCTTACGGGGATTTGGCTGCCTAGTGAGGAGATCGGCTGCTAGTAATAATGTTGTGATGTGAGTTACGTACAGCTTCCCTTATTTCTATGAATGCTATAAAGACAAAAACTGTGTGTGTGTGTGTGTGTGTGTGTGTGTGTGTGTGTGTGTGTGTGTGTGTGTGTGTGTGTGTGTGTGTGTGTGTGTGTGTGTGTGTGTTTATGTTTGTGTTTGTGTTTGTGTGTGTTTTGTGTGTTTTGTCTGCTTGTGTGCGCGCACATGCGTGTGTATGTGCGTGCATGCGGATAATTATACGTATAGGTGGGTGAATACACATTTCTTTGTCTCCTTATTCGCTTACATGTGAGTGTGCGTTTGTTTTAAGAATAAGTTCAATTGCCTTAATGCCGAAAGGTATGTGTGTGGGTGGAGGTTAGAGGAGGATGAAGGTGATAGCGGGGGCGGGGGCGGGGGGGGGGCGGTCTTGATCTACCTATGATGTCTAATTATATGACCTTTGCCATCGGGCTTTTGATACAGGTTGCTCCGCCCGCCTCGCCTTCCAACGCTGGGAGGGGTGGGGGGATAGGGAGGGAAGGAAGGAGGGGAGGGATGGTTAGATAGGTAGATAGATAGATAGATAGATAAAAAAGTTCGATACGAAAGAAGCAAACACACAAGCAAAAGAGAGTGGGTGGTTGGGGAGGAAAGAAGGAAGGAAGGATAGGTAGGTTAGTTGGGAAGGAGAGAAACAGAGAGAGGGGGAATGACAAACGGACACACACACACACACACACACACACACACACACACACACACACACACACACACACACACACACACACACACCACACACACACACACATACTCTCTCTCTCTCTCTCCTCTCTCTCTCTCTTCCCTCTCTCTCTCTCCTCTCTCTCCTCTCTCTCTCTCTCTCTCTCTCTCTCTCTCTCTCTCTCTCTCTCTCTCTCTCTCTCTCTCTCTCTCTCTCTCTCTCTCCCTCTCTCACTCTCACTCACTCACTCACTCACTCACTCACTCACTCACTCACTCACTTACTCACTCACTTACTCACTCACTCACTCACTCACTCAATCACGCAAACACACACACACATAGAGTAGGGGGAGTTATAGAGAGAATAGAAGGGAATAGAAGGGAAGAGAGAATCGGTGAGACAGAGAAGAAATGATGCAACCAGGAAGATAAGAGACATGGGAGGGAGAAGAGAGGGGAGGGCGTGGTGGGGGTGGGGGTAGAAAGAGAAATACAGAGAACTGAAAAATGCAAACCAACGAGACGTAAATGAGGAAGAGAAGGTGAGAAAGACAAAGAGATGGAGGAAGACGAGAGAGAGGGAACGATGTAAAGAGAATAAACGTCTGTTTGTTTATGCGCACGTCTGAGGGCGTGTGGGCGGCAGTACTTATTAATACCCTTCACCTGCGAGGTATATAGATGGAGGCGAAGGGGAAGGGAGGGAGGGAGGGGAAGGGCGTTGAGGGCGGGGGAGGGCGGAGTTGGCATGAGGCCGAGATGTGACCTCGCAGGGGGCCTCCATGGCATGGCACGCTTCGCGCTGCTTGGGGGCCGCGACCCCTCTCTCACCCCCTAGAGGGAGAAGAGGAGGGAGGGAGCGAATTGTGGAAGGGTGGGGCTGATTCGTGGGAGTTTCACAGTGTGTGTGTATGCCTTTGTGCATATATGAGTGAGTGAAAGTGCATATGTGTAACTGTGTAACTATACGTACGTACGTTTGTTTGTCTCTGTCTGCCTGCCTGTCTCTTTTTACGTGTGCTGCGTCTGCCAGTCTTACACATGTGTGTGTAATCACGGTTTGTAGATAATGATGTTGGATTCTGATTAGATATGTTTTCCTTTAATGCGTTTGATGCGTCCTGTCGAAGCTTTTGTCGTGATGATGACGCAAATGTCATTCACAAGTTTGCGTGGGCGCCGTTATGTAGGGAATGATAAAGTTTATAACCGTATTATTATGACTGATAATCATTGTTGGTGATGGTGGTCATGATTGTAGAGTGGATGGCAGAGATTGTTGACTGTGATTTATATTGATGGTAGTATTGCTGATATTAATGATGATAATGATAATAGTGGTGATGATGGTGATGATGGTGATGATGATGATGATGATGATGATGATGATGATGATGATGATGATGATGATGGTGATGATGATGATGATGATGATGATGATGATGATGATGAAGAAGAAGAGTAGGAGGAGTATTATTTCCATCATCATCATCAGTCTTGTTTTTAATGATAATGATTGACAGCAATACTAACGATCCTCTCCTTTACAGGTACGTTTTAGGATCCACGGGCGTCGAGTGGCACAGTAAGATTCCTTTAATGATACTTAAAAGCAGGAGGAAGAAGGATGGGAAAAAGAGAAAGAGGGAGGGAGAGGGAAAGAGAGAGGGAAGAGAGACAGGGGGGGGGTGAGGCGGAGAAGAAGGTGAAGGATGAGAATGGGGAGAGAAAATGAGAGGACGAGAGGCGCTGACCGAATGAAGAAGGAGGAGACGGGCAGGCGAGGGATATCACGGGTTCAAAGGAATCTCGAGAGGCGCGTCAAAGGCAAGACTTGAGAATCGCAAGACAGTCCCGTCTTTGCCTCCGGGCTAATTTTAGCTGTCGGGAGATTTCCCTCTCTTGCTATTTCGGTGTTTGTATCTCGTCTCCCCTTTATTTATACTTTTTTTTTGTCACTTTTCCCTTTCTTGCTGTGGTCCATTTTTCTTCCTTTTCTTATCTCCTTTCTCTCCCTATCACCCTCTCTATCTATCTGTCTGTCTGGCTCGCTGTCTGTCTGTCTCTCTTACACACTCACTCTTCATTTTTTCTCGCTCCCCACTTTTTTCAGCCTTTCCGTCCCCCCCCCTCTCTTCCTCCCTGCCCCTCTCTCCCTGTCCCTCCTCGCATCTCTTCCCTCCATCCCTCCGGCCTTTCCTCCTCCCATCCATATACTCCCCCCCCCCTCACTCTCATCCTTATCTTTCCTCCCTCTTCCTCCCTGCCCCCATCTCTCTTCTTCCCTTTCTCCCTTTTCCTCCTATTCCCTCCCCCTTCCTTCTCCTCCCACTTCCGTCCCTGCCCCCCTCTTCCATCCCATCCACCCCTTCGTCCCTCCCTTCATCCCCTCCCCCTCTCCCTCCCCTTTCCCCCTCCTCCTTCCCCCTCCTCACTCTTTTCCCCTCCTCCTCCTCTTTTTCCCCCTCCTCCTCTTTTTCCCCCTCCTCCCCTTCTTCCCCTTCTTCCCCCTCCCCCCCCCCCTTTGCTCACGTACCCGAAGCTGCCCTAGATAGGGATGATGCAACGGCCGATTGACAAGCGAGCAATTGCAGGCGAGAACTTCTTTCCTCCGAGACCCGCTTTACGGAGACGGGTCCCCCAGGGCGAGATGAGGGGGGGGGGGTGCGAGACGGCCTTTCCATTTCCATTCTTTTTCCTCTCGCTGCTTGTGACTTTTGCGTCTTTGTCTCGTTTTTTTTTTTTCCATATTCTCTGTTTCAATTTCCTTTTTTTATCGCTTTTCTATTTTCTTTATTCTTATTTCTGTTTCTATTTCCCTTTTTTCTCTCTTTTCTCTCGTTTCTCTTTCCCCTCTCCCTCTATTTTTTTTCCTGCCTCTTATTTCCACTTCCTTCCTCTCTGCCCTCTCTGTTCGCCTGCTATCATCATTTCCCTCTTACAAGTTTCCTTCTTTATCGACTCATTTCTTGAATTTTCTCCCTCTCTCTCTCTTCCCACCCTTTCCCCCTTTCCTCTGTAGGCCAGAAGGGAAAGTCGGTTGCGAAAGAACCCAAGTTAAGGTGGCTTTAATTGGCAATATAACTGAGGTTCGTAGCGCGGCGTCACGGGCGGAGGCGACCCGCTGCGGTTGCGAGGGCGGGGGTGGGGGTGAATGGGGTGGGGGGAGGGGGAAGTAATGGGGAAGTAATGGGGAAAGGCGAGAGGAGAAGAGGGAGCTAAGGGAGAGTAAGGTAGGGAGGAAGGGACTAGGGAAGGGAAGGGGTAGGTATGGGAAAATTGTTGGGAGAAGTGGTAAGGGGAAGAGGATTGGGTTATGGATGGGGGGGGTAGAGGAGGGGAGATAACAACAGAGTGTGGAAGGGGAAGATGCGAGGGGAGGAGAGGAGGAGCAGAGAAGAATTGTAAAAAAGAAAGAAAAGACCTTTTTTTTTTTACTTTCTCAATTCTCCTTCCCCACATACTCTCCCTGCTCCTGCTTCCTCCTCCTCCTCCTCCTCCTCCTCCTCCTCTCCTCCTCCTCCTCCTCCTCCTCCTCCCTCCTCCTCCCCCCCCTCCCCCCTCCCCCCTCCCTCCCTCCCTCCCTCCCCTCCCTCCCTCCCTCCCTCCCTCCCTCCCTCTAGGAACATCTTCAGATCTGGCTCATTTTCCTCTCAAACCTCCCCCTCCCCTCCCATCCGCCATGTGTGCCATATGGCTCTCCCAGCCTTGGACGCGTTGCCACGTAGCCACTTCCAATCGCCCCTGGGTGGGGTTTTGTGGGCGGGGGGATGAAGGCA
>NC_051397.1:12911503-12915912 GCF_015228065.2 Penaeus monodon
AAAATTTTTTTCCCCTTTTTTCTTTTTCCTTTTTTTTCCTTTTTTTTTTTTTTTTTTTTTTTTTTTTTTTTTTTTTTCTTTTTTCCCCTCCCTTTTTCCCCCCCTTTCCCCCTTTCCCCCTTTTTTTTCCCCCCCCCCCCTTTTTTCCCCCCCCTTTTCCCCCCCCCCTTCCCCTTTTTTTTTTCCCACTTTTTTTTTTTTTTTTCTTTTTAAATTTTTCCCCCCCTTTTTTCTTTTTTTCCCCCCTTTTTTTTTTTTTTTAAAAAAAAATTTTTTTTTCTTAAAATTTTTTTTTTTTTTTTTTCCCCCCTTTTTTTTACCTTAAATTGGGGGGTTTTTTGGTTGGGAAAAATTTTAAAAAAAAGGGGGGGGGGGAAAAAAAAAAAAAAAAAAATTTTTTTTTTGGGGGGGGGGGGGGTTTTTAAAGGGGAAAAATTTTTAAAAAGGGGGGGGTTTTTGGGGAAAGGGGAAAAAAAGTTTTTTTTGGGGGGGGGGTTTTTTTTAAAAGGGGTTTTTTTTGGGGGGGGAAAAAAAAGGGGGGAAAAAAAAATTTTTTAAAAAAAAAAAAAATTTTTAGGAAACCCCCCCGGGGCCTTTTTTAAAGGGCCCTTTTTAAAAAATTTTTTTAGGGAAGGGAAAATTTTTAAAGGGGGAAAATTTTAAAAAAAAAAAAGGGGGGGGGGGGGAAAAGGGGGGGGGGGGGGAAAAAAGGGGGAAAAAAAAGGGGAGGGGAAAAAAGGGGGGGGGGGGGGAAAAAAGAGGGGGGGGGGAAAAAAAAGAGGGGGAAAAAGGGGGGGGGGGGAAGGGGGGAAAAAAAGGAAAGGGAAAAAAAAAAAGGGGGGGGGGGGAAAAAAAAAAGGGGAAAAAAAGAGGTTAAAAAAAAGAGGAAAAAAGGGGGGAAAAAAAAAGAAAAGGGGGTTTTAAAAAAAAAAAAAAAAAGGGGGAGTTTTGAAAGGAGGGAGGGGAAAAAGGGGGTTTTTGGGGGGGTTGGGGGTTTAAAAAAAAAATTTTAAAAAGGAAAGGGGGGTTTTTTTTAAAATGGGGAAAAAAAGAAAAAAAAATTTTTTTGGGGGTTTTTTAAAAAAAAAGAATTTTTTTAAAATATTTTTAAAACCCCTTTTTTAAAAATTAAAAAAGGGGGGGCCCCAAAAAAAGGGGTTTTTAAAAAAAAAAAAAACCCTTTTGGGGGGGAAAAAAAAAGGGGGGAGGGGAGAGAAAAAGGGGGGGAAAAAAAAAAAGGGGGGGAAAAACCCCAAAAGGGGGCCCCAAAATAAGGGGAAAACCGGGGTTTAAAAAAAAGGGGGGAAAAAAAAAAAAAGGGGGGGGGGGGAAAAGGGGTTGGGCCCCCGGGAAAAATTGGAAAGGGGGCCGGGGGTTGGGGGGGGGGGAATTTTTGGGGGGGGGGGCCCCAAAAAAAGGGGGGGGGGGCCCCCAAAAAAAAAAGGGGGGGGGGGGGGGGGGTTGGGTTTTTTTTTTCCCCCCCCCCCCCCCCCCCCCCCCGGGGGGGGGGGGGGGGGCCCCCCCCCCTTTTTTTTCCCCCCCTTCCCCCCCAAAGGGCCCCCCCCCGGGGGCCCCCCCCCCCCCCCGGGAACCCCCCCCCTTTTCCCCCCCCCCCGACCAAAAAGGGGGGGGAAAAAAGGGGGTAAAAAAAGGGGGTTTTTTTTTTTTTTTTTTTTTTTCCCCCCCCCCGGGGGGGAAAAAAGGGGGGGGGGTTTTTTTTGGGGTTAAATTTTTAAAAAAAAGGGGCCCAAACCACGGGGGAAAAAAAAAAAAAAAAAAAAGGGAGGGGAAAAAAAAAAAAACACCAAAAAAAACCCCCAAAAAAACCCCGGGGGGGGGGGGGGAAGGGGGGGGGAAAGGGGGGGCCCCCTTTTTTTTGGCCCCCCTTTTTTGGGGGGTTTTTTTGCGGGGGGGGGAAAGGGGGGGGGGGGAAAAGGGGGAAAAAAAAAAAAAAGGGGGGGGGGGGCCGGGGGGGGGGGTTGGGGGGGGTTTCCCGGGTTTTTTTAAAAAAAAGGGGGCCCCCCCCCAAAAAAAAAAAAATTTTTTGGGGGGGGCCCCCGGGGCCCCCCCCCCCAAAAAATTTTTGGGGGGCCCCCCCCCAAAAAAAAAGGGGGGGGGGGGGTTTTGGGGGGGGGGGGGCCCCCCCCCCCCCCCCCCCCCCCTCAGGAAAACCCCAAAAAAACCCCCCCGGGGGGGCCCCCCCGGGGTTTGCCTTTTTTTTTTTTTTTTTTTTTTTTTAAAAAAGGGTTTTTTTGGGGGGAAAGGGGAAAGGGGGAAAAAAAAAGGGGGAAAAAATTTTTTTTAAAAAAAAAAAATTTTTTTTTTCCCAAACCCTTTTCCCCAAAAAAAAAATTTTTTTTTTTAAAAAAAACCCCAAAGTTTTCTGAGGAATTCCCTCTGATCATGTCCTTATCCAGAATGAAGGAGTCTGATACACTGTTCGTAGATTTGTATACACATACACGCATATATACACTCAAGCACTCACTCACTCAAGCACGAGCGTACACAAATTTACACATAAACACACATAAACACACATACACACATATACACACACACATGTGTGCGGGCGTGTGTTTGAGTGTCTGTATGTGTATGT
Source organism: Penaeus monodon (assembly GCF_015228065.2). Lineage (NCBI taxonomy): Eukaryota > Metazoa > Arthropoda > Malacostraca > Decapoda > Penaeidae > Penaeus > Penaeus monodon. Next base: position 12,914,106 of record NC_051397.1, read on the forward strand.
ATGTATGTATATGTAATTGTGTGCTGGCGCGCTATGTGTCTCTGTCTGCTCGCCGCCCATCTAAGCCTTTGTGTGTGCCTTTGTTTTGGGTGCGCGGTTGACACCTGAAGGGCGTAAGGACATGCGAACGAGAGCATCATAACATGAAGCCATTCGCCGTTCTGGGAATCGGACGCTGCCGCTGCGGTGCCAGGCAAAGGAATTCGGATGCTAAAAAATAGGGATTTTACCTGTAGGTTTTCTTTAAAAGAAAAAAAAAAATCGACGAAACCTATAGAAGGAGAGTAAAAAATAAAGAAAGAAACGAGGTGGTGTAGAGAGCCCGCGGCTTCGAGGGGCCTTGAGGCGGGAGGAGGGTAGGGGGAGGGGAGAAGGAGGGTAGGAGGAGAGGGGACGGGGAGGGGAGGAGGGAAGAGAGGGGGAGGGGAGGAGGGGAAGAGAGGGGGAGGGGAGGAGGTAGAGCCTGAGGCAACTTGTGACTTTGGCGGTCAGCTGATCTGCGGTCGGTCTATCAGTCTGCCTGGCCTTCGTGCTCACGCTGGTCACGCTCAATCACGCTCTTTCTAGATGTGGAACGGAGAGGAGAGGCAGATGAGTTAGAGGGAATGGGATGTGAAGAGGAAAGGGAATGAAGGAAGAGAAAAAGAACAGAAAGGAAGGAAGAGCAGTTAGGTTCGGCTTAGATTATGATGTTCAGAAGTTGATCATGACAATGTCGTTGATATCCGGGTTGCAGAACTCAAAAAAAGGCTGATATTTTGCTCATTATTCGAGCTCGAGTCACCCTTAATTGTGAGGTAATTGTATTCATAGACCAACGTACTTCACAGTCGGTGCGGACGCGGAGCAATTGCCTCGTCGGGTGTCCGGCGTTGCGCTGGCTTCGAGGGAGGGAAGATTGGGGGGGGGGGGGGCGAAGGGATGAACGGTGGTAGAGGGATGGAGGGAGAAGAGGGGAGGGACACTCAAGAAGGGAAGGATGGAGGGAGGAGATGGGAGGGAGAGGAAGGGATGGGGGAGGGAGGGAGGTTTGAGTGAAGGTAGGAACTGAGAAAGAGGATGAGAAAGACAGGCTTAGATAGGCAGAAGACCGAGAAAAGGACAGGCACAATGAGACAGTCAGCAAAACTCAGAGAGAGAGATCTACAGTCAGGCAGAGGGACAGGCAGACAGACAGACAAAGGAAGAGTGATATCCTGATTATGACGCGCAACATTTCATCGTCAACGTAACCAATACGAGGTTCGGGCGGCCAGGATGGATAGGATTGGTAGGATAGGTAGGAAGGGTATGGTGGGTTGGGATTGGGAGAGGGGTGTCCTAGGGGGAGGCGCTCGGTCCTTTGGTGCCGCCATGTTGTTGGTAAACAATACCGCACCAACACCCGCGCTGCCCTTCCACTCGCTCCCTTGCGCCCGCACACAAAGCCCTCCTCTGGCTCTCGTCTTGCTTGGGTTTCTTTCTGATACTCTTTTTGGGGCCTTTCCTCCTCCACCTCCTCCTCCTCCTCCTCCTCCTCCTCCTCCTCCTCCTCCTCCTCCTCCTCCTCCTCCTCCTCCTCCTCCTCCTCCTCCCCTCCTCCCCTCCTCCTCCTCCTCCTCCTCCTCCTCCTCCTCCTCCTCCTCCCCTTTCCCCCTCCTCCCCCTCCCCCTCCCCTCCTCCTCCTCCTCCTCCTCCTCCTCCCCTCCTTCCCTCCTCCTCCTCCTCCTTCCTCCTCCCCCCCTCCCCTCCTCCTCCTCCTCCCCCCTACTCCTCCCTTCCTCCTCCCTCCTTCCCCCCCTCCTCCCCCCCTCCTTCCTCCTCCCCC
>NC_051397.1:12923512-12931012 GCF_015228065.2 Penaeus monodon
GCTAAAATTACTCTATTATAAGTTGGATATTATACTCAAGATCTCAGCCTATTAACATAATCACAAGGAGGAAACTTAACTTTCCAGGCACATGAGAACTTCACAAAAGCAGATGCTGACCTCCACCTGTCTCGGGCGGAGGTGGAGAAGCAGCGGATGAATGCCAGCATCAAGAGCCAGCAGTGTGAAGATAGCAAGAATGAGTATGCGAATCAGTTGCAGAAAACTAATCGCTTGCAGGTATGTCAGTGTGTTGTAAGATAATGTCATGTAATTATGTATATTCCATTATTGCCTTGCCTTCTTTAAGTCACCATAGAAGGAAATCTTGATTAATTCCAAATTTCCCTTGCAGAGTGACCACTACAACTCCATAATGCCGGGGATCTTCCAGTCTTTGCAAGACATGGATGAGAAGAGGATCAACAACTTCAAAAACCTGCTCAAAAAAAGTGTCGAAACAGAGCGCTCAGTCTTCCCCATTATCAACAAGTGTCTAGATGGGATTATCAGTGCAGCAGATTCCATAGATGAGAAAAATGTAGGTCATTCTTGTTCTTTTTAGATTTTTATAGGTATATGGATGAATCATGATTAAATTCTAAAATACAAAAAATCTTCAATCTTATTCTCTAAGCCCCTGGGTATCTTTTCAGTGGCATACTAATGTTGCTTCTCTTGGCAAATTAGAGGTAAAAAAAATGGCAGCCTGCACCCTGAATGGCCAGTTCTTCTGACAAATTTCTTCCCTCAGTTAATGAGTAAGAGAACTCTTAATATTAAATTTCTTCACCTGATCTCCACAGGATTCCATGGTGGTGATAGAGCGGTACAAGTCTGGCTTCACCCCCCCGGGTGACATTCCATTCGACGATCTGAGCACCCCAAGACAGAATGGCGAGATGACCCCTAACCATCCACCCCTCAGACACGACACCATTAAGGGGACAATATCTGCTTCCAAACTCAAAAAACGGGGTGGTCTCTTTGGCATCTTCGGTTCAAACAAGGTGAGTAACTGCACTTTCCAAGCTCTTGTAGAAGCAAGAAAGAACTCAAGATGGCACTTGTAGTTGGCTCTTCACAGTTGTACAGAGGTCTTCTTTAAGTTTTCAGTTTTTTCTTTTTTCTTTTCTTTTTTTTTTCTTTTTTTTTTTTTTCTTTTTTCTTTTTTTCTTTTTTTTTCTACATTTTTGCGCTCCTTAGGTTTGTGCCTTGAGTTGGTAGCAGCTAGTTTGTCTTATTCTCTGCGGCTGATGAAAGGTTTGGCCTTCTTTGTAGATTTTATTTATCAACACGATTATTATCTTATCTATTATATCTGTCAGTATTATAAAATACTATCATATTGTTATTATTATTGTTATTGTTGATTTTGTAGTTAATGGGATGTTATTCACTTTTAAGTAGGCAAGCTGATACTAGATACATAAAAAGAAAATATGGACTTTCAGAGTTTGCTTATTTAATCCTAAAAAGAGAAGATAAAAGAAAAAAAAGAGTGTAAATTGCAGCTTAGAGAGATAAAAAAAAAAAAATCTTTATTTACATATGCTTATTTTACCTAAGCTGAGAGCTTCTTTCACTTCAGTAAGGTGCTTTTGTACATTCTGTATCCACAACAAACCCTAGTGTTTATCTTTTATTTACCTTTATTGTACATACTTTCTCCTTTCTAAGTTTTTGTTTTTATTTGTTAGGAAAGGCTTGACTTTAGGCTTTCATAATCACCTTGCTAGAAAGACAACATGCCTTCATTAGTTTCACTTAGATTTCACTTGCAAAAAAAAATTATACATTGTTTAATTAATATTGACTAAACTGCAACACCTTTGAAAATAATAATAAAATAATAATAATGATAAAAAATCTGATATATGAAGCCAAGGCTTTGAAAATTTGGAGTGTATCTTGTATCAGCATTGACAATTTCCCTGCCTCTTCTTGCAGATCGATGCCCTATATAGGCTTATAAACCTCAACAGGATAATGGTATTGATACAATATTCCTATCCATCTAGACATTTGCATTCTTTTCTGTACAGTCCTTGACACTCTTAACGTTTCGTAGCAGACGTTTCGGTTCACCTGTGATGGGGTTGTAGCAGCTTTTAGCATTGCACGTTTGACCTTGCCTCTGAGGTCGGTTGCAACCTGGTGTGTAGCTAGAGTGATGTTGTATGGCTATTTTTATTCTTTGGTTTGATTTTAATTTGCTCTATATTTATATATATTTTTATATTCCACTCTGTGCAGTTTGTTTAGTGAATGCTTCGTATTTGAATGCCTTATTGTTACCTGTAATTAAAAAAAGAGTAAAAAATTTGCATTTGAAGCCATGAATGTGATGATGCCTCATGTTTATATCATCGCCGCTACAGACTGTTCACACTTTGAACTCTGCAGTAAGTGATACCAGAGGCTTGACACAGAATTCCCTTTGTGTGCACGAGTGTTTGAACAAAGTCCATGTGTCTCTTATTGTTTGATGGTAGAAGGGGCTTTGGAATAATGGAAAATGAAGAAAAAATCATTAAGAAGTAGATTTTTTGAAAGTGGAAGCTCTGAAATTACTTTTTTTATTACATAATTGCACATTAGTTTTTTGAAAGTATGTGTTAAAAAATGAAATGTGGAATGCTGTTAATATGTCTATATGAATCATTATTGATGTGCAGCAGAAAAAAAGGATTGTAGAACTTATATTTGCACTTTGAAAGAAGATGATTAGCAAAGGAACTTTTTTTTTTCCTTCTTTTTCATTGTTATTTCTTCCTCCCACACTTTGGGGATAAAAAAGTTAAATATATAGAATAAAGAACATAATTTGCACAATCATATATAGTGCTTAGCAATGATATTTGCAGAGATGATAAAGATTTTTTATCCTGTTATCACCCTTATTTAAGGGATCCCAGTATATGAGAGTGAGGATCAGAGAGTGGTGTATATTATATGTTAAAAATCCATGACATCTATTTTTCCTTCATCAGTTTTTTAAAAATTTCAGTTAAAGGGAAAAAAGTGGATACATTTGGCAGATTGACAGATATCCCAGTGGATGTGTTTTCCCACTTCATCTTGAACTGCCTGTCATTCAACTCTGTGCAGTCCCTCCCCCTTTCATCCCTCCTCCTTCCTCCTCCTCCCTTTTATATGTCTCCCATCACCATCCTTTGTTTTCCTACTTCTCTTCTTCCCTCTCCATTTTCCTTCCTTTCTTTCTCTTATCTTTCCTCTTTCCTCCTTTCCTTTCCTTTCCCCTTTTCTTTTCCAGCCTAAACTTCTTTTCTCTGCCTCCTTTCCCATTTCCCTTCTGCTGCCTCTTTCCCTCACCTGCCTACCTACCCATCCTATTTTCCCTTAAAACCCCAAATCCCAGAGTCCTGAGGAACATCACTAACCCTGTTTCATTTATTCTCTGTGTGATCTCTTGGTTGTGGTGGTGGTGTTTGGGCACACTGAATGCATCGCGCTCTCTCTGCCCTTCCCTCACACCACACACGCCCTGTGAGTAAGTATCGAGCACTGGCTGTAGCCACTTGTCAGAGGCTGCCGCTGCTCCTGGGGCCCATAGCGCCACATGCGATTTTTGCTTTTTTTGCTCTGCTCTCGATGCTTTTGCGTTTTACTGATGTACATTTTTTTATTTTTCAATTTTCTTTTTTGTTTCTTTTATTGACTTGCATGATAGTTCCATGGATGACAAGGAATGAAGAATCCTGTGCCATTCATACAGGATACCATGTGATTCCAAAGCATTGGAATGTATTGTAAAAATGTGTTACAATTTCTTCTTGAGTGATTCTCTCATTCACATCTTCCTCATCTGTCTTTCAGCTTACTTATCTTCAGTGTATGATTTTTTCAACACAGATTAAGTATCATAATGTAATGACTAATTGCAAGGAGAACTAAATGAACTTTCTACTTAACTGATATATTTACAGTGATTTTCTATTTAACTGATACATTTACCATGATTTTAATGATAATGATTGCATTTATGTATGGATGTGGACGCAAAGAACTTCCCCCAAACTGATTATTTGATATAAAACTTTTTATACTGATATGAATGGCAACATAGAATTTTTTTATTTTTTTTTTTATGGTATCTGACCTACAATGATTACCAAGTATAGTCATCTTTCATCTGTGTTATAACCCTTTGCCTTAACTGCTGTTGTTTTGAAGCTGCTGTTACAAATGTACTGTGCTGCTCTTGCTAAAGTCCACATGTGATTCTCTTTTAAATGTACTTTTCTCTTGCTGTCTGAGGAATAAACTGCAGCACATTACTGTTGTTACAAAAATTGCTGTGCTGTAATGAAATAATTTAGTCAGAGGTCCCATATATGTTTAGAAAGGAGTGTGTTTAGAGGAAAAGATTCCCCAGTGTAATTCTGACTGCTTTATGAGTCTATTGTGATTTGAATTTATACCTTGTCCATTTAAAGATACCCTTAAGATTCAATGTATGTAAAATAGTTGCTGTTTTATGTGACATTTCATACTGTGTATTAGTATTTTTTATGTTATTAGTACCTTAGATAATTTACAAGATTTTTTAGTTCACATTCATTCAGATATAGTCCAGGTACAGTAAGCATATGAAAATCACAATAACAAAGGATTGCCCCAAAATAAGTTACCTAGACAGTGGTAATGGCACCTGACACTCTTATCATAGATCAGTGTGATTGAACTTGCATGTCACTCAGAAATGTTAACAACCTCAATGCCCTTGCACAAGTACTGTGAATAGACAGCAGTACATGAGATAGAGTGAGAGGTGCTCATGCCTGTAGAGAACATCTAAATCTCCAAATGATAGAATTCTCATTAAGTATTTCAAATATTGACTTCTGTTTTACATTGTGAATATATTGTGCAAGTGATGAAAGGATAGTGTGATAACATAAACAGCTGATTTAAGCATTTACATGAAAAAGATACATTTCATTAAATGTATTAGTCATAATTACCCTGCCTCCAGTGATGAACCACATGAGCTAATTCACTTGTTCTTTTTCTTCTCAACAGAATAACTTTTCATTCTCTGAAAAGGAGGACTTTAGCGACCTGCCACCAAACCAGCGTAAGAAGAGAATCCAGCAGCGAATCGATGACGTCACTTTCAAATTACACCAAGAGACTGCAGCGAGGTCAGTCGTCAGCATCAAGTGTGAAGTCTTGTGCTGTCTGTCATATGTTGTGTGTCAATCAGTTGTACTTTGTAGCTGTTGTTATTGAAAATTGAAGATTTATTGACAATTTTGAGGTTTATGAGTATAAGTTCAGTAAACAGTGAAAGTACTTTGGTGAATGTTTATTATTTGTCAGCTTATTAGAAAATTACTTTCATAGATTATGTTACTAGATTATTGATAGAATTACAATTAAATGGTTATTTAAAATAGAAATGAGGCCAGAACAGGTGAATGCAGTAATAAGTTTTACTCATTTTAATGTCTATTTATTCTTCTATTATTCTTTCATAATTTTTTCCACATACAATGTATTTGTAAATTTTCATAACAAACTGATAATGGACATAATGCTTAAAAATTTTATTATGTTGTTACTGATTATGATTTATTGTTGGTTATAATTTTTACAGTACCTAGCAATATTTTTACAATTTGATTAATGCATTTGCCTGTTGTTTAGGGATGGGTTACTGAAGATGAAGGAAGTTTATGAGGGCAACCCCTCTCTGGGTGACCCCATGAGCATTATGGGACAGCTCAACGACTCCTGCCAGAGGATTGAGAAGCTGCGTGCTGACTTGAAGCGCTACCAGGACCTGTTGGAGGATGCGGATGGGGACCCCCAGGGCGTGGGTGGCGGTGCAGCATCAGGCGGACCCTCCACCCCCAATGCTTCCCTTGCGCGCCATCACAGCACTGTTATGGCGCCCCACCACAACGGGGGTGGTGCTTCCCCTCGCTCCTCCGTCACCTCACACCGCACCTCCCTCAGTGACGAGTCCCTTTCCCGGTCAGCCTCCGACTCCTCCGTCTGCTGCACCAATCCCCCATCCTCCTCCAATACCACCTCCACCACTACCACCACCACCTCCTCCTCCCTCCAGCGCGTCACCATCTCCACCCTGGCCACCACCACAACCACAACAGCAGGGGAGACCAGCAACCCAACCCCATCTGACCCGCTGCCCTCTCAGGGGTCAGTTGTGTGTGCACCCTTCTTTCGGCAGCTGCTCACGCTCACACAGCCATTATGCACTCCCACTCCATGCCCACACACTCTTACCCCATCTAGGACTCTCATGGTGGCAAGGGTATTAGGGTATTCATTTTGATTTTGTCTGGCACATGCACTACATGAAAGGGAGAATGGATGAATGGAGTGAGAGAGTGAATAAATGAGTGAGTTAGTGTGTGTGAGTGCATGAATGAATAAGTGAGTAATAGAAGGAGGGAGAGAGTGTGTTTGTGGATGGTTGGATGTCCTGAGTACGTAATCCAAAGCTGCTGGGGATGGCCTGTAGGTACATGCCATAACCACTGTAAATATAGCTTATTAACCCATTGGATCCGGGTGTTTCAGTGCTGTCACATGACCAAAATTATTAGGCTTAATTGATTGGCCACTCTGATGGATTCGTGGCTTGTAGGCCAGGCGCATGTGAACAGTTGTGTACGATGACAAGATTCTGTATCTCCCATGCAATGTTATTTTCTCTTTTTCTATATATGTGTTTTTAGCTTTTTTGCATTTTCCAATGTTCATATATGTCATTTGATTTGCAAATAGACCATTTTTCTTGCACAGACTCCATATCTCCTTTCTAGGTAGTCCATAACTTGGTGCAGTAATAATGACAAAAAGTAACATTTTGTTATCTTTGACTTTTTATTTTATTTTTTCATAATCATTTTTCTGTAATGCAACCTGCACCACCAATCACAGTGGGTAGAAATAGGATCCTGAGCATAGAAATAGCATCCTCCCTGGAGCTAGCACTCTTCCAGTTATGGCTCACATACAATACATTCCACACTCGTTTATAGATGGAAGTAAAGCCAAAGCCTGTTCCTAAATGCCAAATTAGTTTAATTGCCATCCAAGAGTTTTGTGCACTCATGGCAAGCCATTTCCGTCACCCCAGCCTTCTGCCAAAATGCTCACGACAAGTTCGCATCACCCCGGTCCACAACCAATTTTTTTCCGTGTTCACATCACTCTCGTCTCTAGCCAAAATTTTTTATAACATGATCCGGATCATAGGGTTAATTGTATTTATACATAGATGTCTCCACAAGTATGTAGTCACCAATGAGCCAATTACTAGAAGTACCTATCTCACATGTTTACCTTTTTCCTCGAGTTTGGAAGTATTTTCTTTTAGGTTATATTTCTATTGGTAATGTCAGTAACTTTACAATAGTTATAATGCCTATAATATTATTATAGATATTATTGGTATCATTAGTAAGAAGTAGAAAAAAGTACAAGGAAAAGTGAAATCTGGTG
>NC_051397.1:12941012-12943512 GCF_015228065.2 Penaeus monodon
TCCTCTTTTTATATATTCAAATATATATGAATCCTCAGTGTTGGAGCATTGGGAGGGAAGTGATGTGCATTTTTGTCAGCAATTTTTTTCTTCTGCTGGAGTGTGTCCAGTCACTTCACACTGAATCCGAAAATCCTCCCATTTAAATACAGTGTACTGTTGTTATCTTTTGACATTTTTTATTTCAATCTACATATAAATTTTCCCAGAAATATTGATTTTTTGTGTAGCCTTCGTCAAGATTTTTGATACGTGTGTGTGTGTTTGTGCATATACTCTTTTTTAATGCTCATTATTACTCTTTTTTAAATAGAGATTCTCTTTGAGTTACTGCATATGGTAATTTGATGGATGTCACAAAAGAAAATATTTGTTTAATGGTATTTTTTATGTTACCTGTTTAGCATGTGTGTATTTTACATATGCACCTTTTCTTCCATTGTAAATTTGTAAATGATTGTGAAGGGACGATTAGTTCTACCTTTCATTTTAACAATTCAACCTTTTTTTCCTTTTTTACTTCACATCAGTCATTTCCCATCAATAGACCAAGGAAGAGCAGTTTATATGATATACTGCACACTTTTTATCAAAGGCAAAGGTGTCGTAATTGAAATGACAGCCAGCTCAGGACTCACGAATTTGAAGATGCAAATTGCATAGTCTCTTCACCAAATTTGTGTCTTGCTGAATGGCTGTTGCATTGCTATGTCATGTCTCATAGCACTTGTGTTTGTTTCTCTAAAGATATCATAAAGACAGGAAAAAAAATGATTTATGATAATCTGGGCTATAGTTTTCTTGTCCCTTTTTTAAAATGTTTTTGATCAACCTTGTCATACAGTTGCTTATGCATATAACATATATATTTAATTGTAATGGAAGTATTGCCTGACTGAGAAAGTGCTCAAACATTTTGGTCTTTACTGTGTATGCAAATTACTTCTTGGAAAGAATGTTTCATCTCATTCCAATAACTGATAAATCTTCCCTCTATCTATTCACATAAACATTATTCTCTTATTTTGTCTACATGTAAAGCATGTGCCATGAATGTGGTGTTGATGTGTGTGATGAATGACTGGGTTATGTATGCATAATGGAGATAAAACCATTTCAATATCAACCTTTTATTTTATTATTTTTTACATTAAGTCCTTTTATAATGATGCATTTTATTACTGGCTGTGCATTTCTAAACAGGTTAAAATCATGCAGGAGAAACTGTATCACTTTCTCCGCTTCATTTTCATGCAATGAAATGGATGTCTGTGTAAGTTTCTCCATTAAGCAATTGATTATGAGTGACCAATGTCTCAAAGAGTTCTTTTCGTGAAGTTTAAACTACAGTCATAGATTTATATAGTATTTGTATGACATTGTCTCAGCTGTGCCTGGACTCCTGCAAGCTGACTCCCGGCAGTGATGGAATTACATTGCACTTCTGTGAAGTGCCTTCATATGTGAAGGGTAATACTTTTATATACTTGTGGAGATACTCTTTAAGATACCATTCATCTGATACAGAAAGCTGAAATATCTCCTTTGCACAGGACGCTTTGTGGCCAATACTTGACACATCCCCCCTAAGAAAACCTGTCATTTGCAATGAGTACTACGATGTACAATGTGATCTGAAAACACCTGACTTCACTGTTGCTTAACTGACACAGTAGATATTGGCAGAGACAGGTACATGTGATCATTTTGAAGGGCTCTGTTCAGGAGCCCTTTGGCATATGCATCTGTATTCTCACTATGCAATTGTGAGTGTAAGTGACTGCATGTATGCCAGTGGTAGAGGGTACCAGTGCAAGTGCTTGTATAGATGTGTTTTTTTTTTGTTTTTTTTATGCTCAGCTATAACTTCAGTATCACAAGTTTTGAACCACAGTGTCCAAAGTAGTGGTTTGATGAGTGAGCTTTAACAGCATGTGTAGGACTGGTATTGGCCACACGTTCAACTCATTTCATTTGTCTAAAATAGAGTGTGCATTGTGGATACTTTATAATTATCCTTGTGCTGAACCATGTCATAGTCTGCATCATAGCCTAGAGAGTGACAAGTTGTATCATTCCTCTCTCTCTCTCTTACATGAACTAAAAGTATTTCAATTTTTTGACATCTATATGATATAGAATGTCTTTTCACGTAGCACCTTAAGACAGTCAATTTTATGCTCTGTCAGTCAGAAAGCAGAATGTATAGCTCCACAAGTCAGTCAGTCTAGTGTTGGGCAGGAGCACAGTTGCCCAACAGACACTCCCTGAATCCACAGCTATGTGACAAAGGATGAATACTAAGGACCCTTTATTCTTGTTTCATGGAAACCCTTCTGGCATCCCGTGGTTTATCTGTGGAGTGAAACACCTGTGCAGACCCTATATAACTCTTGTACATTTTATTTGTATTTTGTACATATTTTTGTATTATAGTATGTTTTATAGAACTCATTAAGGAGATGCTTTTTTCATTGTGCTTATCAGGGATTAATTACAC
>NC_051397.1:12953512-12961012 GCF_015228065.2 Penaeus monodon
CGCAGTGAAAATTCTCTAAACAATATTTCACTTGATTGTACTGATGCTGTTTGGTGAATTCTTGTTTTCATTGCGAAACTTACAGCTACTAAATTGTATAGAGAAGAGAGAGAAACACACAAAGAGATACGGATGAAAGAAATAGCAATAGGTAGTTAGACAGACAGACAGACAGATGGCTAGATGGCTAGATAGCTAGATAGATGTATAGATAGATAAACACACATCACACACACATATATATATATATATATACATATATATATATATATATATATATATATATATATATATATATATAGAGAGAGAGAGAGAGAGAGAGAGAGAGAGAGAGAGAGAGAGAGGAGAGTGAAAAGGAGACAGGCATATCCACAGACGTACAGTATGCATTGCAAAACATACCCACAAAAACACAACCACAAACCCAAACGCTGCAGCAGGACATTTGTGGCTGTACTTTCTGTGTACTTTCTGTGTCGACTTCACAGTTTAGCTGTATCCGCTATGTCGTATAAATAGACACACTCGAATAGAGTGAAACATTAAATAGACCGCACATATGCCCTTAGTTTATGCAAAGATATGCCTTATGTAACGTAAAAAACAACAACATTTATACTGCTTGTGATATAAGAGTAACCAAATAATGAAACGTAATAATAGTAATAGCTCCTTACCACAATGGGAGGAGGTAACAACATACCTGATATTGTTAACAGAAAATGGGGACTTAATTCCGGAAATCAAGCAAGTATAGAACGCAAGGCATGACGTTACATGATATCAGCGCTGTTAGCTAAGAGCGCGTGACTTCACAAAAGATGTGTTGCGTTGTCATTAAATGGGGATTTCAGTTAACAAAGGATGAATTCGCAAGCGTATTCTCTCTACCGCGGTGGAAATCACACGTTTTTTTTTTTTATAATTACTTTTGATTAATTTACTCACGTACCGCTAAAATACACATCTACGGAGTCCCATAATTCGCTCGTTTTGTCTCGGCGTCTTTTCGAGTCACAGGCAGAGCGTTTAGGGAGTTCTGCTGCAAACTACACCCTTTGCCCTCTTTGCTCTTTATCTCTCTATATTCTGTCTCGACTTTAACTCGTTATTTCTCTGTAGTTTATCTCGGTTTTCATTCTTTTAGCTCTTTTTCTCACTTTGTTCTATCCCCCCTTCTGCGGCTTCATTTTCCCACCTTCCCTCCCTATAGTTATAACCCCTTTTCTCTCCCACCTCCCGGCTACAAAGTCTTCTCTCCTCCCCTTCTTTCTCACCCTTTCTTCCTTACTCCTGCAACAACCCCATTTCCTTCATCCTTCTTCCTTCTCTCCCCCCCTTTTCCCCTTATTTACATCTCCTCCCTCTCTCTCCCTCTCTCCTTTCCTGTCTCCTTGCCTCTCGCACTCTCTTCCTACCTCCTTTCCTCCATCCCTCCCTCCCACATTTTTTCCATCCGTCCATCCGTCTTGCTACAACTTTTCTTCCCTTTCTATCACCCTTCTTCCCCTAGCTACATCCCCTTCCCTCCCACCCTCCCTCCCTCCTTCTCTCCCCCCACCTACAACTCCTTCCCTCTCTCCCTCTCTCCAAACCTTCCCCCTGGCTAACTACAACCCCCCTCCTCCTTCCCTCCCTCCTTCCCTTCCTTCCTCCCTCCACCTAACTACAACCCCTTCCCCTCCCTCCCTCCCTCCCTCCCTCCCTCCGTTTAGCTACAACCCCTTCCCCTCCGTCCGTCCCTCCCTCCGTTTAGCTACAACCCCTTCTCCTCCGTCCGTCCCTCCCTCCGTTTGGCTACAACCCCTTCCCCTCCCTCCCTCCCTCCCTCCCTCCCTCCGATTAGCTACAACCCGTTCCCTCCCCTTCCTTCCCTCCGTTTAGCTGCAACCCCTTCCCTTCTCTCCCTCCCTCCTTCCCTTCCCTCCGCCCCGCACACTATTTAGGCGCTTCCAGCCCCGCGTAATTTCCCGAACCGCACTCCCGCCGCCCGCACCAAACGGCCGAACCGCATCCGCCCGCAATCTTTTCATTACCTTTCAATGTTCGCGCTTTCGTCGAGGCGGTTTACGTGGAAGAGATGATTGCAGGGAAAACAACACCGTTTTTTTTTCAATAGATATTTTAGATGTTTCGTGTTTTTAAAGAAATTTCGACGCGTAATCTAAGGATTTTTTTTTTTATACGTTTTCGTATAGATTTATATATAGTGTAGACCTGTAAAATATCGTTTGGAGTTAGATTACGTCTATGGTGATGCAAGGAGTGAAATAATTCTTCGGTTGTTGATTTTATGCGTTGCAATATATTCAGGAACATGTCTGCGTTTGCTGTGTCGTGACTGAAAATAACGCATTGGGGTTAAGAGAAACTGAGAAACGTAAAAGTTACATGATAAAGATAAATAATGATAGAAATTGGTGAAAATATAACAGTAATGATAGTAACAAGTATAGTGATAATAGCAATAAGAAGGACGATAATAGCAATGATAATAATAATAATAATAATGATAATAATAATAATAATAATAATAATAATAATAATAATAATAATAATTATAATGAATATCAATAGCAGTGCTAATAATAATGATAATGATATTGATAATAATAATAACGATAATAATAATGACAATAATTATAATAAAAATAATATACTCTTTCCTCCTCTTCACCTTCCTTTTACTCCTCCTACTCTTCTACTCCAACCTTCCTCTTTCTCTTTCATTTTCCTCCCATTTCTCTTCCTCTTATACCCTGTCCCCTCTTCCCCTTTCCTTAACCCCCTCCTCCCCTCGTCCTCCTTTTCCTCCACCTCCTTGCCTCCTCTTTTGCATCTTCTTCCTCCTCCTCTATCATTATCTCCTCGTCCTCCTCTTCCTCCTCCTCGCTTTTCTTACTTTTCCTCCTTCTCCTCCCCTTTTCTAATTTTCTTCCTACACCTCTTATTCTTATTCTTATTCTTCCTCCTCCTCCTCCTCATCCCCCTCCTCCTCCTCCCTCCTCCTCTTCCTCCTCCTCCTCCTCCTCCTCCTCCCCCCCTTTCCTCCTCCTTTCCCCCCTCTCCTCCTCCTCCTCTTCATTTCTCCCCTCGTCCCCCTTTTCCCCCCCTCCTCCTCCTTCCCTTCTTCTTTCCCCCTTTCTCCTCCCCTTTTCTTTTCTTCCTCCCTCTTCTTCTCTCTTCTTCCCTTCCCCTCCTCCTCCTCCCCCTCCTCCTCCTCCTCCTCCTCCTCCCCCCTCCTCCTCCCTCCTCCTCCTCCTCCCCCTTTCCCCCTCCCTCCTCCTTTTCCCCCCCTCCTCCCCCCCCTTTCCTTTCCCCCCCTTCCCTTTCCCCCCTCCCCCCCCCTTTCCCCCTTTCCCCCTCCTTCCCCCTTTCCTCCTCCTCTCCTCTCCTCCCCCTTCCCCTGCCCTTCCTCCCCCCCCTTCCCCACCCTTTTTCCCCCTCTCCCCTCCCTCCTCTCCTCCCTTCCCCCCCTCCCTCCCCTCCTTCCCCTCTTCCTTCCCCCTTTTCCTCCCCTCCCCTTTTCCCTCCCCTCCCCCCCTCCTCCCCCCCTCCCCTCCTTCCCCCTTCCCCTTTCCCCTCTCTCCTCCCCTCCCCCTCCCCCTCCTTTTCCTTTTTCTCCTTCCCCTTCCTCCCTCCCCCTTCCTCCTCCTCCTACCCTCCCCCTCCCGCCCTTCCTTCCCCTTCTTCCTTCCCCCCCCCCCCTACTTCCTTCCCTTTTTCCCCTCCCCTCCCCCTTCCTTTCCCCTTTCCCCTTTCCCTTCCCTTCCCTTTCCCCTTCCTCTCCGTCCTTTCCCTTCCCCTTCTTCCCCCCCCTCCACCTCCTCTCCCTTCCCCTCCCCCTCCTTCCTCCTTCCTTTCCCCTTCTTCCTCCCCTCACCCATCCTCTCCTCTCCTCCCCTCTCCCCTCCTTCCGCCCTTCCTCCCCTCCTCCTTCAGGCCCCGACGAGCCTCCGAGTCCGGGAGAGCGAGTCCCCCGCGAGCGCTCGAGAAGCAGGAAGAGACGACCTCCGGAGAGACAGAAAGTGAAAGGAACCGAGGGGGACTTTTTTCCATTGTTTTTCAGTTTTTTTTTCTCTCTTTTAGCTTTCCTTTTTTTTAAAGACAATGTCACATCCTCGGGACTGAGATGCTGTTTTGTTCGGGGAAGGTTGGCGTCCGTCTTACCTCGCGTCCTGGTGTTGTGAGGATTAGCGTTATTTCGATTTCGATTCTTCGTTTATTTTTGTTGATCATATTTTTTCTCTCTCTCACTCTCTCTTTTTTTTTTCTCTTTTTTTTCTTCCTTTCTCTTCCTCTCTTTTGAACTGTTTCATTATTTCTCTCCGTATTCTGATTTTCCTCTGTCTCTTCTTTTGTTTCTTGATTTTTATATATATATATATTTTTTTTTTTTTTGTCTTTCGTCTCTCTATCTCCCTCCCTCCCTCTCTCTCCCTCTCTCTCCCTACTTTTATCTCCCCACCTCTATCTCCCCATGGGCTTAGTCTGAGGAAGTCGCCGACCGTGAAGAAGAGAAAGAAGCGAAGGAAAAGGAAGCAGGTATCACTTCCGGCGCTGACAATGAGGCTTTCTTGTCCGGGCGAGTGAGAAGGAACATTACGTAAGACGCGCGTAACAAGGGGAAAAGGGTGAGTGGGGAGGGGGAGGGGGAGGGGGAGGGGAGAGGGGGAGGGGGAGAAAAGGGAGAGGGGAAGGGAGAGGAGTATGTATATATATATATATATATAATATATATATATATATATATATATATATATATATATATATATATATGTATATGTATATAGGGAGAGGAAGAGGAGAGAGGTGGGAAATAGAGACAGAGATAGAAACAGATAGGCAGACTGACAGATAGACAGGGAGATGGGCAAATAGATATATACTAAGAAACAGAATAGAGGCAAGAAAAAAGGCTTAAGACAAGAGAAACAAAATAAGCCAAACAATTATGGTTCCAGAGTTGTTGTTTTTTAAGCAAAGGGAGGGGGTGGGGCTAATGGGAGGGAGGTGGAGGGCTAATAGAAGGGCGGGGGAGGTGACAGAGGCCGCTAATCGCCCTTCATCTTGTCTCCAGCATCACATTATCTCTCATCTCCCTCAGTGTTGCGTCATACCCGTTATGACATGCAACCAACAACAACATCTGCCGGTGAATGTAGCGCATCAGCTGATCCGTGACATGAAGCGAGGGAAATGTGTTTTGACGGAGAATTATGGACGTGAAAAACGATCGCCACGGATTTCAGGTGACGATTGAGGAGGCGGCTGTTCCATCGGCGGCCCCCGTCCTCTCGCCTTTTTGTGCGCTCGTCCGCTTCTTTCACTTTCCTGTTGCTTTCTCTTGCCTCTCTTTTTATTGTTTTCTCTGTATTACTTATCGTTCTGTTTGTATTCCTGTTTGTCTGTATGTTTGTATGTGTTTTTTTTTTTTTTGTCTGTCTGCCTCTCTCTCTCTCTCTCTCTCTCTCTCTCTCTCTCTCTCTCTCCCCTCTCTCTCTCTTCTCTCTTCCTCACTTTTCTCCTCCTCTCTCTCTCTCCTTTTCTCTCTCTCTCTCTCTCTCTCTCTCTCTTCCCCCCCCCTTCCCCCTTCCCTTCCTATTTTCTCTTCCGTTACCCCTTCCATCGTGTTTAATGCCAATATCTCCTCCTTACATTCCTATCATCCTCAAGCAATTTCAAGGGAGGTGGCAGAGGGGAGCAAAAGGGGGAAAAGGAAGCAGAGGAAAGCAAAGGGAGGAGACAAAGAGTAGCAAAGGGGGAGGAAGAAGAGGCGATTAAAAGGGGAGGGGGGAAAAGGGTGCAAAGGGGAGGGAGGAGGAAGAAGAGGGGAGCTAAAGGGGTGAGGGAGAGGCCAGAGAGGGGAGGAGAGGGGAGGAGAGACCAGAGAGGGGAGGAGAGGCCAGAGGGGAGGGGAGGAGAGGGAGGGAGCTGACTCGACCACACTCAGCGGTTGATGTTGGCGATTCGGCCTCTGATTGGCTCGTTTGAGGTGAAGTTCGTCATGTCGACGACCGCGAGCAGTGCCCCGGCAGGTGAAATTGCTACTGAGTTTGTTGTCATTATGTTTTATTTATTTATTTTAAAAATTTTGAGGTTTCTTTTTCTCTCTTTCCTTCTTTTCGTTTTGAAATTGCTGCTGAGTTTGTTGTCATTATTATTATTTTTGTAGTTTCTTTTCTTTTTTTTTTTTTCTTTTCTTTTGTGCACTATTATATACAACGTACACAGAAGCAAATACGACTACGTACACAGAAGCAAATACGACTAGACAGACGCCAAATACACATACGCCAAATAAAATCATTTTGTTATTAGTAATTATATTATATATATTATATTATATTATTATTTATATTATTTTGGTTGTGTGTGTGTGATTGTGTGTGTGTGTGTGAGCTATGTGATAATTGTGTGTGTGTGTTGTGTGCTGTGTGTGTGTGTGTAGTATATATAATATATATATATATATATATATATATATATATATATATATATATAGTTATGTTATGTTAGTTCATAGTGTTTGTTGATTACATTCACACATGTGACATACATACATACGTATTATATTTATTATGTATATATATGATTTATATATATATATATATATATATATATATATATATATATATATATATATATATATAATATAACACACACAACAGTATGCACAAACACACACACACCAACACAATAATAATAAATATATATATATATATATATATATATATATATATATATATATATATATATATATATATATATATATATATATATGCGTGCCACAGCCCCGTGCACCTCTATCCGCGCGGGGCGCAGCGTGGGCGTGAGCGGCAGCCTTGTCGTCGTCATCGCGGGCGTCGCGGCGCGGATGCCCGCCACTTTCACTGGAGCGTCGGCGGAAACTTCAGCGGCGACGACGGACAGTCTTGACGCGGGAATCGTGGTCGCCGCGCCTCCTCTGTGACGTCCGTGGCCGCTCCTGGAGACGTTTGTTGTCGCTGCGACTCGACGCCGATCGGAGCACTCTCATTACGCGGACCGGGCTGTGTGATGCTCAGCTGTTCGTGTCGCTGACGCAGTGTTATTTCTTTCTGTCGCAAGCGAAGCAGGACAGATGTTCCGTTTTGTCTGGGCCTTCCTGGCTTCGCTCGGGCTCGCCGCCGGCCAGTTCCAGCTCTCGCTCCTGAGTTCGCTGCAGCCTCCGCCCGAGCCGCGCACCCTCCTTCGCCCGCCTCCTCCGCCCCCGCCGCCCTCGCCCTCTACCCCCGCCGTAGCTTCTCGCCGCCCACCGTTGTTAAGCCACGCAGGGCTGACGGGCCTGGCGCCCCCGCCCCCTCCTACGCAGTTCGCTGCCTCGCCCCCTGACGTGTCAAATCCCTTCGCAGCCTTGTTGGCCCCGCAGAGCTCGGAGGACGCCACGCCCCTGCCGGCGTTGTCCTCGCCCACCACGATCCGTTTCACCATCGATGACGTTCCGAGCTCGTTCGAGCC
>NC_051397.1:12966012-12968512 GCF_015228065.2 Penaeus monodon
CCGGACTTAATTGCCTCGTGATTGAGTCTTTGCGAGTTTTAATCACTTGTATTTGAAGGTTGATAATAACGAGCCCCTGTTATTATTTTTTACTGAGTTCGTTAATGACTGGTTTTGCAAGAGTTGCTGAGGGTATTGAGATAGAAAAAGTATAAATCAGACATACATATGAAAGAGCGATAAAGGGGAGAGAGGAGGAGAAATAAAATAGAGACAGAGTGAGAGAGAGAGAGAGAGAGAGAGAGAGAGAGAGAGAGAGAGAGAGAGAGAGAGAGAGAGAGAGAGAGAGAGAGAGAGAGAGAGAGAGAGAGAGAGAGGAGAGAGAGAGAGAGAGAGAGAGAGAGGAATAGAGGAGAGAAGAGAGAGAGAGAGAGAGAGAAATAGAGAAGAGAGAAATAGAGAAGAGAGAAATAGAAGAGAGAGAGAGAGAGAGAGAGAGAGAGAGAGAGAGAGAGAGAGAGAGAGAGGCCAAGGTAGACAAATAGATAGATTGATAGAGAGAAGGACCGAGTTACCGACTGAGAGAAAGAGAGAGAGATAGAGAGATAGATAGATAGATAGATAGATAGAGATAGAGAGAGAGAGAGAGAGAGAGAGAGAGAGAGAGAGAGAGAGAGAGAGAGAGAGAGAGAGAGAGAGAGAGAACTGCAGAAACAGAAAGGGAAAGTTAAGCACAACCCAGCGAGAAAGAAAGCTGAATTGAGTAATCACGAGAGACAGACACACGTAGAATCACGCCGGTTCCCAGGTGCCACAGGGTCATCCGGGGTCACAGGTTCACACGCTCTGTCGTAGGCCCAGGAAAGTGAGAGCGAAAATGAGGCCATAATGGTGCTTGCTAAGGGTGTATGGCCGCTAGGTGAAGGGGGAAGGGGGGGGGAGTGTAGTTCAAACGAGGCCTGTCACAATGAACGGAAGAAGAAAAAAGAATGGTTGTAAAATTCCTAAGTAGAGATATCTTTTTTTTATTTATGGCCTATGTAATAAATCCGCATCTTTACAGTTCCCATTTACTATTTTCATACACATTTCATTAAAATAATAACAATACTGGACAAAAATTCAAGTTATCTGTTGTTTTTCGCTCCTATACACAATTTCTTAATCATCAAAATGCTGGTTTCATCCGCAGCCATTTCAAAACCATTACAAAATTATCTCTTTAAATGACACCCGTAATATTTTAAGCAATACATTAGCCTCATCCAGTTTACTTAATCTTGGCCTCTTCCCCCTATGAAAGGAGAAATTTCACTGCTTTTTCAGGTTTGTTACTCTGCTGTTACGGTTAACGAAAAAAAAAAAAACTTCGATATATTACGCATGTGTTTGCTACATTTAAGGATGCATGTGTACAGTCCTGTTCGTTTTACGCTTACATGAAAATAAAAAAAATAAGAAAGAGATGAAAACGAACAAAAGCACATTATTTATAAATCAGTTAGGCTTGCCCATAAGCCTACAGATATCTTGATAGAAAATGGAGATTGATTGGCTTCTGAATGATGATTTCAAACGAAATACCGAAAGGTAAATCACTTGTCTCATCTGTCAGCAAAGGAATCTGGCAAGAAATTCTATACATTAAAACCACATATGGTCAAATGAAAGTTAAAGCACGCACACGCACGCGCGCACACACACACACACACAAACACACACGCAAGCGCACACACACACACGCACGCACGTACACACACACACACACACACACACACACACACACACACACACGCAAGCGCACACACACACACGCACGCACGTACACACACACACACACACACACACACACACACACACGCACACACACACACACACACACACACACACACATACACACAACACACACACACACAACACACATACACGCACGCACACAAAACACCACACTACGCACGCACACACAACACACACACACACACACACACACACACACACACACACACACACACACACACACACACACACACACACACACACACACACACACACACACACACCATCTGCCATCTCGGAGCTCGAGGCTTTGATGAGAGCAGCGGAAAGGAAAGTGAAAAAGAATTACAGTGAAGCGCGATATCGTCTACGACAGCAAAACGTTTAGCAGCGGAAACGTTCTGCCGTGAGGAATGTTTGCAGAAAATGTGTTTTTGTGCATGAAGATAATTAAGAATGTTTATATTATATTTTCTGTAGAAGATTCTCAGCCATGTAGGTCAATTGGGGAAGTGTAACCACTGGGTATTTTCTAGCATGCCGGTTTGTGGATTTGTACTCAAAAAGTGTTATAATGTGAGAAAAGGGGAGAGAGAGAGAGAGAGAGAGAGAGAGAGAGAGAGAGAGAGAGAGAGAGAGAGAGAGAGAGAGAGAGAGAAGAGAGAGAGAGAGAGAGAATAGAGAGAGGAGAGAGAGAGAGAGAGAGGAGAGAAAGAGAGAGAGAGAGAGAGAGAGAGAGAGGAAGAGAAGAGAGAGAGAGACAGAGAGAGAGAGAGAGAGAGAG
>NC_051397.1:12973512-12976012 GCF_015228065.2 Penaeus monodon
GCAAATTAAATATACTCACTGAATTTTGGTTATTTGTATTTAAGGTGTATAAACATGATTCAGCTGCAGAATTGTGTAAAAAGATACCATTCAAATAACAGCAAAATACTACCATAGCATGCAGCTGTATTTCATAATCACATGAAAAATGTAGTGATGTGCATAAGATTATGTTAAGTATACAACACAAACTATAACAATGTAAAATGGAATGATTTATCCACTATGCCATGATTCTGCTACCCATGCCTGAAGAAATAAAGAGTATTGAAAGTTTATTTTTTCATTGCAAAACTCACTGTGTAGATGGCTCTAACTGGAAATTATGAATTATCAATTAATAAAACAAAGACCGTTACTCTATCAATCAATTAGCTTGAAGAGACCTGCTCTAAGAATTGTATACTAATATGGCAATCCCAACTACTGCTTCTCATTAGAGAAATCAACAGTCGACAGTCCATTTACGTGGCAGCAATGGGTTAACATACAAAGGATCAATTTGAACTTTAAACCCAGATGCCTTACAAATTAACAAGACATTAGTTCTTTTTCTGAAGAGGAAGGTCTAGTGGCTAACATTTTCTTAACTAAGATGGAGGAAAACTGAATGTATAAACTGTAAATAAGTCCGAATATAAGGTATAATAAAAAAATAAAATAAAATATAAGTCCATGGTTCAATCCTCACATATTTTAATAACATTTCATTGTGATAAGAAAGAGTTATGAAATGTTTCAAAGAATATCACACTTACTTCAGGTCAGTGAATGTACTTTCTCAAGAGATTGGTCATCACCACAGGCAAATATTATTTAATTTTGAGAGAGAAAAATGGATATAAAGTCACTTTAATAAGAAAGGAAAGAAAGAAAGAAAGAAAAAATAGATAGGAAAGCATTGCATACACACTGGCACTGAATTTCAAAGGGAAACAATACCTGCCTGTCACTCCTGACTGGTAATAGAAGTTCTATATATTCTACTACCTATATATATGATGCTAAGATATGTATCCCACTAAATCTTTTTGCCAGCTTTGGTGAAAAAAACATGCTACCTAATAAATCTTAAAGAGTTAGTGTTATTCCAAAATTCTGAAATTTCATATATGCATGAATAATGTTTTCACTATCTGCTATTTTCATACTTTCATACTATCATCTCTAAATATCGGCTAGGACAAAAACAATCATAAATACAAAATGCAAATATCTGTGATCAAAGGTTCAGTAATCTCGTGCTCAGGAGTTTCTGCCTCTCAAGTGCCATATGTAATATGGACCCCAATACATTGGGAGAGGTAGTGATCTATGTATTCTGTAGGCCGAGGATATGCGTCATTTGACTTTTGCCCAAAAATGAGCATACAGTCATACAATCTTCAAAATATAACAGTTTAGAATGAACTCACATAAAACAGGACATGTAAAATATACAAGCTAACGACACAATTAGAAAATGTAACAGTTTAGAATGAACTCAAATAAAACAGGGCACGTAAAAAATACAAAAGTTAACGACACAGAAACCCTTGTGATAAATGTGATAAAACATCCCTAAATGTTTCTCAAAGATGAATGAATAGGAAAAAAAAATTGTGAAAGAAATATTTGAATATCAATATCATTGCTGGAAAATGACACAATTCTATCTGAAACAAAAAGCAATCCAAATGAAAATTTCTGCTAAATTACATAATTTCTACAGCTAATTAAACTTCCATTATTATTAGAATTAGTCTTCATTATATCACGGCTCACTTCGCAAAAATTTTCAGCTTCTTTAACTATTAAGATACTAATGAATCTAATTTTCTGTGACCTGTGACTGACAATAAAACTGGATGTCATTCCTATAGTAATATGAGTTATTAAAGACTTCTTATAACTTATAGCAGTCTGATAATGTTAGAAAATTACCAGAAGCTAATAAGTTTTCAAGATTAATGATTGCAGACATGGCAAATCTTAAAACAGGGGTGATAAACAGACCGAGAAAAAATATGATGACAGTTACAACAACAACAACAACAACAACAAAAATTAATAATAATAATAATCAGTACGAAAAGAACGGAAAATAAGCTCAAGATCGCTTAAAAATAGCGCCTTGGCAACGGTCCCAGAAAGTGCCATAGCCTCTTCAGCACGTCACGTAGTCGACATAAGCCACACATATTTTTACTAAGTATAACCAATCCAATATATATTCTTGTAGGAATATATATGAATAGAGAGGCCACGGTGCATGCTGGTTAGTTTCATGGGAGATGCTTTAGCCTAGATAACTAATAGTAATAGTAATAGTAATAAAACAATGGCAATAAATAAAATAATGATGACAATGGTGATAATAATAATAATAACAATAATGATAAACACAAAAATTACATCAGCAACAACAATAATACTAATAATCATACTACTACTGATAATAATGATAATTATTATCAATCATAATAACAATAAAAATAATAATTATGAAATAATAATAATA
>NC_051397.1:12978512-12981012 GCF_015228065.2 Penaeus monodon
AAGGTCCACATGCATTACGTACATTTAGCAATGAACTCTGTTGCCAGCTCATGAAGTGAGAAATAATTAGCTTCAGTTTACGAAACTTATCACTCTTGCTTCTAAACATGGCAAGCATGATGAAATAAAATAAACACAGGTAAAAAAAAAAAACTTAAGTAGACTTGTTGGTCCACAACTAGACCAAATTTATTACAATGCAAGAGCCATCTACAGCTCAAAATCCGGCTGCGTTTTCCTTAGTCGGCGGTACATGGAGTAGAAATGGGCGTCTGCGTATTTCGGCATGTCCCTCCAGAAGACGTCGGCCATGGGCTGGCAGTGCTCCTCCGGGATCAGCTCGATCTCCTTCTGCGTCGCCAGCGCAAGGATCTATAGATAAGGAATAATATTTGAAGTCATTAGGGAAACTTTTAAGTAGGGCTGATGATAAAATCATTTTTTAATGACTCCCCACATCCAAATTTTCACTTTTTTGTTTCATTATTACGGATTTCGCATTAGAACGGGGGATACGTGGCGAAACGAAAAATGTAATTGCAACTTCACGTTTTTAAATCACGTAAAAAAATCGTGTTCAGCTTTTCCCGTGCGTTTCCTTAAAGACAGATTTGTTCTTGCACTTGGAAGGAAAATATTGCATATTCTTATAAGACTTTCAACCTTACGTCTAGTGTCATAATTGAAATATACTGAGGACACGCATATAGTGGAAGATCGAAAATAGTATAAAAAAAGCTAAGGGGCGCTAATCCGCATTCCAAGGTAAAGATCACTCAATACTACGATGTTACATTAACAATAAGTAAGCAGTAAAATGGAAATATGTGTAACATACTATCCGTTGTTGTTGGCTATTGAATTTCCAACGATAATTAGCTCACATAGAATATTAAACTCAACATCCCTTCCCTCTCCCTTACCTCATGATCCCTTGATTAGTGACCACTTATTTAATAGTCAAACCTCTCGCACTCCAGTCATTTTATGTAAATCATCTGAACTCCAAGCAAATTTAAGTAAACGATATTAGAAAGCAACTATTTATTGGGAAAATTTAACAGTAACAAAAGGGAAAATAAAAATATATATAAGATGCAGACTTGTGATCATCGCAACGTCAATCCAACCTCGACATACTCATACCCCATACCCTCATACCTTTCTCTCCAAAAATGTATAATAAATCTAGATTGTTATCCTAGATATATGTGATTAATAGCGAGAATTTACGACCAGTGAACAGGAAAGATTTGCACTCGTTCCCGCTTATCCATGATTTCCAAAATGTAAAAAAAAGTAAAAAATCGAACTCATTCCATGGTCTTTTCTGTGATGATACTTTACCTGGAGCTCTGCAGAACGTTCCAGGTAATAGAGGTGGTCGAAGGCCATGGCAATGGTCGATGCAACTGAGATGACGCCGTGATGGCCCATGAACAGAATGTCCTTGTCACCTGCGAAGAAAGTGTGAGAATCTCCAAAATTAAATCGCGTAGATGCAGCTACACATAGTCACAGTGGAAAGATTCTCATATATATATATATATATATATATAGAATTAGATAATAGATAATAATATAATATAGCATATATAAGATATAGTGATCATATACAGATGATATATATGAAATAGAACCAATTATAATATACAATATAATGAAGATTTACATATATATATATATACATATATATATATACATAATATATATATATATATATATATATATACATAATACATATAACATATACATATACATATATACATATACACATATATAATATACATATATACACATATATATATATATATTACATATATATATATATATATATATATATATATATATATATATATATATATATATATATATATATATATAATATACATATATATCGGTGTGTGAATGAGAAATTGAAGAGAACCCCATGAGAAACGCCTTACCCAGCATTCGGCCAAGTCTCTTTCCCTCCTCAACCGCTATCGCCGTCCCGCTGTATTCGTTATCATAAGCGATCCGATCATAGAATCTCAGGCAATTCTGATGACACATCAACAAACGTGGGTCCTTGAGACAACCTGTTGGAGGTGAAATTTTTGACTCTTAATATTTACACTGAAATTTTGGTGATTCAACTATACTAAACGTAGAAAAAAACTACATATTACCTTACAGACGTCACGCTATGTAGGTAATATACGTATACATTTAAAGGCACTGACCTAAAGCCGTCACGTAGGGCTGGTGAGTGTGCATGACGACCTTGGCATCGGGACGAACCTTGCGAATGCCCAGGTGGATGCAAGAGGCAGCGAGCTCGGGCTCTGTGTCGCCCTCAACCATCTTGGCGTCACCGTCCACCATCACTAGGTTGCTTGCTGTCACCTGCAACGTCATGCTAGATTAAGATAGGGGGGAAAATTTTTAAATAAATTTCATGGTTTTCTACCTCTCCTCTTCGACTGATTTATGCATAATTTATTTGCATAAGTCTGAC
>NC_051397.1:12986012-12988512 GCF_015228065.2 Penaeus monodon
ATAAAAAATATGTAAGGCAACGATTCTTTAGCATAAAGCCTTCATAAATCATAAAATTATTGTTCACATTTAATTCCATAGGTCCTTAAAATTCTCTTTGTTCCTTTGAATACTTATGTTAGATCCAAAAATAACCGAGAAGTCACAGAAAACCATCAGATACCAAAATCTGTTTATTTATAAATATAAAAGAAAACCACTTCCCTCTTTTCATACCATTTTAAAATATTTTAGGGCCTACCCATGATTCCCCATAAACCAACACCCATAAAATCAAGAAACGACCAAAAACAAATATAATATAGATAGAAAGAAAGAATAAAAACCCAATGAGTAACATTGGGTCGCACCCAGCTCATGTGCCTCAGCCGTGCCCTGCCTTCCCAGGCTTCCAGGGGTATATATAAACTCGCCTCAGCCACAGAAGCGGACGCCTGGAATTTCCTGAATGCAGGCCGACATTGCCCTTTCTTGACGTTTCTTTTTCTCTTTTTTCTTTTTATTCAAGCCTTTGAAGGGAAACTCGTACAGCGAATCACGACACAACAATGTCAAGCATTCACCTAGACCCTGGGACTTGGAACCTGGAATCTATAAAGATATTGAACCAGGCACATAATAAGATCAAAAGAAGAAAGAATTTTGGATATGAAGAAAACCCACTTTCAAAACAGTCGAAATACAAAACATCAAGTGGCTGTCCCAAAAATCGAAATGTAAGCATAGTTGCCGGGAGAATCTTTTACCTCAAATTGCAATTATCCTGTTAAATTAACAAAAGCAATAAGCAAACCGGGGGTGAAATTCCGTTTGAGTGTTCCAAGGTCATTTGAACCGAGATGATTTCAGATTCATTGCACACCCTGTATAGTAAACCAATACATCTGTATAGATTTACATTTAAAATATCACTGATAAATTTTTAATTTACATAATGCTAAACTTAAAATTTGTAAAATTTGACAGTTAGCGTTAACAGAAAATCAAACTCACAAAAGAAACTGCTCTGCAGAAAATGTTAATGTAGCTGGATGAAAAAGATATTGTTACAAGTTGTAAGATGCCATTTATCAGTATACTAACTACCACAGTTTTCTGGCGTTATCATTTTCTTCTCATTAAAAAAAATGAACGTCAGGTGATCATTGTTATTAATGATCCTGATAATCTTAAAGTTATATTATTAACATTCCAGTCGTCACAGTGTAAGTTATCTATATAACAAGATGAACGTTACCATTTCATTAGGCTTTACTTTTTATTATTTTTTTTTTTTTTTTTTTGTGTGTGAATATATACACACACACATGCGTACATGTGCGCATACACACATACACACACACATACATACAGGGATAGTACCCTAGGGGATTTCAATAATCTTGAGTTTGGATTGTTATCCGTTTTCAACAGGAATATACCCCATTTGTTTTTCTCTTTCCAAAACTAACCAATTATTAAGAAATAAAGAATATCTAGGGGTCGCGCCATTGTTGCAAAATGGCAGATGTACATTAGATTTGTCCCTTCGTAAAATCGCCTATGGAACGTTTTTCCTTAAGTTTTTAATGTTTTACTGACTTTTTTTGTTTTTTCCTTAGATCTGATAACATTTCTGCCGACCTGAATTACCTGGTAGACTCTTAAGTTATCCCGTGTTTCCCTCTTTGCCAATGACCTTGCAACCTGCTAGGATGTTTCCGGTTGACCCTTGTGACCCTGTAGTTCAGATTTCCTGTCGTACCCATATTTCTTGGGTATATAAGTTCTATCATGGCCGCGGTGGCCGAGTGGTTAGATCATCGGACTCAAGACTGGCACGACAGCAATCCGAGTTCGAGGGTTCGAGTCACCGGCCGGCGCGTTGTTCCCTTGGGCAAGGAACATCACCTCGACTGCCTACCTAGCCAGCCCAAGTCAGTGCCCGGATAAATAGAGAGAATGATTACCTAAAAGGTAACAACGGCACTCTCCGTGGAAAAGAACGGGACCCTACCACGTACTCACTCCAAGAGCATCACAACATGAAAACTACAATTAAGTATCATGCTGTGACAACGGCGCCTCAAAAAATGAACCTACCGTAAAAGAAAAATAAGTTCTATCAGACTTCATGTTTGACACGTGTGTTGTAGTAATGAGTAATGTAAGTAATGAATGAGTTGTAGTAATGTCAGAGATGGTGAGGCAAATTGTCAATAACATATGAATTTCCCGAAGTTCATATTTTATGGAGAAAAGCCATGCTGAGTGTAAGGTTATGTGAGAGAGGAACCCAAAAGAGGCCACCCGTGAGGCGGGAGGCTTCAGGCTTAGGGGCCAAGGAAAAGGAGGGGCCCCGTTCGTTCCTCGAAAAAAGGGGGTGAGGGGACTAAGCTGAAGGCTCAGAACCCACACGACCTCACAAGCAAAACAATCCCCAGGAGATGCAGGCCTACCAGGAGCGTGACCAATACGAAGATGCATGATAAAAATACAAAAAAATAATCCTAAAATGAAC
>NC_051397.1:13006487-13021487 GCF_015228065.2 Penaeus monodon
TCCACAACGGCCGGGTTTCGAGTGTTTATCGGGGTCACCACTCCAACTGAACCAATAGTTGACACAAACTCATTTTTACCTCCAGTGTTGTCTCTCTTTTTTACCCTTCACTATCTTCTCAATCTTCCATCTTTTTTTTTCCCTTTCACTGTCTTCTCAATAATTCATCTCTTTTCTCCTACCGGTAAGACGGTAAATTATCATTTTTTATTTTTTTTATTATTATTATTTTTGCTTTGTTTCTGTTTTATTGCCTTCTATTGTTTTTCTAACGCATTTATTCTTTGTGGATAGGGAATTTATGCAATATAGTAAAAATAAAAAAAAGGGAAGAAAGTAAAAAAACAAAAACAGTAATGTTTAAGAATTCACATAAAGACTGTCACATTATAATTAACCCAATGTTCCCAGAACTGTTAATCCACTATGGTCTTGTATTGCGAACGTGCTTACACAAAAATGGCTCCGCAGGTAATCAGGCACCGAGGATAAATTTGGTAGGCCTACATGACCTCCCATGATCTCCCCTTACCTTGAGTGTTTTTTTTTTTTCCTTTTTTTTTATAATACTGCAATAGCAATGCCTCATTATTCATTATGTGGACCCATCTATGTGCAAACACAATTGATAGACTAAACGCATGTACAGTTCTCCAGCGATCCAAATTCTGAACCTTTTCCTTCTGCGCGACGGGGTACATGATGCAGGAGGTTGGGCAGGGAAGGATCTGCAAGAAATGGCGTTATGGTGACGTCTCTCCTATTTGCTCACAACAGCTCGTAACATATACTGTCTCGCTGTTACTAGAAGTATGAAATTTAGATTAGGTAAGTGAGTGATAACCCTTTGGGCGATATAACGTAAAACCACAGTGTAATAATCCTGGTTTTATGCTGTAGACTCTACATTTTGATATTTATAATATCATAACATTGTAATATTAATATATTTCATTATTAATATAATATAAATTAATGTTAATCCCGGGCCGTATTATTAAACGCTCCCGTGGGGCGGGGTTTCCTAGAACCACTTCCCCGCCTTTTCCGTATCATTAAATTTTGCTTGTTTGTCACCCCGTGTGATCAATACATAGTACTAGAACATATGCAGGGCAGTTAGGTGCACCCCCATACTAAGGCCTCGCAAAACGATAATACTCACATGAACGCGAGCATTATATCGGGTATATTTTCAAATGGCATTTAACACCGTCATCTCCCTCACCAGTCAAGTCGGGACATCCCGCTAATACGTCATCGTTTAAAGAGGCGGAGCATATTTGGCCGAGGACTGGTTCAGCCCCCTTGCTTCTGGTATGCATGACACCATTTCGCCTCCTGAGCCCTTCAACGCCCGCATGCTCAAGCTAGATAGATGCCAGTTAGGACAATTAAAAAAAAAAAATACGCAAAATACATTGCTCAACAAGCGACAGTAGTTAGTTCTGGTTGTTCTCTCACAAATATAATATCTATCTGGATCAATATTTAAAGGAAAATACAATTTACAAGCTAAAACAGAATTAAAACTTCAAGCAATACCGCGCCATTCCGAGGCGTAAACAGTGTTCCGAAAAAAATCGTTGACTACAGTATCGTATACATAAAACTAATTATTTCTAAGAAAATTAAACGTTCTATAGGTTGTATATAACTTATATAAATTATAAATTCAATGGAATTATAATTTTATATCATCTGTCAATATTATTTTCGCTGTAGGCCTTTAGAAATCGAGTACAATATTCACGTTATGGATGTGCTTCCCACATTGCTGTGCATGACGAATATATATTTTTGCATAAGCCTTCTTTGGTAGAACAGGTAAAGTATCAACATATTAGATTTTTTTCCCAAGACTTGGGAAAGGCGTTAAGGATTTCGGCAACGGGTTTACTATTTTATGTCACCATTTAAACTCCTCACATTTGCAGAAAAGGGGCTTGCCAGAACAGTTTAATGATGCGGTTTGAGGGAGGGCACGCCACACCCTTCCCGGGGAACTGAATTGCGGGGCCCGACCATTGCTTTGCTAATACTGCCGGTAGTCTGGAAACAAACCTGTCAATCAATGCATCCCTTAGCAGGTTCAGCCATGCTATGAATGTTCCTACGCAGATGGATCTGCACCCGTGGAACATGGCAACATACCTAGTTTTAAAGTTCGTAGCTAGCTACCACCCGAGTAAGGGATCAGAATCCGTGTATCTGTGAATAGAAAAGACGTGTAGTGATGCGGTTGTACAAATAAAAGAGTATACCTAAGTAAAGGGTTAAAGACGGAATGGAAGAATCAAGCAAGTAATAAATTAACTTTCATCTTGTTCAAATATCAAGTCTAAATGAATATATTCCAAATTGTAATATCAGTATCTTTTCGTAAATTCATCTCAATAAAAAATAAGATCCTAATGTAAGGCAACGATTGTTTAGCATAAAGCCTTCATAAGTCATAAAATTATTGTTCACATTTAATTCCATAGGTCCTTAAAATTCTTTAGTGTTCCTTTGAATACTTATGTTAGATCCAAAATAACCGAGAAGTCACAGAAAACCATCAGATACCAAAATCTGTTTATTTATAAATATAAAAGAAAACCATTTCCCCTCTTTCATACCATTTTAAAATATTTTAGGGCCTACCCATGATTCCCCATAAACCAACCCATAAAATCAAGAAACGACCAAAAACAAATATAATATAGATAGAAAGAAAGAATAAAACCCAATGAGTAAACATTGGTCGCACCCAGCTCATGTCCCTCAGCCGTGCCCTGCCTTCCAGGCTTCCAGGGGTATATATAAACTCGCCTCAGCCACAGAAGCGGACGCCTGGAATTTCCTGAATGCAGGCCGACATTGCCCTTTCTTGACGTTTCTTTTTCTCTTTTTTCTTTTTATTCAAGCCTTTGAAGGGAAACTCGTACAGCGAATCACGACACCTAGACCCTGGGACTTGGAACCTGGAATCTATAAAGATATTGAACCAGGCACATAATAAGATCAAAAGAAGAAAGAATTTTGGATATGAAAGAAAACCCACTTTCAAAACAGTCGAAATACAAAACATCAAGTGGCTGTCCCAAAAAACGAAAATTAAGCATAGTTGCCGGGAGAATCTTTTTCCTCAAATTGCAATTATCCTGTTAAATTAACAAAGCAAAGCAAACCCGGGGGGGGGGAAAATTTCCCTTTGAGTGTTCCAAGGTCATTGAACCGAATGATTTCAGATTCATTTCACACCCTGTATAGTAAACCAATACATCTGTTAAGATTTACATTTAAAATATCACTGATAAAAATTTTTAATTTTCATAATGCTAAACTTAAAATTTGTAAAATTTGACAGTTAGCGTTAACAGAAAATCAAACTCACAAAAGAAACTGCTCTGCAGAAAATGTTAATGTAGCTGGATGAAAAAGATATTGTTACAAGTTGTAAGATGCCATTTATCAGTATACTAACTACCACAGTTTCTGGCGTTATCATTTTCTTCTCTTTAAAAAAAAAAATGAACGTCAGGTGATCATTGTTATTAATGATCTGATAATCTTAAAGTTATATTATTAACATTCCAGTCGTCACGTGTAAGTTATCTATATAACAAGATGAACGTTCCATTAATACATTATTGGCTTTACTGTTTTTTTTTTTTTTTTTTTTTTTTTTTGTATTGTGTGAATAATATACCCCACATGCGTACATGTGCGCATCACACATACATACACATACATACAGGGATAGTACCCTAGGGGATTTCAATGATCATGAGTTTGGATTGTTATCCGTTTTCAACGGGAATATACCCCATTTGTTTTCTCTTCCAAAACTAACCAATTTTAAGAAATAAAGAATATCTAGGGGTCGCGCCATTGTTGCAAAATGGCAGATGTACATTAGATTTGTCCCTTCGTAAAATCGCCTATGGAACGTTTTTCCTTAAGTTTTTAATTTTTTACTTATTTTTTTTGTTTTTTCCTTAGATTGAAAACATTTCTGCGACCTGAATTACCCGGTAGACTCTTTTAAATTATCCCGTGTTTCCCTCTTTGCCAAGACCTTGCAACCTGCTAGGATGTTTCCGGTTGACCCTTGTGACCCTGTAGTTCAGATTTCCTGTCGTA
Source organism: Penaeus monodon (assembly GCF_015228065.2). NCBI lineage: Eukaryota > Metazoa > Arthropoda > Malacostraca > Decapoda > Penaeidae > Penaeus > Penaeus monodon. The sequence goes on from NC_051397.1 coordinate 13,010,616, forward strand.
CCCATATTTCTTGGGTATATAAGTTCTATCATGGCCGCGGTGGCCGAGTGGTTAGATCATCGGACTCAAGACTGGCACGACAGCAATCTGAGTTCGAGGGTTCGAGTCACCGGCCGGCGCGTTGTTCCCTTGGGCAAGGAACTTCACCTCGATTGCCTACCTAGCCACTGGGTGGCAGCCAGCCAAGTCAGTGCTGGTCCCAAGCCGATAAAATAGAGAGAATGATTACCTAAAAGGTAACACCGGCACTCTCCGTGGAAAAGAACTGGGGACCCTACCACGTACTCACTCCAAGAGCATCACAACATGAAAACTACAATTAAGTATCATGCTGTGACCACGGCGGCTCAGACATGAACCTACCGTAAAAGAAAAATAAGTTCCATCAGACTTCATGTTTGACACGTGTGTTGTAGTAATGAGTAATGTAAGTAATGAATGAGTTGTAGTAATGTCAGAGATGGTGAGGCAAATTTTCAATAACATATGAATTTCCCGAAGTTCATATTTTATGGAGAAAAGCCATGCTGAGTGTAAGGTTATGTGAGAGAGGAACCCAAAAGAGGCCACCCGTGAGGCGGGAGGCTTCAGGCTCAGGGGCCAAGGAAAAGCAGGGGCCCCGTTCGTTCCTCGAAAAAGGGGGTGAGGGGACTAAGCTGAAGGCTCAGAACCCACACGACCTCACAAGCAAAACAATCCCCGGAGATGCAGGCCTACCAGGAGCGTGACCAATACGAAGATGCATGATGAAATACAAAAAAATAATCCTAAAATGAACAAACAGAAGCTGTGCAGAAGGCACCAAAGTAAACAAGTTTAATAGTAAAAGACAATTGCCAGAAGGGCTTAAAAATGAATAAAAATACGCCAGAAGGGCTTAAGTAAAACATACGCCAGAGGCTTAAATTGAATAAAACGCAGAAGGCTTAAAAGTGATAAAATACGCCAGAAGGGCTTAAAAACAGTAAAAGGACTAACATCTACGATAAAACAAGTAAAAGGTAAAATGAGGGAAAAAGTAAAGCAAGTAAAAGCTGCAATAAAAGAAGTAAAAGGGATTAAGAATAAAAGTAGCAAGTAAAAAGACAAGGTAAAGAGTAAAATTCAGAAGACAAAGGTTCCAGTATGTAAAATAAAAAAGGCACGTCCAGCTTATACACCTGGGCAAGTAAAAGGGCAGTACAACCTTTCAACATCCGGTGTAGATCAGACGTAAATCCAAAGGGTAGTCACAACACAGTCAGAGTACCCATTTCATTTTAAAAAAAAACGGGGGGGTTAATAAAAACCCCGGCGGACGGAGGCGTAGCAAAAAAAGTATTAAAAAAAAAAAAGAAATATTACAATAAAAAAAAACATAAAAAGAGATAAAACCAAAAATAAAATCACTAAAAAATCAGCAAATAAATAGAAAATTCCCATTTCATAAAAAATACGTAAAACAGCTGCTGCATTCATTAAAAATAAAAAAAATAAAGTTTCTTTCTCTCACTGAAAAAAGAGAGTTTAAAAAAATTTGAAAAGAAAAAAATAGCCCTTTGAAAATAAAAAAACTTAAAATACAAGAGAAAAAAAAAGGGGGTAAAAAAAGATCCTTGCAAGATTGGAGCCCGTTATCCGACATATGAAAAACATCTTTTAAAAAGAAAGGATAAGGGAAGGACCCAAAAAAGTTTATTCAAAAAAAAGTACAAAAAGGTGTAAAATAAGAAAAATGCGTGAAAAAAAACCAGCATAAAACAAGATAAAAAAAATGTTAAAATGGGGTGGAGAGGGAAGGGGCGCTGTGCTCGATCCCCTGGGGTTTTACGGTAGGATGCTGGGTAGGATAGGGGTAGGATGGGCGGAGAGATAGGGTTAAGGGAAAAAGATAGGGCAAAGGGGAAAGGGAAGGAAGGGGGGAAATCAGGTGAAGTAAAAGGAAAAAAGGAAAAAGAAGAGGTGCGAAAAAAGAGGGGTAGGGGGGAAAGCGAGGATACAGGGCAAAAAGGATAGGAAAGAGGCAGGATGTAGGGGGATAGACAAAAAAGGGTAGAACAACGGGAAAACGAGTAGAAAGGGAAAAAGTACATGGAAAATAGGGGGAAGGGAAAAAGTGGGGGGAAGGAAGAGGGGCGAAAAAGGGGTAAAGGGATGGAGATCGGGGCAAGGAAAAAAGGGGGGGGGGGATGGGGTTTGGTCGGGGGGGGGAGGGGGGACACTGGGAAAAGTAATATGAAACCACAGCGGGTTTAACCCCAAAATGTATGATGAAACAAGTGTTCCGTTGGCTTTTGATCAGTACTTTGCGGTTTTAAAAAAAAAGGGTTTTTCAAATATTCCAAATTTAAGAACTTGTAGAAAATATTACGAAAACACCGGGAAGGGAGTCGCGACTCACAGTCTGAAACTCTCCTCTCTCCCCCTTTAAAATATATAATATATATTATAATATATATATATAATATATATTAAATATAAAATAATATTATATAATATAAAAAAAAATATATATTAAAAATACATTTTTTAAAAATTTAATATAAAAAAAATATAATAATAAAATTTTAAAATTTTATATTATATAATATTTTTTTAATATAAAATATAATATATAAATATAAAATTATATATAAATAAAATATATACATATACAAATAAATTATATAAAATATATATATATATATATATTATAATAATAATATATTTTATTTTAATAATAAAAACCCTTAATAATATAATAATATAAATATATTTTATATATATTTTTTTTTTTTTTTTTTTCTTTTTTTTTTTGTTAATAATAATTATTTTTAATAATAATAATACATACTAATACATAATAAAAAAAAAAAAAATATAGGTGGTGTGTTTTGTGGGGGGTTTTGTGTGTGTGGTGGTGTGTGTGTGGTGTGTGTGTTGTTTTTTTTTTCCCCCCCTTTTGTGGGGTTTGGTTTTCGCGTGCATGTGTGTTGTTGTGGTGTGTTGTGGTGTGTGTTGGTTTGTGGTGTGTGTGTGTGTGTGTGGGGGGGTGTTTGTGTTGGTGTGTGTGTGTGTGTGGGGCGCGCGGCTTGTGCCGTTTCGCGTGTCCCTGCACACCTACAAAACACAGACCAGCACAGACAAAGTTTTCGAGTCCTTTTCAAAAACAACAACTTCAATTTTTTAAATTTTATGCATTCCTACGCCCCCAAAATCCGGCTGCGTTTTCCTTAGGGGGCGGTACAGGGTAAAATGGGCGTCGGGTACTTCGGCATGTCCCCCAGAAGACGTCGGCTGGGGGGCAGTGCTCCCCCGGGATAGTGTCTCCTTCTGCGTCCCAGCGCTAGGAGCTCAGGGGGGAAGAAAGGGGGTAAAAACTGCAATTAAACTTTGGGAAAAAGGGGTTTTAATTTGGGTTTTAATGGTAAAGGGTTTTTGTTTTTACTGAGGTTCGTAGAAAACTTTTTTTATTATACTTTTGTTGGTTATAATAATAATTATAAATAATAATAATAATAAAAAAAGATAAGAAAATATAATATAATTCATAATCAAATAATACTTTTACAGTTATACTTTTTTATCATAAAATCATTATTATATTTTATCTTTATCATTATATATTATCTTTACCCATATCTAACCATCCCCAAAACACCATATTTATCATCTTTATTTGTTTTTTACTATCCCCTTTTTCTACCATTATTACTATTACCATAATAATTTTTTCTGCACACCAAAAAAACAATAAAGAAAACGCAATGTATATGATGTCTCCCTTTCCCATACGCAATGTAAAATTTATATTCAGTTTTCGTTTCCGATTTAAATTTTTGTTTTTTTGTTTTGATAAGATAATAATACAATAACGCGCCCCACCACCAAACAACACAACACAAAACACACACAACACCACAACAACACCACACAACACACACCCCACACACCACACAAAACACACCAAACCCAAAAAAACACACAAAACCAAAACAAAACCAACCAAACAAACCAAACAACACAACACAAAAAAACAAAACACAACAAACCACAAAACACAACACAACACAACCAACGCAACGAACCACAACCCCACAGAATAAAACCCACCTGGAGCTCTGCCATCGTCCAGGAATAAGGTGACGAAGGCCTGGCGACGGTGGGGCGACGGAGAGGAGCCATGCGGGGCCCATGAGGAGGACGTCTTTGCCCCCTGGGTTAGGGGGGGGGGAGCCCGGGGAGGGGGGGGTTAAGAAAAATATAAAAAATGGAAAAAGAAAAATAAAAGAAAAAACGAAAAAAAAGAGAAGAGGAAGAAAAATGGAGGATAAGGAGAAAGGATGAAATGGAAAGAATTGATAATCAAATTTCACTTCAAAGCAAAAATGAATTACCTAATACTTAGGAATCAGTCTAAAGGGTTCTCTCGTTTTATAAAAAAACGTATCAAAAATTTAGCATTTAAAACAAAACCGAGGAATCCACCCCAAGTAATAGTTCCGACTATAATTATCAATTTTGTTACTTTCCAAAATTAGCCATCAAACAATGACAAAATTTTAAAAAAAATCTTAGCCCCCAAAATATGCTTTTCCCCTTCCCTTTTAAAAGTAAAAAAAAAGTTTCGATGGTTTTTTTACCTAAAATTTTCCCCCACCCTTTTGCCTTCCCGAGAGAAACCGCAAGACCCCAAATCTCTTCGTGTGAGATTCTGTTATGAATCTCAAGCAATTCTGGTGCACATCAAAAGGGTGGATCTTTGAGACAAGCTTAAAAGGAAGGAAAAATAAAGTGCGATATTTTACAGGTGACAAAAAAACAAAAGAAAAAGAAGACAGAGAGAGAGAGAAAAGGAGAAAAGAGAGGGGAAAAAGGAGAGAGAGAGAGAAAAGAGAGAGAGGGGAGAAAACACTACTACCTCAACAATAACAAAAACAACATCTACTACACAGTCTCGTGTCCCGTCCCCTGGGATCATTTTTTCATGCGAAAGAAAAGAAATAATGAAAAGGCCTTGACAGCCCCGGGCCCCGGACATGGGGCTGGTGGTGGCATGATGATTGGCCTCCGGGGGCACCATGCGAATGCCCGGGGGAGCATGAGGGTGAAACCCCGGGGTTGCTCGCCCTCACCCGGGCCCTTTATCGGGGCGATCATCACCAAATTACTTGCTGTTACCTGGAAAAAAAAATATGAATTGAATACATACAACATAACAAAAACACACCACACACACACACACACACACAACACACCACACATATTATAATATATCTATATATATTATATTAAAAAAATATATTAAACCACACACAAACCCCCACACACGCACACACACCACAACACCAAAAACACACACACAAACATATATATATATATATATAATATATATAAAAAATATATATATATTAAAAAAAACACACACACAAACCCCAAAAAAAAAAAAAAAAAAAAAAAAAATATATAAATATATAATATATATATTATATATGCGTGGGGGTTATATATGATATGTATCTATATGGAGGTTTTTTATGTTTTGGGAATTTTTATTAAAATATATATATATATTAAAATAATTTTTTTTTTACATAAACATATACATTAATAAAAACCCATATATATGTATATATATACAATTTAAAAAATATGTATAAACACAATGTATTATATGTATCGGGGGGGGGGGGGGGGGGTGTGGGGGGTGGTGTGTGGTGGGGTGTGTGTGTGTGTGGTTTATATATATAATAAATATATATAAATTTTTATATATATAATATAATTTATATAAAATAATTAAAATTTACAAAAATATATAATTTTATAAAGAAATTTTTAAAAACAAGAAAAATTTTTTAGCAGCAATAAAGGAAAATATCAAAGCATGCTGCCATAAGTCAGTTGCCGGAAGAGGCGTCGCTGTACTCGCTCCAGTGGAGCCCAAGGGGGAAGACCCGCACGCCTCGCCCACACCATTGCCGCGGGCCCCCACACTAGTGGTTGCAAACGCCCTCGTTTAACCCCAGGGTCAGACCTCGATAGGGCTGCAAACTCTAGCCCGGGGGGCTAGCGAATAGGGAAGAATTATTATTTTTTTTTTTTTTTCTTAACCGGGGGAAAAATGAAAATTTTTTTGTCACTGTTTATTCACCAAAAAAACACACTACATCCTCGAACACAAAAAAAAACATATTTACTATATTTATATACCGGCCCCAGTGTGGACGAGCTATACCCACCAACCCACACCAACACACACACACACACACACCACAACAAACACACACACACCCAAAAAAAAAAAACATATATAAATATTGTATTTAATATTATTAAATTTTATATATATATATAATAATATATAATATACATATATATATTATTTTTTTAAATTTATTTTAATTAAATTTATATTTTAAATTTATTTATTTTTATATCTATATACTGATAATTTAAAATTTATTAATAATTAATTCCCTTTATTATGGGGGTTTAAAAAAAAATTAAAAATTTTCCCCATTTTATTATTATATTAAAAGTCGGGTTTTTATTTATAAAAAAAATAAAAGAGAGAAAAGAGAGAGGAGAAAAGAAAAAAGAGAGAGAGAGAGAGAGAGAGAGAGAGAGGAGAGAGAGAGGATGCTGAGAATTAGCCAAGAAATCGGATGAAAGGGGACGGATTAGGGAAAAGAAAAAGTGGAAAAAAAAAATGGGGCATGAAAAAGAAAAAATGGAAAGGGCAGGTCTTTTAAAGTCGGATTCAGGACGACGATGGGAAAAAAAAGTAAAAGACTGGGCTATAGAGACATAAAAAAGGCCAAAGGGCAGGCAATGACAAGAGGGCGACGAAAAAAAACGGGGAAATTTTGGGGGCCCAAGACTGAAAAAAAAAAGCAAGAGAGACAAATTGGAAAAAATTGGGGAAAAATATAGGCCTGCAGGGATTGATCAGGTTTATAATGATGACGATGATCCCCCCCACACACACACACAAACACAAACCCCCCAAAACACCACCCCCACACACCCCACACACACACCCCACACACCCCCACAACACACACACACACACACACACACACAAAAAAAAAAAACACCCCACACGCATTTTTAAAGCGCTCTAAAAATTTTGTATTATCCACACTATAAATGGAACGTTTTTAAGAAAGGGTTCGGGGATTGTAAAAGGGTTTGAACCCCTGGCCCAGCCACCTGAAACGAGGGCCTTTCCGTTGGTCCCCCGGTCCTTCCGCAATGTATACGCTTGGCACTGGCGGAAGTCGCCGGGCCCGCCGTCGGCCAACGCAAAAGTTTTCCGACAAGCATCTGCGTATGAGAGTTTTAAATGTGATGGGTGACGTTTTTTTTTTTTTTTTTTTTTTATATTTTTTTTCTATCTTATTTTTCATTTCTATATATATATCATTCACTATAATTTTTATCTCATACATTATTTTTTACATTTCCTTATTTTTAAAATATTTTATTCATTATCACTGCCATCACCTTCTATTTTTATCATTATATTATTGTTATTCTTTTGTTACTCATTTTTATTATTTCACATTATTATTATTAATATTTTTGTTATTATTTTTACCTTATTAACATTTCATTATTATCATTATTACTATTATTTTTTTTCATCTAAAAAAAAAACGTACAGCATATAACATTAGAATAAAAAAAAGGGATAAGAAACTAGCAAGAAAAAACCGCTAAAAAAACAAGAAAAAACTCAACAGAAATAGCAAAACAAAAGTAATAATATAAGTTTGAGATGTAAATAAACAGCGACAAAAAAGAATAGGAATTAATTAGAAATTTAAAAATTTGCACCATGATGTCCTTTTCTGATGTTCTGTTGCTTTTACAGCATATATCGGGGGTGTATTATATTAAATATATACACATAATATTTTGTAAAGTGAGGATGCCTCTCTCTGTCTATTTTTACTATCTATCTATTATATTTTTCTATCCGCCCCCCCCTTTTTGCATGGTTGTTATTTTTATTTTTTTAAAATTTTTTTAAATAATTTAAAAATTTTTGGTTGGGGGGTTTGGTGGGGGGGTGTTTTTGGGGAAATTAATAAAATTTTAAAATTTTTAAAAATAAGTTTTTTAGTGGGGTGTGGGTTTGGGGATCAAAAAACACCGGAAATTTAAAAAAAAGTTAATTTTGTAAAAAAAATCTTTAAAATAATCAAGGCCGCGGGGGCCGAATGGTTAGAGGTCGATCAAGACTTTCCCACGGCAATTGGTTCGAGGGTTCGGTCACCCCCGGCGCGTTGTTCCTTGGGCAAGGAACTTCACCCCGTTCCGCCTAGCCCTGGGGGCAACAGCCAAGTCAGTGCGGTCCCAAAAAACGGGGGAAAATAGAGAGGGTCCAAAAAAACTCCGGGGGGAAGGGGAAACCAAAACCCCCGGCTCTAAATTCCAAGAAAATCATTGGGTTCCATGTGCCAAAGCCTTGGGAACTACTTATATCTAATTATCACCCAAAAAACCCACAAACCACAAACCAATATGTGTATATATATATATATATTATATATATATATACTATCTATAATATCATATGAGGCCGGGTTGCCGAGCGGTGAGCATCGGCTCAATGACTGTCACGTACGGCAATCTGAGTCGAGGAATGTCTGATGTGTGTGTGTGTGTGTGTGTGTGTGTGTGTGTGTGTGTATTTGTATGTGTGTGTGTGTGTGTGTGTTAGTTGTGTGTGTTAGTGTGAGAGTGTGATTGTGTGTGTGTGTGTGTGTGTGGTGTGTGTGTGTGTGTGTGTGTGTGGGATATGCTCATATATGTATATAGATATTATATTTATGATGATATGTATATTACTCTATATATTATATATATATATTATACAGTATTGTAGTATCATATATATATATGACATTTTTGATATTACATATTATTAATGTATATATATTATAATATATATCATAGTATATTGGGCATATATCAATTAATACATATATAATATATATATAATATATATATATTATAATATATATATATATATATATAGAGAGAGAGAGAGGAGGTAGAGAAGAGAGAGAGAGGAGAGGATGATGCATGTAAACATACATACATACATACATACATACATACACACATATTTGTTTATGTACTAGTATTATGTATGTAGTATGTATGTATGATGTATGATGTATGCAACTGACATACAGACATAAACACACACACACACCACCACACACACACACACACACACACAACACACACACACACACACACACACACCCACACACACACACACACAACACACCATACACACAACCACACCACACATACACTACACAACACACACACAACCTACACACACACACACACACACACACACACACACATATATATATATATATATATATATATATATATATATATATATATATATTTGTATTATATGTATGTATGTGCTGTGGGTCGGAATGGAGCAAGAGGTGTATGAGGTCGCAGGTAAACCGATTCGCAGTTTATGAAAGCCTCTAAATTTGTTTCACTTTGTGCGTCCAATACAATACAATACAAAAAAAAGGAGTAAAGTGGTGAAGACATCAAGGTGGGAGGAACGTCCCAATACGGTGTTTAAGCATATCTAAGAATTTCACAGCACCATATAGTGTTTAACAGTCAGACTGCCCATTCACGTGGCGCCAAACTCTGCCCACTCCACCACTCTGCACTGTCGGTTAGCTGCCAGTTTCACACACGAGACTATAGCAATAACTATACATTTTAGGAAAGTACCACATGTACAGGCCAAGATTTTCGTTCAGCACTACCTCGTGGTATTCAGTGTTTCTTATAACACCTATAAATGTCAATCAACACTTTTGCCTAGGACACACAGATAAGGTATTTTAGTGTAACAGACCTTCTCCCACGACGCGGTTGGCAACACTACGACGTGTAAAGTGCGCAATGTGACTTTTTGCTTCTTTGCATTATATTTTTATATCCTCGCAGCCTAGTGACATTCGTTATAAATTGTTTGGGAAAACTGGTGATTCAATAGTGTTGGTGTCGGTAGATAGATTGTGTGTTTTTGGAAAACAGAACTTATATAGTCAATATTTACAAGTAGAGTTGCCAACGACTATTTTTTTCTTGCATATAAACTGGCATGCGGGGTCCACGTGAATGACTGTCATGATGATTAAGTTGTAATATAATCGATTGGTGATTATGGTTGGTGTTAAAAGTATGAGGTAATTGCATTGGTAGTATAGATAGTGATAAATGGCAATAAAAGTAATCATATTGATGCCTAATGGCTTTGATGATAATAACAGGTTATATTGATAGTGGTGGTGGCCTGGATAGAATGTGCTAACTTCAAGTCATTATTTTCAGCTTTAAATACTAAACTTTCCAAGCATAGCTTGATAAAATACAATAATGAATGATAATAATAATAATAATAATAATAATTAATAATAATAATAATAATGATAATAATAATAATAATAATAATAATAATAATAATAATGATAATAATAATAATAATAATAACATAATAATATTAACAAACAACAACAGCAATAATACTGCTAATAATAATAGATACTACTACTACTACTACTACTGCTAATAATAATAATAATGATAACAACAACAATAATAACAATAATCATAATAATGATAGTAATGATAATAATGATAATGATAATAATGACAATAATTATGATAACGACAATAATTATAATAACGATGATAGTAATACTGAGGATAGTAATAGTAATAATAATAACAATGCTAATAATAACATTATTACTAACAAAGATAACGATAATACAATACTGATCATATTGATAATGATGACAACAACAATAATCATAAAAACATCATCACCAAGAACAATATAAAAAAAAA
>NC_051397.1:13028669-13039286 GCF_015228065.2 Penaeus monodon
CACACGCATAACACACACACACACACACGCGCGCGCGCGCGCGCGCGCAGAGAGAGAGAGAGAGAAAGAGAAAGAGAGAGAGAGAGAGAGAGAGAGAGAGAGAGAGAGAGAGAGAGAGAGAGAGAGAGAGAGGAGAGGAAGAGAGAGAGAGAGAGAGAGAGAGAGAGAGAGAGAGAGAGAGAGAGAGAGAGAGAGAGAGAGACGGGAGGGTGGGAGAGGTTGACGTATAAAAACAGGTGGAAAGGAGACCGATTTATAAACAGAGAAAGAGATGGACAGATAGGCAAAGAGGAGAGAAAGATAGAAATGTTATCAGGCAGATAGAGGGATAAAGAGAAAGACAGACAGACAGACAGAAAGAAAGACAGATAGATAGATTGATAGATAGATAGATATACAGACAGAGATAGATAGATAGATAGATAAATATATAGATAGATAGATAGATAGATAGATAGATAGATAGATAAATAGATAGATAGATAGATAGATAGATAGATAGATAGATAGATAGATAGAGAGAGAGAGAGAGAGAGAGAGAGAGAGAGAGAGAGAGAGAGAACGCCAGGGTCTCCGCCGTGGGCTGTAAATGTAGCAGGCAGCGCGCCATGTGAACCGAGTTCAGGGTGGAGCCGTGTGTAGGGAGGGGAGGAGGGTAGGGGAAGGGGTGGTGATCCGAGGGGGGTGGGGAGGAGGAGCAGAAAGTAAGACCGATAAAACTGCAGTGATGAATACAAACGAAATTCAGTAACTCAAGAAACCATAGCTGCTACACGGAGTTTGAATTAAATGTCTGAGTTCGCGCGTGTTGTGATGACCAAAAAACAACAAAGAACACGTATCAGACAGTTAAACAGGGCTACGAGGGCGCGATTCCCTGCAGTGTTTCGTGCACTTTTGGGCCTAGAACGTATTCATGATTTTCATACGTTGCATCAATCCATAGTTTCCTTCCCATTATGACCACACGAAAAGCCACCGTTTTCAAATTCCATATTATATTACTTTGATGACTTTATACACATACACCGAAAAAATATATAATCCTTATAAATGAAACTATTATTCTTATGGCAGCATACATTTATCCGTATTTTTCCCGCCATCTTTATTACGTGAAGAAGAAAAATTCAACTAAAATAAACGTCAGATCCAAGTTACATTATTTCGACAGCGTTATGTCCAGGAATTTAATCCATATAAGGCAAGCTATTAATCCAGCTTGCAGGAGCTCTTTTTCTAAAAGTTTCCCTTACTCTTCGTCCTCTTTACTTCATATGACCCCCCCCTCTAAAATACATAAAAATCCAGCTAGCACACAATCACACACACACCACACACACACAATCACACACCACACAATCACACACACACACACACAATTACCCCCTCCAACACACACACACACACACACACACACGCACAATCACACACACACATTTAATCCCCATACCAAAAGCTATTATCCTTATGGCAAAACACATCAGTCCACATTTTCCCTTTTAAAATAGACACCAACTCCAGTTAACATAATTTCGAGAACGTTATATACACATCGTATTCATCCATACAACAGAAGCTCTTATCCATATAGCATAACACGTCACTTGATAGAGTTAGACACACTATCACATTACGAGCCAACTGTCAGCGTAGAAATATAATTGAATTTGACGTCACTCCTTGTAATCAAACTCGAGGGTTTGTGTGTGATGTCAGGTCCCACAGGCAGATGAGGGAAAACATATACTCTGTTTTATGAGTGATGTCATAATGATAACGATGTACCACAAGCAGATGAAGGGAAAAAAAAGATAGATGGTGATGACTGATGCCATAACTGTAACGATGTCTAGTTACTATAGATAGATGAACGAAAAAATATAATCTATTATATATATGATGATGAGTGATGCCATAATGATAATGATAATAGTGATACTAGTGATCATAATTAGGATGTGATGATGTGATGTGATGATGATAATTTGAAAATAACGATTTTACAACATAACCACCAGTAACGATGATGATAATAATTTCGTCATCAAGCTCAAAAGTTAATGCGGTCACCATTCCGTGTCTAAATAATAACTATTAATTATTACTTAAAATTGATTAATATTCCTAACATGCAATCCACGTGAATTGCAAGCGGAAAAATAGGAAATGAGAGGGAGGAAGAGGAAGAGAAGGAGAATCAGACATAGAGGTGACTGGTGATAAGGGTTTTACTGATAATGTTAATGCTGATAAAGATAACACTAATAATGATGATTATGGTAATATTTATATAATTAATAGTGATAATGATGCTGATACTGGTGATGGTATGTTGTGATAATAATGCTACTGATAATGATAATCTGATAAAGGTAACAATAATAATGATGATAATGCAATATTGATGATATCATTAATAATGATAATAATGATGATAATGGTGATGATGGTATGTCTGTGATAATAATAATAATGATAGTGCTGACGGCACTGGCAATAAAATGATGGCGATAATAGTGTTACTTATACTCTTGATGATAATGATGGTAATGATAATGATAATAATAATGATTATGATGGTAATGATATTAATGATGACAATGATAATCATAACCCTAAAGATGATCAGATAATACCGATGACAGTGATAATTATGATAATACTATAGATAAAGATGATAATGTTAATACTAATGATTATGATGATAAAGGTTGTAATCATAGGAGTGACAATACTACTGGTAATCATCACAGTACCAATACTATTAATAATCACAATAATGATGATATTAATGATAATAATTATAATACTATGAAATAAATAAAACGCATGATACATTTTTTAAATTTTCAATATGGGATGCAATTGAACCGTAAAAAGACCCTTTGGTATACTTAAGATTTGCAATATAAATTGGTTCATCATGTACCACATTGTACAACAACCTTTCCAGCATTTGGTTGCGCACACCTTTACCCTTGCCAGCCGTAAGACTACTTGTTTAAATAGTTATGATGCCGGTGTTCGAAATCATGCATATAATAATAAAAATAATATTAACCAAATAGTTAATAAGAACGAAAATAATTATAACAATAAAAATAAACATAATGATATCGATGATATTGTTAACAAGAATAATAATGACAGTGATAATAATAGTGATGAGGATAATGATAACAGCTTACTGCTACTAAAAGCAGGAATAACCTCAAAGTAATAGTAATAGTATTTGTTAAAATGCAAAAAAAAAAAAAAAAAAAAAGTAGTAATGGTGTTGATAATGATAATAACATCAGTCTGATAATACTGACAATAAACTGTTACCATAATTATTATTATCATACTCTCATTACTATTGTTCTTATCATGCTTAAAAGATACTAACGGTAAATATTATTATTTATATTAATTCCATATAAACATTGTCGTTATTATATAATTCACGACAACAAGAACAATGGTAGCGCTAATGGTAAGGGTAAAAATAGACATATATTATCATTTTAATTTAATGAATAAATGAGGCAGTAAACAGACAAATAAATTAATAACTAATATCAAAATAACCTGATGGCATGTTCTTTATTTGATAACAGAAATTCCATTACTTTATCTTCGTTGAATTGAGGTTATCAGCGGTTAGAATAAATATATCGTCAATTTCGGATGTTTGCCTAATTAAAATCAATGTCATTCAGTCTTTTAAGTTCCCCTTTCTTCTTTATCTACCTATCTTGAAAATTGTTCCCAATCAACAAGTAAATCTGATGTACAGAGAGCAAGGGACTGTCACTCTATTTTGGAATTTTTCTTTCTTTTCAACCGTCTGCGCAGTACCATCGTATTTCCTAACTTTACCATGAGAGATGATTATTGGAACTAGCTAATCTTATACATATCGTGCGATTATCGTAAGTCTTAAGGGATTCGCTTTATTGATTGCCTAACCTCAAAGTTCAAGATGTCTTCTGCAGTGCTGCACACCAGGAATTCAGAAAAGACACGATGGCTAGGGGTAATACGCTTACCATACACAAAGGCTTTATTAATACGATCAAATTAACTTTCTTCAGTCATATCGAGAATCAGATAGATCGAAAGAATGAAAGAAAGACGAGGAACATAAAAAAACAAAGAAACGAACAAGGGAGAGGCGTGGGAAGAGGGGCGTGTTTGCCGGTACGACAATTGTATCCATTCTCGGTACGATATCGGTATTCCCGGGATGGAAACAGGGTAGCCACGCCCCCTAACCCGAGGTCCTCGAGGGGAACCACAGCCTCTCTCGCTCCCAGGTCGTCGACGTCGCAGTGCATTCGCGTCTCAACTTCCAAACGCCCAAGACATATAAAAGGACTCCCGCTGAAACCCAGTCGATAGATAAGAGAGGAAAATATCGAAAAGGAAATTATTCCCTCTGTCTTTTCACCCGACTTTTCCCCTCTTAGCCGAAGGGAAATAAAAAAAAAGAGCAAGTGTGGATTTTATAAGTGCCGTCTGCGTGACTAGGAAATATTTCCCCTCGACGCAGAAGGGAAGGTGAGAAACGCGCCACTGCAGTCAGTCTCTCGCTTGTGTCGAGGTCTCAGCACTCGAGCCTAAGACGTATTCTTGACTGTTGACTTCGACGTCAAACATGTGAGTATATTGTGTTTTTGTGTGTACTGTGTAGTGTTACGTAATGGTGGCATTTCCATGCACAACCACGGGCATGTCTCTGTGACGCACTTCTTGAAACTTCTGTAACTGGGAGGGCAGTTTCGTTTGGAAGAAATGCTGTGAAGTTCGAAGACAATCATATTCGCACACACACACACAGACACACACACACACACACACACACACACACACACACACACACACACACACACTACAACACACACACACACAGACACACACACACGCACACACACACACACAAAGAAGAACGAAATGAAAGGAAGAGCAATCACAAGAACAGAACAGCCATTTTAAGCCACGAGAGAATTTCAAGTAACTTAGAACTTACAAGAGCCAAGAGGGAGGGGCTTGAGGGAGGGGCCTCTCGGGGGGGAGGGGCGGTTGAGGGAAGGGCCTTGCACGCGCGTTTTCCCCTCTTCTTGACAACTTCAGACCCAAAGAAGTTTAGGCTAACGAAAAGATGAGACGCGGGTTTCTTCGAGTTGAGCGTTCGTTTGTGTGTGTGTGTGGTGCGTGCGTGCGTGCATGCGTGCGTGGTGTGTGTGTGTGTGTGTGGTGTGTGTGCCCTGGTATGTGTTCATAAATCTCAATCTATCTATCCATATAGACAGACAGATAGAAACTTATTATATATCATTTTTCGAAGCAAATAAAGGAAATAAAAGAAGCTATCGAGGGTGACGGAACCTCCAACATTTTTTTTTTATTCTTTCTCCATTGAAGTGGTTGGGGGGGATCTGCATCAAATCCAGTGGTGATGATGTGTCCTTTGACTAGAACTGACGTTTTTTTTTTTTTTAACTAGGGATGTGGGGCTTAATCACTTGGGGCTTTTTGTCATTATTGGATCTTTTCTAATAGCGGTGACGTCAGTCTTCGAGAGGGTCAGTGCAGACTCTTACCGCCGGGCTTACCTGTCTCCACGCAGCATTTTCTCTTTCTCTCTCTCTCTCTCTTTCTTTCTTTCTCTCTCTCTCTCTCTCTGTCTCTCTCTCTCTCTCTCTTCTCTCCTCTTTCCTCTTCTCCCCCTCTCTTTCTCTCTCTCTCTCTCTCCTCTCTCTTTCTCCTCTCTCTCTCTATCTCCCTCCTCTCTCCTCCTCTCCCTCTCTCTCTCTCTCTCCCTCCTCTCCCTCCCTCCCTCCCTTCCTCCCTCCCTCCCTCCCTCCCTCTCTCTCCTCTCTCCTTCTCCCTCTTCCTCTCTCCTATCTTTCCCCAATCTTATATAAATCTCTCCCACTCGCATTCTTCCCAAATTCTTCTATCCATTTAAACTCGAAACTTAACACCTCATTGAATATTTCCTCATAATGACAGAATTAGATGAAAATCGTAAAACAGAACCACCGAAAAAAGGGAAATGAATTTAACGAGAGGAGCGCGCTTGCGAGCACGTGATTACACGGGTCTTTGCATCATAATGTGTGAGGTGACTCGTGCTAGCGGTTGGGCTGGCCACTTCAGCCTCATTCTCGCTAAAAAAAAAATGGAAAAAAAAGAAGAAAAAAATCATGAGGAAATAAGAATTGAATTTTTTTTCCTTTACTTTGTTTTTATTTGTTTGTTTGTTTGTTTGTTTTTAGGAGGGAAGGATTATGTTTCGTGATCTTTGTTTTCTCATGTTCTCTTTCTTTCTTTCTTCTCTTTCTTTGTGTTTAGTGCTCTACTTTTTTTCTTGCAGGATTTTTTTTTTTTTTTTTTTTTAATTTCAGACTCCCATTTTTCTTTCTCTGTCTTTTTTTTAAAGAGAAATTGCAATGCTCTCTCTTCTTTCGTACAGATATATATTTTTTACTTACATTATCTATCTATACATCGTCTGTCTGTCTGTCTATCTGTCTGTTCAGGTATTATTACCTATACCATCAAAACGTTGCAATGGGTTCTTCGATATCCAATTTCTCTCTTTAGAATTATCTCACATTTCCTTTTGTTTCGTAACTTGAAGGGGAAGTCCGGAGCAAAAGCTTATTTGCTTCTGGCTTCCCCTTCCCGGCCTCCTGAAACAACCACACGCACACAAATACAACCACGCCTGCATGTACACAAACACATAGAAGCACATACTGCCATACGTGTTTGTGTGGTTGTGCATCTCTATTTACACAGAGTCAAACACGTTTACTGAAAAAAAAAATCGGAAAACTATGTAATTTACAAAAGATCGCAGTCGTAAAATTATATATATATATATATATATATATATATATATATATATATATATATATATATATATAGTATATATATATATATATATATAATAAGAAAGATATGAAATAATATACAATAAAAACAACAACATGAATATTTAATTATGAGACGATTAATATCGTACTTATATATAGATAACAATACTAAAAATAGAAAAAAAAAAGGGGATGAAATCATACTTCACAAAAACACAACAACATGGCGTATGTAATTTTCAACGATGTTTTACATCGTGATTAAAGAAAATGCAAAAAATGAGATGAATAATTTGTGAAGGAAAATTTCCATTCTTCACGAAATGAGACATGACAAGTGTGGGGGGAAAAAAGTTTTCCGTTATTGTTGTGTGTATAAGATAGCGCCAGAGAGTAGAGATTAATTGGAAGGAAGAAATGAGTTGAGAATGAGAATGAAAATGTAGGGGGGGAAGAGGAAGGATTCGTTTGTGGGTATGAGGGAGAGGAGAGGGAGAGGGAGAGGGAGAGAGAGAGAGAGAGGAGAGGGAGAGGAGAGAGGGAGAGGGAGAGGAAAGGGAGAGGGAGAGGGAGAGGGAGAGAAAGAAAGAGAGAGAGAGAGAGAGAGAGAGAGAGAGAGAGGGGAGGGAGAGGATAGAGAGAGAGAGGGGAGGGAGCGGAGAAGGGGGAGGGGAGAGTGAGAGTAAAGATTTAGAGTGAGAGGTGAGGGGTGAGAGAGAGAGAGAGAGAGAGAGAGAGAGAGAGAGAGAGAGAGAGAGAGAAGAGAGAGAGAGAGAGAAGAGGGGGAGGGAGGGAAAGAGAGAGGTATACAGTCTCTGTCTCTGTCTCTCCTCTCTTTCTCTCTTTTTTCTCTCTATCACTCTTTCTCTTTCTCTCCGATATCTACCCTTCCTTCTCTCTTTTTCGCTTCTCCTTGTGCCTATCTCCCGTCCCCCAACCCCGCCCCCAACTTTTCTGCACACTCACATTCAAACTCACGTTCACACTCACCACTCTCACCCCCCTACACACACTCACACTCACGCTCAATTCACCACTCACACTCACCACTTTCACTTTCACTCACACTCACACTTACGTTCACCAACCTCAATCTCACTCTCACCCACGCTCACGCTCACAACTCTTACTCACACACCACACACACTCACACTCATGTTCACACTCACACTCACGTTCACACTCACACTCACGTTCACACTCACACTCACGTTCACACCCTCATTCACTCTCTCTTCTAACCAATGCTGAGATAGCAATTATTGGAAGAATGAATTTGACTGTGAGGATAAAGCTAGATTGAGCAATTAATTGAAACGAATCGCCATAGAAAAATGCTGGGAAGAGACCTTGTATCTTCGTAAGAGAGGGAGAGGAAGAGGAAGAGGAAGATGAATAATGAAGAAGAAGAAGAAGAGGAAGAGGGATAGGGAGGCTGAGAAAGAGAAGGAGAGGGAGAAGGAGAGGGAGAAAGAGAAGGAGAGGGAGAGAGAGAGGAGGAGGAAGAGGAAGTTGAAGAGGAAGAGGAAGATGAAGAGAAGAGGAAAGAGAAGAGAAGAAGAGAAGAGAAAGAGAAAGAGAAAGAGAAAGAAAAGAAAAGAAAAAGAAAAAGAAAAAAAAAAGAAAAAAAAGAGAAAGAGAAAGAGAAAGAGAAAGAGAAGGAGAAGGATCCACTGCAAGTAAAGCAAAGACACACAACGGAAGCTCTACAATTTTTAACATCATACACGCGCTTGCAAGCAGTACGCATTAATACAAAGAGATAAATTTACAAAAAAGAAAAAAAAGGAAAAAAAGAAAAAGAAAGATTGAAAACAC
This sequence comes from Penaeus monodon, assembly GCF_015228065.2. NCBI lineage: Eukaryota > Metazoa > Arthropoda > Malacostraca > Decapoda > Penaeidae > Penaeus > Penaeus monodon. The sequence continues at coordinate 13,037,357 of NC_051397.1, forward strand.
AACACACACACACTCTCACTCTCTCACTCTCTCTCTCTCTCTTTTCTCTCTCTCTCTCTCTCTCTCTCCTATTTCTCTCTCTCTCCACACACACACACACACACCCCAACCACACACACACACAAAACACACACACCCACACTCACCACACACCAACACAACACACCAAAAAAACACACCACCACCACAAAACCCCACACACACACACACACACACACACACACACACACACACACAATACCATACGTGTGTGCGTGTGTGTGTTTATTCATTGATTTATTTATTTAGTGTATATCATATTTTCTACACTATACAAAGCTCACGCCCTCCGATTCTCCACATTACCCCGTCTATTTTTTACAAAACCCTTTCCTCCTTCCCCCCTCTCCTGTTTTGATGGGCCCTAGAGGGGGGAAAGGGGAAAAGGGACAGAAAAGAGGGAAATAGGGGAGAGAGGTAAGGAGAGAGATAGAAAAAAGATAAAAAGTAGTATAAAAAAATAGATATAAAAAAAATAATAAAAGAAGGAGAGGGGGAGGGGGGAGAGGGAGAGGGAGGGGAGAGGGAGAGGGAGAGGGGGAGGGGGAGGGGGGGAGGGGAGAGGGAGGGGAGGGGGAAAGGAGAAGAGGAGAGGGGGAGAGAGAGAGAGAAGAGAGAGAGAGAGAGAGAGAGAGAGAGAGAATAGATAGATAGATAGAAATAGATAGATGGGGAGAAGAGAGAGAGAGAAAAAAAAGAGAAGAGAAAGAGAAAGAGAAAGAGAGAGAAGAGAGAGAGAAAAGAGAAGAGAAAGAGAGGAGAGGGGGGAGAGAGGGAGAGGGGGAGGGGGGAGGGAGAAGAGAGGAAAGAAGAGAGAAAGAGAGAGGGAAAAAGAGAGAAAAAAGAGGGGAAAAGAGAGAGAAAGAAAAGAGAGAGAGAGAGAGAGAGAAGGAGAGAGAGAGAGAGAGAAAGAGAAAAGAGAGAGAAGAGAGAGAAGAGAAGAAAGGACAAAGAAGAGGAGCCACAAATGAAAAAAAAAAAAGGGAAAGAATAGAAAAAAGGGGAGAAGAAGGGAATTTATACGGGGGGACGAAAGAAAAAAAAAAAAAAAAGATTTTTAAGGGGAAGGGGGAATCAAAGGAAGAAAGGGGGGAAAAAAGAAAAAAGTGGAAAAAAAAAAAAAGGAGAAGAGAGAATAAATAGAGTAAGGAGCAAAAAAAAAAAAAGAGAAAAGAGAGGAGAGAAGGGGAAAGGGGGAATTAATATTATGAAGAAGAATTTGGGGAGGGGCCAAAAACTGTTTTTAATAAAAGAAAGGGGTGAAGGGAAAAAGAAAGAGAGAGGGGAGAGAGGAAAGAGAAAAAGAGGAAAGGGAAAAGAAAGAGAGAGAAGAGAAGGGGAGGAAATAAAATTAAAAAAAAATAAAAAAATAAAATAAAAAAAATAAAATAAATAAATAAAATAAAATAAAATAAAAATAAAAAAAAAAAAAGAAAAGAAAAAAAAGAAAAAAAAAGAAAAGAAAGAAAAAAAAAAAGAATAAGAAGAAAGAGAGAAAAAACGGAAGCCAAACGGAAGGAGAGAAAGAGACACGTCTTTCTTTTTCTAATATTACTATTATTAGAGTGCGTTCGAATTGCCCCTTTCAATTGTTATTGTTATTGCATCTAATAATATTACAGTTATGACCAAGATTACGAGTCATATTGGACTTCATTTTGTTATTTCAGGCTTTCTGTTACGTTTTTAAAAATCTTTCTTTGGTTTCGTTTCGATGTAACGAATCAAAACGAAAAAAAAAAGAAGAAACAGATAAATACGGGAAAAAAGAAAAAAAACAAAAAAAAAAAATGAAACTGGAACTTTTTTTTATTTTTTATTTCTTTCCCTTTTGATGAAAAACGGTTTAGAATTAAAAAAGCCAAAAATAACAGAAAAGACACGCAATACT
>NC_051397.1:13056886-13061886 GCF_015228065.2 Penaeus monodon
TATATATATATATATATATATATATATATATATATCATATATATATATACATATATATATATATATATATATATTAATATATATATATATGTATATATATATATATATATATATATATATATATATATATATATATTATATATATATATATATATATATGTATGTGTTTATATATGTATGTATTTATGTATGCATGTATGTATGTAAATTAGTATAGATTGATTTTCAAAGTAATTATAAAAAATATATGAGCCTGTAGGACTTAATGCAACAAATCGGTCTGTAACTCTGACCTTTCCTCCTGTCGGGTATTCAAACACAAAATGAGAGAGTAAGGGAGAGAGAGGAAAAAGAGAGAAAGAGACTCAGAGATTGAGAAAAAAGAGAGGCAGGGAAAGGAAGAGTGAAGAAAAGGATAAGACAGATACTGAATCTGAGAGAGAGAGATAGAGAGAAAGAAAAAAAAGAGATATATTATCTGTGTTATTTCAGTATTGTTTATTTATAAGTATTTTTTTTATTACTTGTATTTGTTGTTACTTATTTTAATTATTTTTATAATTATTATGATTATGCTATCATTATTATATTATTATCATACATATTATTACTTATTTTTTTCCGCGATGTATGAGTTTGATAGAAATGGGAGAGGGTGGTGGGAGGAATACCACACACACACACACACACACACACACACACACACACACACACACACACACACACACACACACACACACACACACACACACACACACACACACACACACACACATTTCCCTTCCCCCCCATCCCCCCCCCAATCGCCAATCCTCCGCAGGTACAGCGTATCCTCCAATCCTTCTATCCTGCAGAGTTTTCCAGCGACCGCAGTGCGCGCTGCCGATTGCATCCTGGAGACGAGGAAGGATACGGATGCAGGAGGAGGAGGAGGAGGAGGGAGGGAGGGAGGGAGGGAGGGAGGGAGGGAGGGAGGGAGGGAGGGAGGGAGGAGGAGGAGGAGGAGGAGGAGGAGGAGGAGGAGGAGGAGGAGGAGGAGGAGGAGGAGGAGGAGGAGGGAGGAGGAGGAGGAGGGAGGGAGGGAGGGAGGGTGGGAGGAGGAGGAGGAGGAGGAGGAGGAGGAGGAGGAGGAGGAAGAGAAGAAGAGGAAGAGGAAGGGGAAGAGGAGAGGAAGAGGTGGAGGAGGTGGGGAAGGGGAGGTGGGGTGGAGGTAGTGTTGGAAGTGGAGGAGGAAGGGGAGAAAGATATAAAAAAAAAGAAACAAAAATAAAAACAAGAAGATAAAAAGGGAAAGGAAAATAAAAAAAATAAAATAGGAAGAATAAGGAAAACGAATAGGAAAAGGGAAAAGAAAGGAAGAGATAAAAAATAGACGAAAGGGACAAAGAAAGAAAAACGAATAAAAGAAAAAAAAAAAAAAGACCAAAAAGAAGAGAAAGAAAGAAAAAAGAAAAGAAACCAGAAGAAGAACCAGAAAAAGAAAGAGAAGAAGGAGAAGGAGAAGAGAAAATCCCGAAGAGGAGCCTTCGCCTCCGCCTCCGCCTGCGCCTCCGCCTGCGCCTCCGCCTGCGCCTCCGCCTCCGCCTCCGCCTGCGCCTCCGCCTCCGCCTGCGCCTCCGCCACGCCCTCTTCCTCCTGGCGGGCGGCGTCGGGCTGGCCATCCGGAAGGACCTCGTGCGGAGCGTTTTATTCACTTACTTATTTACTTATTTATTTGTTTTTTTTGTATCTGTTTGTTTGTTTATTTTTGTTTGTTTGTGTGTTTATTTTTGTTTTGATTTGCTGTTGGATTTTTATATGGGTTTGTTTTTTGTTGATTTTGTTTGTGATGTGTTTGTGATTTTTTTTTTCTTTCGTTTGCCTGCTTTTTTTTTTTTTTTTTTTTTTTTTTTTTTACTTTCTCTTTTTGGCCGTTTCCTTTTTCCTCGTTTTCTCTCTTCTCGTTTTGCCATTTCCTTTCATTTCGTTTCCGTTTTGTCTCTGTTTTTTTAATTGTTTATCACTTCTTTTTTTGTGCGTTTTATATTCTAAGTCTGTCAATTGTTTCTTGTTTATTAATTCTACTCTCTCTCCCTTTTTCATTCTTTTCCCTCCCTTCCTTACCCCTCTCCCCTTCTGTTTTCTTCCTCCTTCCCCCTTAATTCTTTCCTCGCTCGCTCCCTCCTTCCTCTCTATCTCTCTCACTCTCCCCTCCCTCCCTCCTTCCTTCCTCTCCCTTCCCACCCCCCTCTCCACCTCCCTCCTCTCTCCATCATCACCCCCTCCTTCCTCCTCCTTATCCATCTCCCTCTATCCCTCCCCCATTTCTTTCCAACCTCCTCTCCACCTTCCTCCTCCCTCCTTCCTCCCCTTCCCTCCAACATCACCCCCTCCTTCCTCTCCATCTTCCTCCTCCCTCCTTCCTCCCCTTCCCTCCAACATCACCCCCTCCGTCCTCCCCCTTCTCCACCTCCCACCTTCCATCCCCCTCCCCCCATTGTCTTGCTCTCCGGACCAGTAGCAAAGACAGTGCCGCAGGACGTGGCACTCTCCAGGCACCGTGAAAGATTTTCCGAAGGCAGTGCTTTAACGCAAGACACGGAGGGGGGGGAGGGAGGGAGAAAGTGGGGAAAATATAAAAAAGACAAAAATAGGGGAGAACCGTAAAAAATGGAGAAGATGAATTTAAAAATGAAAAGAACAAGAGAGAGAGAGAGAGAGAGAGAGAGAGAGAGAGAGAGCGAGAGAGAGAGAGAGAGAGAGAGGAGAGAGAGAGAGAGAGAGAGAGAGAGAGAGAGAGAGAGAGAGAGAGAGAGAGAGAGAGAGAGAAAAAAAAACAAGAATAAGAACGAAAACGAAAACGTGAAAGACAAATATAAATAAAAAAAATATAAAACAATGAAGAGAAAAAGAGAACAAGGAATTAAGAAAAGGACAAAAAAGAGGGAAAAAAGAAAGAAAAAAAAAGAGTAAAATAAGAAAAGAAAAAATACGAAAGGAAGGAAAAGAAAGAAAAAAGACAAAAGCAAGAAAAGGAAAGGAAAGAAAAGAAAAAGCAAATTAGAAGAAAGAAAAAAAGACAAAAGAAAAATCAAATTAAAAGAAGAAAGAAAGAAAAAAGAAAAAAGAAGGAAAAAAAGAGAAAAGAAGAAGGAAAAAAAGAGAAAAAAGGAAAAAAAAAAGAAAAACGAAGAAGAAAAAAAAAGAAAAGAGAAGAAGAAAAAACAAACAAACAAAAAACCCTGCACTCCCGCGCCTGTTCCCCGCAGCTCGCCGATCCCTCGTACCGATGGCGGGTTTGCGACTTTTAAGTAATAAAGGAAGGAAATTTTGCCCGTAATGAGGAGCAGCCGGTGAATGCAGGAGGGGGGAAGGGGGGGGCAAGGAGGAGGGGGAGAAGGGGGGTGTTGGCTTGTTAGACGTTTTCTTTTTTTTCTGTTATGCGTTATTATTTGGTTGTTGGGGTATCCATTGTTCTTCTGTCCTCCCTCCCTCCCTCCTTCCTCCTTCGCCACCAATACCACCGCCTTCTCCTCCTCCTTCTCCTTTTCCTTCTCCTTCTCTTTCTTCTCTTTCTCCTCCTTCTCCTTCTCCTCCTCTTCCTCCTCCTCTTCCATCTCCTCTTCTTCTTCATCCTTCTCTTCCTCCTCCCCCTCCTCCTCCTCTTCCTCCAACTCCTCTTCTTCTTCATCCTTCTCTTCCTCCTCCTCCTCTTCCCGCTCCTCCTCCTCCTCTTCCTCCAACTCCTCTTCTTCTTCCTCCTCCTCCTCCTCCTCTACGCTCTGACCCCCAGCTTTACATTAGACTGAAATTCACTTTCCTTAAGCGAACGATCCCTTTAAACGCAATTAACGGAGCTTACCAACCAATTCATCGAAGAAGATTATTTATTCAATGGCTGCAACATTAATTGTCCGTCATTAGTATCTCCTTTTTTGTTTCTGTTACGGGTATTTTCAGTGATGTGTGTGTATATATATATATATATATATATATATATATATATATATATATATATATATATATATATATATATATACATATATAGAAAAACATACACACACACACACAACACAACACAACACACAAACACACACACACAAACACACACACACACACACACACACACACACACACACACACACACACACACACACACACACACACACCAAACACACACACACACACACACACACACACACACACACACACACACACACACACACACACACACACATAAACATACACACATATGAACATATATACAAATAAACAATTAAACATTATCTATCTGTCGATCAATCTATCTATCGATCTATAAAACACCTTTATACACATATGTACAGATATATAAATATCTTGTGACATACTGTACACTGCCCTACAATTTAACGCCAAATAACGATAATAATAATAATAATAAAACAAATTTTCTCACGCGTTATGTATTTCTATATTATTTAATAATATGTATTTCATTAACTATATATTTCTTCAATATTAGATAATAATGCAAACAAATTCTCACGGTGTCTGTCCTTCTTTCTCAGGAACAACATGAAAATCGCAGTCGGGATGGTCCTTCTCCTGGCCACACTGCATGGCGGTAAGCCCTTGTGCATGATTCAGGCACTCATGAAAGCTAAGGATCGGGTAGGTAGGTAGGTAGATGATTCTGAGTAGATAGATAGGTAGATAGAGAGAGGGGGGGGGGAGTGAGAGAAACTGTTCTGATTTCATACGCAAAGGGAAATTTGCTTATAATGATGCATAGGTAGATATGTAGACATAGGTATATTGTTAGATATAGGTATAACCATGTATATATGGAGAAAAGAAAAAATATTTAGATGTAGATTAGGCATAGAATGATGTGTATGTATATAACGATGATGATAATGATAATAATAACGATAATGATTATTATAATCCTTAAATCATTATTATTATAGTATTTTTTTTATTTTTGTTGTTACAAAGAAAGGGAACAATAGAATGCTATCGTAACAGTGTCACGAAAA
>NC_051397.1:13066886-13069386 GCF_015228065.2 Penaeus monodon
GTGGAACCACACCTCTCTATTTTTTTTCTTTTCTTTTCTTTTCTTTCTCTATTAATTACTGGCTATTCTCTCTCTCTCTCTCTCTCTCTCTCTCTCTCTCTCTCTCTCTCTCTCTCCCTCTCCTCTCTCTCCTCTCTCTCTCTCTCTCTCTCTCTCCTCTCCCTTCTCTCTCTCTCTCCTCCCTTTCTCTCTCTCTCTCTCCTCTCTCTCTCGCTCCTCTCTCTCTCTCTCTCTCTCTCCTCTCTCTCCCTCTCCTCTCCCTTTCCTTCTCCCTCTCCCTCCCCTCTCTCCCTCCCTCCCCTCTCTCCCTCTCCTCCTCCCTCTCTCCCTCCCTCCCTCGCACTCTCCCCCCCACTCTTTCTCCCTTTCCTTCCCTCCCCTTTCTCCTTCCTACCACTCCCTCCCCCCCTTCCCCCTCCCCCCCTTCCCCACACCCCCTTCCCCATCAAACCACAAGTTTCTTTCGAGCGAAAAATAAAGGAAGTGAAGAGGAGCAGAAGGAGAAGAGGGGAGATATAGACCGTGTGAACATTTTGACTTAATAATAAAAAAAAAGATCTATAGTCTGGGGGATAGATGGGGAGGGAGGGGAATAAAGGAGGGGAGTTTGGGGAGGTGGGGGAGAGGTAGGGGCGGGGGAGAGAGGGGAATAAGTGAGGGGAGATGGATGGAGGAGTGGTAAGGGGTGGGGCAGGAGTGAGGAGTGGTAAGAGGAGGGGAGTGTTGGGGGTGGTGGGGTAGTAGGGGTGGAGGAGTGGGGAGGTGGGGGAGGGGGAGTGAGGGAGGGGAGGGAGGTGTGGAAAGTGGGGAGGTCTATTCAGGTGGAGCTGCAGGGCGGGGAGGGGGGGGGCGAAGGGAGGGGCAAGGGAAGGAGGGGAGAAAGGGAGGGAGGAGAGAAAGGGAAGGGAGAAAGGGAGGGAGGGGAGAAAGGGAAGGAGGGGAGAAAGGGAGGGAGGAGCGAAGAAAGAGTGGAAGAGGGGAAGGTAAGGAAGAAGAAGGAAGGGGGAGAAGGGGAGAAAGGAATAAGGAAAGGAAGGGAAGGAGAGAAGGGAAAGGGAGCAAAAAGAGGGAATGAGAGGGAAGAGAGGATAAGAGGTGAACGAGGGGAGAAAAGAGGAAAGGGGAAAGAGGGGGGGAGAAGGGAGGGGGAAGAGGGAGAAAGGGTGAAGGGGGTGTGGGGGGGGCCTCGTATCCCCCGCTGTGTGAGGGAAGGAGCCGTCAGGCAGGAAGGCGGCGCGGGTAGGTCACGCACTCGCCGTGTCTACGCACACACACACGCGCACGCACGCACGCGCGCACGCACACGCCACTCCCTTTCCCCACTGCCTTTCCCCCCTCCCTTGTTCTCCACCCACTTACTCCTTTTTTCCCCACTTCCCCTTCCCCTACACTGGTCTTTCATGTGCACAAACGCACATGCATGCACAAACGTACACACACACACACACACACACGCACGCACGCACGCAAGCACACACACACACCCATGCACGCACGCACGCACGCATGAAACCCCACGCACGCACCATACAAACGCACACGCATACACAAACCACACACATACACACACACACACCACCACACAAAACACACACACACACACACACACACACCACACACACCACACACACACACCACGCACACACACAACATATATATAATATATATTATATATATATAATTTTATAATATATATATATAAAATATATAGTATAAATATATATATATATATATATATATATATATATATATACATAATATAATCAAACAGACACTGAAGGACAGACAAATAGAAAAAAAGAGAATATATAGCAAGAAGGAAAGAAAGAGCAAGAAGAAAACGAGAACAAGCGGACACTCGCTCGGACAAAAAACAAACAAACAAACACGAACCACAGACATGCCAAGGTCGGTTGACTTAAATTAGTTTGTGATAGTTAGTGTCTCGGGAGGGAGGGGGGGGGAACACCGGGCGAAGGAGAGGGGGGGGGGTGAGGTTAATGGCCATGTCTCCCCTCGTTGGGAAGAAAGAGGAGGGGAGGAGGAGGGAGGGGAGATGGGGAGGAGGAGGGAGGGGAGAGGCTAGGGGGAGGAGAGGAAGAGGGAGGAGGGGGAGGAGAGGGGAGGGGAAGGGAGGAGGAGGGAGGGGGAGGAGAGAGGGGAAGGGAGGGAGGAAGGAGGGGAGAGGGAAGAGAGGAGAGGAGGGAAGAGGAGAGGTAGAGGTGGGATTAGGATGGAGGGGAAGAAGAAAGGAGGGAGGAGGGGAAGAGGGTAGGAGAATAGAGGGGAGGAAGAAAGGGGGAGGAGTAGAGGGGGGAGAAGAGAGGGGAGACGAAGGGTAAATGGAAGGCAAGTGTGTTTGTAAAAGGGGAAAGGGAGAAGGGTAGAGGGGAGAAGAGGGTAAATATATATTGGCGATATGTAGCTTTCTGCAAGAATCTTTTGTCTTTTTCTTTCGATGGTCTTACCTCTTTGCTTTCTGTTTGTTTCATTTTGTTCT
>NC_051397.1:13079386-13089386 GCF_015228065.2 Penaeus monodon
TTCTCACTCAGGTGTTCTCTACCCTATGTTCACACCTCCCCCCCTTTCCTCCCTCTCCCCTCCCTCTCCCGTCCCTCTCCCCTCCCTCTCCCCTCCCTCTCCCCTGCCCCTCCCGTCCCTCTCCCCTCCCTCCCCCCTCCCTCTCCCCTGCCCCTCCCGTTCCTCTCCCCTCCCTCTCCCCTCCCTCTCCCTTCCCAACCCCCCGTTGCTTTCCCCCCTCCCTTCCCCGGATCCTCTCCCTTCCCCTCTATCCCTCCCCCACCAGACTCCTCGGCTCCACCCTCATCCCACCGTAGTCTCCCTCCCCCCTCCCCCCACTCGACAAAGCGGAGCCCCCCCCCCCCCCCGCCCTTATCCTCTCTCTCAAGACGTTCTTATCTCTCTCCCTGGGAACATGGAGCTTGATGTACCCATCTCTCTATCGCTTCCTGCCCCCGTCTTCTTGTCTTCCTCTTCACCTTTATCTTTCTCTCTTCTTCTTCTCGCTCAGTGTCATTCGTTTTTGGCTTCCCCCCCCCCCCCGTTCTCTTTCTTTCATTCGTATCATCATCTTCCTAACTCTATTTTTTTCCTCCTCCTTCTCTTCCTTCCCTTCTTAATCATAATGTTTTATTTCGGCGTTCTCACCTACCTATTATTTCTCCCTTTTCTCCTCCTTTTCCTGCCCTTCATTTTATCTTTCTCTTCCATCTTTCCTTGTCTTCCATCTGTCCCCTTTCTTTTCCAGTCCTCCTCCTCCTCCTTCCTCCTCCTCCTCCTTCTCCTTCTCCTTCTCCTTCTCCTTCTCCTTCTCCTTCTCTTCTTCTTTCTCTCTTCTCTTTTCTTCTCTTCTTCTTCTTCTTTTTCTTTTTCTTCTTCTTCTTCTTCTTCTTCCCTTTTTTCTTTCTCCACTTTCTCCTATCCCCGGTCTCCACTTGCTCTTTCTCATCATTCTCTTCTCCCTCCTCTTTCTCCAATTTTCCCTATTCCTCATCATTCTCTTTTCTCCCTCCTCTCTCTGCCCTATCTCCTTTTCCTCTTCATATTCGTTAGTTCTCCTCTTTCTCCACCTTTTCCTCTCCTCCTCATTCTCTTCCCTTCCCTTTCTACCCTTTCTCCTCGTCCTTATTCTCTTTCCTCCCTTCTCCTTCCCCACTTTTCCTCTTTATCATTCCTCCTCCTTCTCCTCCTTCTCTTCCTCCTCCTCCGTCCTCGGTGACCTCCAATTTGACACAAAGACCAACACAGAAAATAAGTTTTCCGTAATTTTCCTTTTTTGTAATTTCTACCATAATTTTTGTGACTCATTATCTTTTTTTTTTTCTTTTATCTCTATCACCCTTTAATCATTTCTCGAGTTTATATCTTTTTCTCCCTTTTAATCAAGCGGTGAGAGCAAACAAGATTTTTTTTTTTGCCTTATTTTTATCTATTATCTTTTGAGCTGAAATCGGTGTGTGTTATCTTTGTCTAGAATTTTTTTTTTTCATCCGGGTCTGTTTAGGGAACTCTAGTTGGGATATATAAGATATTTTTTTTTATCTCACATTTTTTTTCTCTCTCTCTCCCCCTTTCTAAAGAAAATATCGTCTCATTAACTCCTTACTCTTTTTTTTTTTTTTTTTTTCTTTTTTTTTTTTCTCTTCCTTCTCCCTTTCTTGTTCTTTTTTATTCTCTCTGTTTTATTTGCCTACAGTCACTCTCCCTTTCATTTTCTGTTTTCCTTTTCCAAATATTTTTCTCTCTTTTTCCTTGCGAGATTTTCGCTCTGTTCTTCCATTCTGTCTAAGCCTTTCCTTGTTCTCTCTGATCTAAATATATAATTCTATCTTTTCTTCTCTTTTCCTTCACGCTTTACTCTTCCCTTCCCCTCTTATATATTCCATTCATATATGTTTTTCATTCATTCTCCATCCTCTCCTTGCTTCATTTCCACTTTCATTCATCCATTCACTCCGTCTCCTCCTCTCTCTTCCACCCATTTCATTGACCCCCATCAATTATTTCCTTTCCTCCCTCTCTTTTCTCTCCCTCACCTATTTCATTCTCCTTCTCCCTCTCTATCTTCTCCCCATTTCATTCACCTCCATCTATTCTTTGCTTTCTCTTCCCTTTTCTTCCCCTCTCTCCTCTATTCATTTCATTCACCTCCCTTCTCATCCTTATTTTCCTCCCCCTATCCCTCCCTCCCTCCGCTCTGACCCCCCCCCTCCTTCCTCTCCCCTTCCCTCCCTTTCTATAGATAGATGGAAGCTCCTCTGACCCCCCCCCCTCCTTCCTCCTCCCCTTCCCTCCCTTTCTATAGATAGATGGAAGCTCCTCTGCCCCCCCCCCTCCTTCCTCCTCCCCTTCCCTCCCTTCCTATAGATAGATGGGAAGCTCCTCTGACCCCCCCCCCCTCCTTCCTCCTCCCCTTCCCTCCCTTCCTATAGATAGATGGAACCTCCTCTGACCCCCCCCCTCCTTCCTTCTCCCTTCCCTCCCTTTCTATAGATAGATGGAAGCTCCTCTGACCCCCCCCCTCCTTCCTCCTCCCCTTCCCTCCCTCTCTATAGATAGATGGAACCTCCTCTGACCCCCCCCCTCCTTCCTCCTCCCCTTCCCTCCCTTTCTATAGATAGATAGAACCTCCTCTGACCCTCTTTGTCTCCCTCCGGAATTTATCTATCAATCTGTGACGTTATTTTCTTGACTGGCCGACTTAAGCCTTTCATCTTGGGGCCTTCAAGATGTGTGTCTCTCTCTCTCTTTCTTTTTTTTTTTCTCCCATCCTTCCTCCCTCTTTCCTCTCTCTCCTCCTCTCTCCTCTCTCTTCTCTCTTCCTCTCTTCTTTCTCTCTCTCTCTATCCCCCCTCCTCTCTCTCTCTCTCTCTCTCTCTCTCTCATCTCTCTCTCTATCTCTCTCTCTCTCTCTCTCCTCTCTCTCTCTCTCTCTCTCTCTCTCCCTCCCTTTCTTTCTCTCTCCTCCCTCCCTCCCTCCCTCTCTTTCTCCCTCTCTCCCTCCTTCCCTCTCCTCCCCTTTCCCTCCCTTCCTCCTTCAGTCGCCCCCCCCCCTTTTTCCCCCTTCTCTTCTCTCCCTCTTCTACTTTTCTCGAATTTCCCTTTCTTTAATACCTCCTCCTTTCCCTTCTTCCTCTCTTATTTACTTCTCTCATTCTCCTTTTTTCTCCTGCAGTTTAAGAGGCATCACGTCACTTCCTTTTTCTCCTATTGCCTATTTTCCGTCCTTCCCTCCCTCTCCCTCTTCCCTTCTTTCTTCTCCATGTCTCTTTCTTCTTTCTTTTCTAGTTTTTTCTTTCATTCCTTCTCCTTCTTCAGCAATATGATGCATCATAACACTTTTTTTTTTTCCTATTGCCTATTTTCCATCCTTCATTCCCTCTTCCTCTCCCTTTCTTTCTCTCTATGTCTTCTTTCTTTTCTAGTTTCTTTTTTCATCCCTTCTCCCCCTTCTCCTGCAGCAATATGAGGCATCATATTTTTTTTTCTCTCTCTATATTTCCTATTTTCTATCCTTCATTTTCTCTCTATTCTCTACGTGCCAGCTCAGCCAGTCTGACCTTTTCGCTTCTCTTCTTTGAAGATCCTTTTATTTTCGTGATTCCTTTGTCATCATTTATTTCATCCACTTTTTGTCCTTTACTTCTTTTCTCTCTCTCTCTCTCTCTCTCTCTCTCTCTCTCTCTCTCTCTCTCTCTCTCTCTCTCTCTCTCTCTCTCTCTCTCTCTCTCTCTCTCTCTCTCTCTCTCCATATATATATATATATTATATATATATATATATATATATATATATAATATATATATATATATATATATATATATATATATATATATATGAATCTATATATGTATAGCAATCTATCTATCTATCTATATATCTATTTATCTGTCTGTCTGTATGTATGTATTTACATACACATATATTTCTGTCTGTCTATCTTTCTTCTTCCGTCGATCTAGCTGTGAATATATCTATTTCTTTATATACTTATCTGTCTGTCTATCTTATTTGTCTATCTATGTAGTTATCTACCTATCCTTCCTTCTCTCCTTCCCTACCCCCCCCCCTCTCTCTCTCTCCACCCTCCCTTCCTCAGTCCTTCCTTTCTCACTTATTTCCAGCACCCCTCTTTTTCCCTTTCCCTCCCTCTCTCTCCCTCCTAACTCTTTCTCTCTCTGTCTCTCTGTCTCTCTCATTTCCATCTCCCCACATTCTCCCTCACCTTCCCTCTCTCTTTCCCCCTCTCTTCCTCCCTCTTTTCCAGCCCCACCCCACGTTCTCCATCACCCCCTATCTCCCTTTCCCCTCTCTCGCTCCTACTCTCCTCCCTCATTTCCATCCCCCCATGGTCTCCCTCACCCCCTCTCCCTTTCCCCTCTCTCCCTCCCTCATTTCCATCCACCCCGCATTCTCCCTCCCCCTTCCCTCTCCCCTTCCCCCCCCCCCCCCTCCTTCCAAGAACTCAGGGGCAGGCAGCCGTCCAATCTTACGTCGACGGCTATGTGTGTATCCTGTCTCGAAACCGTGTCAGCTGTCCATGCCAAGAATTCTCCCAGCATATTCTTCTCGGTGACAGACACTATATTTATCTCTTCTCTAGTTATTTTTGTCTCTTTCTTCGTTTTCTTCTTTCTATTTCTTTTTTTTTTAAAGCTGTTTTTGATGGCCGTATATCACCGTCAGTCATTGATTTTTTTTTTTTTTATACTTTTTTTTAATGTCTTTTCTTATTAGTGTTTACGCCATTGGTATTTATTTTGTGCTTGAAGCTAATCAGATCATTCTCTCTTTTTCTCTCTCTCTCTCTCTCTCTCTCTCTCTCTCTCTCTCTCTCTCTCTCTCTCTCTCTCTCTTCTTGAAGACCTCTGGAGGAGGATTTTTTTTGTGATGTCGATGGGTGTTTGAATAGAAAATTATTCCGGTTGTCAATCAGTGTTTTTTGTGTTTCTTCCTTCTTTCTTAGTTTTTGCTTTTGGCTCTTTGCCTTTTTTATTATTTTCTCACTGTCCAATGCCAATACTCTCTCTCTCTCTCTCTCTCTCTCTCTCTCTCTCTCTCTCTCTCTTCTCTCTCTCTCTCTCTCTCTCTCTCTTTCTCTCTCTCTCTCTCTCTCTCTCTCTCTCTCTCTCTCTCTCTCTCTCTCTCTCACTCTCTCTCTCTTCTTTCTCTCTCTCTCTCTCTTTCTCTTTCTCTCTCTCTGTCTCTGTCTCTGTCTCTGTCTCTGTCTCTGTCTCTGTTTCTGTTTCTGTCTCTGTCTCTGTCTCTGTCTCTGTCTCTGTCTCTGTCTCTGTCTCCTCTCTCCTCTCTCCCTCTCCCTCTCCCTCTCCCTCTCCCTCTCCCTCTCTCTCTCTCTCTCTCTCTCTCTCTCTCTCCGAGACTCCCTGTCTTTCCCCTTTCTTCTCCGCAAGCTGTAGCTCTTCCGTTCTCCCCCAAAAGGGTCTTTCAGAAGAACACTTTATGTCCTCCACGGCGCGTTTCTGAATTGTTTTTCCCTTTTTTATTAGTTTTATGATTCCATTGTGGAGCGGCGCGCTGCCTTTTGTTTATCTAGTTGTGAATGCGAGATTGCGTTCGCGGATTCATTCGCATGGAAGCTACGGGGGTTTCTTTTTGTCCGTTGTTTACAAGAGTGCGTTCGCGTATCTGGTCCGGATTTGTAGATGCGGATTTCGGACTTTCCTTTATTTGTGCAAAAGCGATGATTTTTCAAGAGTGAGTTTAGTTTGCAATGACTAGGATAACTATAGCAATGCAGTAATCTGGTAGTGCGAAAAATGTAGATGAAAGAAAAAAAATGCAGTGGATCTATAAAAAAAAGAAGAAAAAAAAAAGAGGAAGGGAAGACGTTACTAGAATTTATCTGGCCTTATATGGCACTGTAATGATTTCATTTGTTTGTTTTAATGACCATTTATTTAACTTTTTTACAGATAATACTGTTTTGTTATATTTTGCAGATAAGGTATGATGATATTGGTCTGCGTAGCGAAAATATAATACAAATAAATTATATTCACAGAAGCCTAGATAACAACCCAATAAATTCCCAATATGCACAAAAATACCCTCCCCCCCCTCATCTCCTCTACCCTACAGATAGAACAAGCTACTCCCACCCCCCCTCTCACCCTCCTCCACTTGCCAAGAATACGAATAAATGATAACATTTCCCCTTTTTCATCTCTTTGCAGCTAAGGCCTGGTTCTGCTACTCGCAAACCCCCGGCAGCACCGAGAAGGCCGGCTGGGTGTTCTGCCCAAGCACATCCTGCTATACAGTTGCCGTCAGCCTGTGTAAGTAGATTTTCCTTTTGTGTGTTGTGTGTGTGTGTGTGTGTGTGTGTGAGATTGTGTGTGTGTGTGTGTGTGTGTGTGTGTGTGTGTGTGTGTGTGTGTGTGTGTGTGTGTGTTTAATTGTGCGAGTATGTGTGTATTTATGATCGTGTATGTGATGATGTTTGTACTTGAGCGTTTATGTATGTACTTGTGTGTTTGTGTGTTTATGTATGTATTTGTGCGTTTATGTATGTACTTCTGACCGTTTATGTGTGTACTTACGCGTGTATCTGTGTTTATGTATATACTTGAGAGTGCATGTGTGTTGAAGTAACTGCTCTTGTATATGTGTTTATGTATGTACTTACACGTGTCTGTATAATTGCACGTACTTATGACCGTACACGTGTATTTATATAAGTATATGCTCAGTCTAATACCGGTATTAGACTGAGGTCATCATCGGGGTAGAAATAAACCGGGCATCCGGCCGCGCCATCAGAGAAGAATCATCTCTAATATGATAATGATCATGATGATGCGTACGTGTGTATATGAACATATGCATGTGCGTTTACATGTACCTGCTGTGTACCCGCGCACACGTCGTTGTTTTTGTGTATTATGGTCCTTAAGAATTCGAGAACAACCCCCCGCTGTGGTCTTTTCACTGTCGTCTTGGGAATCCCGGTGTATTAAACATGCCTCTTTAGTGCTGTTGTGTGTTTGTGACTTCACTAAGCCTGTGATGACAAAAGCGGTGCTTGGTGTTACTCGAAGGCTCGAGAGAGAGGTGGGAGGGGAAGAGGGGGAAGGAGGGAGAGGCATACGCAGTGTAAAATAGATGCTAGTTATAAGAATTTCACCACCCTCTAGTGAAAAGAAGGATCGATCCCCTGTATTTGCCGCCTCCCTTTTCCCTCCTCTGCCAACACTTGGATTACTGTTGGCTTCGTTCTGTTGCCATCACTACATACAGCTTCAGTGATGGTACAGACGGGACTAAAGGTTCAGTATAGTACGTGATTGGCAAAGCAGTGTTTGAGTCAAGAGTCAGCCGAGGTTCCCCAGTCTCTAGGTTCCCACCGTGGGGTTGGGTTAGGTTGGGTTGAGTTGAGTTGAGTGGAGTTAGATTAGATTAGATTAAATTAATTTTGATGAAATTAAATTAGATTAGGTTAGGTTGCGCTGTGTTAGGGTAAGTTACATTACTAGGGTAGGCCGGGGAACACACACATACACCCATGCAGGCCCCAAATAACACAAAGACTGGCTTAACGATCTTTTCCTAATAATATCAGGGTCCGAAGGGGAGGGAGACACATAATTGTTCGTACTGTGGCGTTGGGTACAAGTGCGGTGTCATTGTTGCAGCGTTCGAGCTCGAGAATTTTGGGAATATTGCAGTAAAAGTGTTGCATGTATAGAGACACTGCATCTCCGATGATATTCTAGCGGGCTGCGTTAGCGAATGAGTACACTCGTTAACGTGTTCTGATCACGTTTTGTGGCGACTAACTTGTTGGTGAGAACAAGTTGTTAAAATCCGATGGTAAAGTTTCATTATTTTCTTTTAAGGGGGCGTGTGTGTGTGTGAGTGTGTGTGTGTGTGCGTGTGTGTGCGTGTGTGTGTGTGTGTGTGTGTGTGTGTGTGTGTGTGTGTGTGTGTGTGTGTGTGTGTGTGTGTGTGTGTGTGTGTGTGTGTGTGTGTGTGCGTGCGTGCGTGCGTGCGTGCGTGCGTGCGTGCGTGTGTGTGTGCGTGCGTGGGTGCGTGCGTGCGTGTGTGTGTGTGTGTGTGTGTGTGTGTGTGTGCGTGTGTGTGTGTGTGTGTGTGTGTGTGTGTGTGTGTGTGTGTGTGTGTGTGTGTGTGTGAGTGTGTGCGTGCGTGCGTGCGTCCGTGCGGGCGTGCATGTGCGCGCACATACACACTCGCGAGGGCATATATACAATAGATATATGTAATGTACTCACACACATCTACTGTTCAATCATCTATCTTTCCATATCTATATTTACATACCTGAATAGATATATTCATATATACATCTATCTATCTTGATATCTAATTGTGTATCTGTGTCTCTCTATCCAACTATCTCTATCTGTCTGTCTGCGCATGTATGTGTATATATAAGAGTGTATGCAAATATATATATACACACTTTAAACATTCTATTGGACTGGGTGTGGCGTCATCGGAGAGGAGAGAGGAAGGAGGAAGAGAGGAAGGGAGAGGGGAGAGGGAAGAGGGGAGAGGAAGGGAGAGAGATAGGGAAGAGGGGAGAGGAAGGGAGAGAGATAGGGAAGAGGGGAGAGGAAGGGGTAAAAGGGAGGTAGGAGAGGGGAGGTAGGTGTTGTGGCGTGCCGCTTCTGGCCTGGCTAATCGACCCGCGGTAATGTCAGCAGGCGAGCAGGTGAAGCAGAGGTTACTGGCTTGACCCCTGCAATTGCTGTTGTCGCTCCTACTGGGTTTGCTTCGCGTGGGAAATGAAATATGGTCGGCGTGTGTATGTTTCTAGAACCAGGAGAAGGAGAAGGAGAAGAAGGGAGAGTGAGAAATAGAAGGAGGTGGAGAAGGGGAGAAAGAGGGAGAGGGAGAGGAAGAGGGAGAGGGAGAGGGAGAGGAAGAGGATGAGGGAGAGGGAGAGGGAGAGGGAGAGGGAGAGGGAGAGGGAGAAGGAGAAGAAGGAATAGGAGAGTGAAAGAGAGTGAGAGTGAAGGAGAGTGAGAGTGAAAGAGAGAGAGTGAAAGAGAGTGAGAGTGAAAGAGAGTGAGAGTGAAAGAGAGGAAGAGTGAAAGGGAGGGAGAGTGAAAGAGTGAGTAAGAGAGAGAGAGAGAGAGAGAGAGAGAGAAAGATAGAGAGACGGGGAAGAAAGAGAGAGATGGAAACTGATGAAACGGAGAGGTTGGAGAAGACCGAAGGGGATAATAGCGATAATCACAGAGGAAACAAAATCAATGACCAAGATAAAACAAAAGGCATTAACAGTGCAATACCAGGGATGCCAGTCTCGACGAATAAAATTAATTATACCAATAATAACGATAATAATCCTACACTTCACGAAAGATTTTTGATGCCCTGATGACCACACGTAACTGATTTCCAACGATGAAGTTATGGACGCAAATAACTATGGTAACGAATAGAAAAAAAGTGGAATGTTAATTCCTGGCTAGGCGGCGGGAGAGAGTCGTTCCGGGACTTAGATGAATTATTAATAGGAAGGATATGAGGTCGTGCATATTTCAGGGTCATCGAGGTCGTTCTGTGACGTCACGGTCGGGAGAGGCGAGTGGATGAGGGGAGGGGAGGGGAAGGGAGGGGAGAGGAGAGGAGGGGAGGGGAGGGGAGGGTAAGGGAAGGGAGGGGAGGGGAGAGAGGAGAGAGAGAGAGGGAAAGGGAAAATGGGAGGGAGGTGGGAAAAGAGAAGGGGAGGGCGAGGGAGAAAGAGAAAGAGAGAACGAGGGAGAGGGAGAGGGAGAGGGAGAAGAAAGAGGATGAAGATGAAGGACAATGATGAAGATGCTGAGAAAGAGAAGGAGGAAGAAAGGAAGAGAAGAAGAAAGAAGAGGAGAAAAAGAAGAGGAAGAAGAAGAAAAAAGAAGTAGGGGAAGAAGAAGAAGAAGAAGAAGAAGAAAAAAAGAAGAAAGAAGAGGATGATGATGATAATGATGAGGAAGAGGAAAAAGAAGAAGGAGAAAAAATAATAAGAGAAAGAACAAGAAGAAGAAGAGAAAGA
>NC_051397.1:13094386-13099386 GCF_015228065.2 Penaeus monodon
GTAGTTGACCACAACAGAACAGTTTTGACTTATCACTTAATATTGTCAGTGTCCCAGCTTCGCTATGAGTAGATTGCTACATTGTCTCTTTAAGGAAAATAAAAAAACACTACGATAACATTGGTAATTAGTGTTACGAGGAATAAGATAATTATTATACAATATACATACATTAAATTTTATCTGAATTGAAAAAAAAAACACATCGAATAAAAGGTAAAATTTATAGTCACGTAGATTTAGCATAAAGGTAGTTGTATCTTCTCAAAACAAAAGATATTACGTAGTACAGATAGTATTAGTAACATCCACGTTTTAATTTTTGTGTTGTTTATTTTTTTTCCCTAAATTTTCATTCGCTATTACACTCCTACAACAGTGAAAATAAAAGGATAATAATTCAGTTTTGGAAATTATATAAACACACACACACACACTCACACAGCCGCGCCATCCCTGTGTTATGCATAGTTGCCAGAGTCTTTGCTTCATGAAAAACTGAAATGTAGCGAGATTTTTCCGTAGGTATTTTGTAAGTTTTTTCTTCATCTGCTGAAACTAAAAAAGAAAAAAAGAAAAAAAAAATATTGAATAAATATATAAGCTTGTGCGTGGCAACACATGAAGAGCTTTGTAATGAATATAAATCTACTTTTTCCCTTGTATCTTTATTGGTCTTTTTGGATACCTTTCCCGGAATTGAAATGTGGGAAGTTTGTTTGTGTAAAGAAATTGAAATTGATCAATAAAGTAGATTGGGAAAGTGCGTTTTATTTACACACCGTTTTCTTCATCTTCTTCACCTACATTTTTTTAAAGTCTTTTTTTTTATACACTTATAAGATATACTGAAATGAATTTAAAAAATAACAAATAAAGCTGGAGATGATAAACAAAGAGTATTCATAAAATACACCTTACCCCTTTTAAACTAGAATCTTAAGCAATTATATTATATTGCAGGTAAATACAAAGGTAAAAAGGTGTAGGGAGAGAACACAGTAATTGGGTTTTACTGCCATTAAAGGCGTAATTTGATGTGTATTAATATTTGAATGGGAAAAATTCAGCGCAAAAAGAGCGTCTTTTGGGTAAATTGAAAGAACATTAAGTTAAGTTAAGTTAAGTAAGTTTATTTACCACCCTGGCTATCTGCTCAGGCGTGGGCAATCATGATTACAGTTTTACATATGTCTGACATTGTACAGTAGTCTGTAACTACTGTAGTTGTACAAGGTAAAATATAAATATAAATCATACATCATACAAAAATTATTACTTACATATGCTTTTGTCACTGGTTGAAAACATGTTATTTGCATACGGGAGTATCATAGTAAAATTAGGGTAGTAGTTTTCGGAATGGGCGACGCAAAAACGAGGCTGTGCAGACAAACTTACCCCGATGCCCTCCAAGAGGCCCTGCCATTGCAGCTTGTCCCACTTTCCCCCCGGCCAGACGTCTTCTCTGCAACACCCTCACTGTGCACGATTCCTCTGCAAGGTGCCGGCTTTGTTCCCTGCCGTTCCTCCCCTCGCCTAACTCCTCTTCCACAGCTCATTAGGGACAACAGGGATTGTAAAGGGGAACAGGAGACGTGTTTGGCTACGCTGAGACTGTCTTTGTTTCTCTGCAGTGAATTTGTTTTCTTTTGTTGTTGTTGTTGTTGTGTTTGTTCACTGTTTGAGTTTTTAGGTTTGGGTGTAGAGGTGTTTTTTTTTCTTCATTTTTTTTTTTTTTTTTTTAAAGGGTGAAGTTAAGTGGTCTTTGAGGGATGCTTTGTTTTGTTTGTATGTTTGTTTGTTCGTTTGTTTTGGGGAGTGAGTCCTTTATTCTCTCATTTCTGCTCTGCCTTTTTCGTGTCCTTTATTTGATGTTGATGAGATTCCTGTAGGAAGTGGAATTAGAGAGAGGAGAGGAAAGGAAGGAAGAAGGAAGAAGGAGGAAGGAAGAAGGAAGGAAGGGAGGGATTGGAACGAGGGAGGGAGGAAGGCAGGAAGGAATGGAGGAAAAAAAAAAAGGAAGGAAGGAAAGGCAGGAAGGAAAGGACGAAGGGAAGGACGGGAGGGAGGGAGGAAGAAGTAAGTAAGGAAGGAGGAAGGAAAGAAGGAAGGGGGATGAAGAAGAATGAAAGGAAGGCAGGAAGGAAAGAGGAGGTGGAGATGAGTACGAAGGGGCGAAGGAGAAGAGAAAGGAAGAAGGAAGAGGAGAGAAATTGAAGAGGCAAGGAGGAAGACAGGCAGATGAGAAGAAAGAAGGGAATGCAATATAGGAACGAAGAAGAAGAAGAAGAAGAAGAGCGAGAAATAGGAGTAAAAAGAAGACCGACGACGAGGAGGAGGAGGAGTATAGAAAGTGAAGAATCGAGAACGAGAATCATAAGATAAGAGAGGGGAGAGGACGTTAGAAGAAGACCGTTTATGTGTCTGTCGGTTTTCCGTCATTTTTCTTTGGTAATAGTAAAGATTTCGATATTTAGATGTTAACGCTGGCACTGTTTAAGCCTTTCATCTCCAGCCATGTATCATCGTGTGTCATTTATTTCTTCAATTTGTTTTTTCTTTTTTTTTTTTCTCTTAGACTGGTGAAACCCTCTTGACTGTCTCGTAACCAATGTAATTTTTTTTTTTCATTTTGGAATGAAGATTAAAAGAACTCACATAGTACTTTTGTATGCATTTATTTCAGTATATAGATTTGTACGTACAATATTTACAAATAATACATAGAGGATACGTCAGGCTGCCCCCTCCCCCCCCCCCAACCTAGCCCCCGCCCCTCCTCATCTGCCCCCTTCTCCTGTACCCCCTCCCCCCATCCCCGACACGTTGCCCATGGTCACCCATTTTACTCATCCATATTCATTCACTACGTGGCAACAATGTGTAGGACCCCCACCCCTACCCCCTTCCATCCCCCCCCCCCATTTCGCTCTCTCCAAACCCTCCCCCAACTTCCCCCCTCCACCCACCTCCCTCCCACCCACCCCCACTCCACTTCCCTCGCTTCCCTCCTTCCTCCTTCTCCCTCTCTCCCTCATCCCTCTCCCCCCCTCCATCCTCCCTCTCCCTCATACCCCCAATTTTGAGCTGCAGTAGACGATTTTTCTCACACATTTTCACCCAAGCGTTGGTATGAATGATCAGTATCGCGAACCCATCAGATGTACTCGTGTACTTTGCACATAAAATACATAAAAAAAAAAAAAAATTTAATAGACTGTAAGTCGATTCCTTTGTCTATGTGCAATTTTAGCAATAGGAACAAGAGTACACTAGGCTGTGTTAGGGTACTTGACATGCCTGTAATGTTGATTAAGTTATTAACATAAAACTGAAATATGTATGTGATAAGAACAGAGATATTTGTAGTAGCCTGTACAACAATTGCATTCACAAAAGTCAGAGACTAAATTTAAAGTAAAGAAAGAAGAAGGAGCTTAATCCAAAGTAAGTAGCTATAAAGTATATAGCTATATATATATAAAGCAAGTCATTACATTCTAACGAGACAAAGATTAACGAAAGAGTTGTTCAATATCCGTAGACTTTTCCCAGTAGTTGAAACACCACAGAACATTTTGACTTATCACTTAATATTGTCAGTGTCCCAGCTTCGCTATATGAGTTAGATTGCTTACATTGTCGCTTTAAGGAAATCAAAAACACTACTATAACATTGGTAATTAGTGTTACGAGGATAGATAATTATGATACATATACATACATTAAATTTTATCTGCTTGAAAAAAAACCATCGAATCAAAGGTAAAAAATTTATAGTCACGTAATTTAGCATAAAGGTAGTTGTATCTCTCAAAACAAAAGATATTACTATCTACAGATAGTATTAGTAACATCCACGTTTTAATTTTTTGTGTTGTTTATTTTTTTTTCCTTAATTTTCATTCGCTATTTACACTCCTACAACGTGAAAATAACAGGATAATAATTCAGTTTTGGAATTATATAACACACACCCACACACACACACACAGCGCGCCAACCCTGGGTGTTATGCATAGTTTGCCAGAGTCTTTGCTTCATGAAAAAACCCGAAATGTAGCGAGTTTTTCCGTAAGGTATTTTGTAAGTTTTTTCTCTTCATCTGCTGAAACTAAAAAGAAAAAAAGGAAAAAAAATATATTGGAATAAATATATAGCTTTGTTCGTTGCAACACATGAAGAGCTTTGTAATTAATCTAAATCTACTTTTTTCCCTTGTATCTTTAGTGGTCTTTTTGGGATACCTTTCCCGGAATTGAAATGTGGGAAGTTTGTTTGTGTAAAGAAATTGAAATTGATCAATAAAGTAGATTGGGAAAGTGCGTTTTATTTACACACCTTTTTCTTCATCTTCTTTATCTACATTTTTTTAAAGTCTTTTTTTTTTATAACACTTATAAGTATACTGAATGACTTTAAAATAACAAATAAAACCGGAGATGATAAACAAAAGGATTCATATAAATCACCTTTACCCCTTTTTAAAACTAGAATCTTAAACAATTAGATTATATTAGCAGGTAAATACAAAGGTAACAAGGTGTAGGGAGGAACACATAATTGGGTTTTACTGCCATTAAAGTCGTAATTTGAGTGTGTAATTAAGTACTGAATGGGAAAAATTCAGAGCAAAAAGAGCGTCTTTTGGGTAAATTGAAAGAACATTGTTAATCAAAATGGGAATAGATGGTCCGCAGAGTTTTACTATATATATGCAAATTAAGTGAGCTTCAGTTTTATGAACACTCAAGATCATACACATACGTGAAACACACACACACACACACACACACACACACACACACACACACACACACACACAAACAACAACACACACACACAAACACACGCGTGTTGTGTGTGTGTTTGGCCGAAGTGTATAGACATCGGACTCAAGACTGTCAAAGAACGGCAATCTGATTTCGAGGGTTCGAGTCACCGGCCGGCCGTTGTTCCCATTGGGCAAGGAAATTCACCTCGCTCGCCTACCTAGC
>NC_051397.1:13119386-13122491 GCF_015228065.2 Penaeus monodon
TCTCTGCTCTGCTTGGCTGTTTTGTCTGTTTCTCTTCTGTCTTGGCTGTGTTTGTCTGTTTCTCTGTTTTGCTTGCGTTTTTGGCCTTTTTGTTTTGTCTGTTTCTCTGTCTCTGCTTGGCTGTTTTGTCTGTTTCTCTGTCTGTGCTTGGCTGTGTTTTCCCGTTTCTCTGTCTGTGCTTGGCTGTGTTTGTTCTGTTTCTTTCTGTCTCTGCTTTGGGTGTGTTTGGCTGTTTCTCTGTCTTTCTTGGGTGTGTTTGTCCTGTTTTTTCTCTGTCTCTACTTGGCTGTGTTTGTCTGTTTCTCTGTCTCTGCTTGGCTGTGTTTTTCTGTTTTTCTCTCTCTGCTTGGCTGTGTTTGTCTGTTTTCTCTGTCTGTGCTTGGCTTGTTTGTCTGTTTCTCTGTCTGTGCTTGGCTGTGTTTGTCTGTTTTCTCTGTCTTGCTTGGGTTGTTTGTCTGTTTCTCTGTTCGCTCTGTGTTTGTCTGTTTCTCTGTCCCGTGCTTGGCTGTGTTTGTCTGTTTCTCTGTCTGTGTTGGGTGTGTTTTTCTGTTTCTCTGTCTGTGCTTGGCTGTGTTTTGGTCTGTTTCTCTTCTGTGCTTGGCTGTGTTTGTCTGTTTTTTCTGTCTCTGCTTGGCTGTGTTTGTCTGTTTCTCTGTCTCTGCTTGGCTGTGTTTGTCTGTTTCTCTGTCTGTGCTTGGCTGTGTTTTGTCTGTTTCTCTGTCTTGCTTGGGGTGTTTTTGTCTGTTTTTTCTGTCTCTGCTTGGCTGTTTTTTTTTGGGTTCTGTTTCTGTTTCTCTGTCTTGCTTGGGTGTGTTTGTCTGTTTTCTCTGTCTTGCTTGGCTGTGTTTGTCTGTTTCTCTGTCTTCTTGGGTGTGTTTGTCTGTTTTCTCTGTCTTGCTTGGCTGTGTTTTGCTGTTTCTCTGTCTTGCTTGGCTGTGTTTTTGTCTGTTTCTCTGTCTTGCTTGGCTGTGTTTGTCTGTTTTTTCTGTCTTGCTTGGCTGTTTTGTCTGTTTTCTCTGTCTCTGCTTGGCTGTGTTTGTCTGTTTCTCTGTCTGTGCTGTGTTTTGTCTGTTTCTCTGTCTGTGCTTGGCTGTTTGTCTGTTTCCTCTGTCTTGCTTGGGTGTGTTTGTCTGTTTCTCTGTCTTGCTTGGCTGTGTTTGTCTGTTTCTCTGCTGTGCTTGGCTGTGTTTGTCCTTTTCTCTTGTCCCGTTTTGGCTTTTGTTTCTGTTTCTCTGTTCTTGCTTTTGTGTTTGTCTGTTTCCGTCTGTGCTTGCTGTGTTTGTCTTTTCTCTGTCTCTGCTTGCTGTGTTTTCTGTTTCCTCTTCTTTGCTTGCTTTTTCTGTTTTTTTCTCTTCTTCTTCTTGTGTTCTGTCTTTTCTCTTCCTTCTTCTTTTTCTGTCTTTTCTCTCTCTCTCTCTTGCTGTTTTCTATTTTTCTCTTCTGTGCTTGCTGTTTTTTCCTGTTTCTCTGTCCTTGCTTCCCTTTTTTCTTTTTCTCTGTCGTCTTCTTTTTTCTGTTTCTCTGTCCTGTTCTTCTTTTTGTCTTTTCTTTCCTCTTCTTTCTTGTGTTTTTCTTTTTCTCTCTCCCTTCTTGGACTTTTTGTCTTTTCTCTCTCTCTCTTTTTTCTTTTTTTTTTTTTTTTTTTTTTTTTTTTTTTTTTTTTTTTTTTTTTTTTTTTTTTTTTTTTTTTTTTTTTTTTTTTTTTTTTTTTTTTTTTTTTTTTTTTTTTTTTTTTTTTTTTTTTTTTTTTTTTTTTTTTTTTTTTTTTTTTTTTTTTTTTTTTTTTTTTTTTTTTTTTTTTCCCCCTTTTTTTTCTCTCCCCTCTCTCTCTCCTCTGCTCCCCTCCTTTTTTTTCTCCCCTTTTCCTCTCTCTCTCCTCTCCCCCCCCTCTCATTTTTTTTCCTCTCTTTTCTCTCTCTCTCTCTCTGTCTCTCGTTTTCTTTGTTTCTCTTTCCTCTGTGTTTTTTTCTCTCTCTTCCTTCTATTCCCTCTCTCCCAAAAAAAAAATCTCTGTTTTCTATGCTTTCTCTCTCTCTCTCTATATTGTATATATAAAATAATATTATAATTATATATTTTATATATATATTTTATATTCTCTCCCCTTCCTCTCTCTCCCTCTCCTCCTCTCCTTTTTTCTCTCCTCTCTCCCTCTTCCTCTCTTCCTCTCTCTCTCTCTCTCTCTCTCTCTCTGATTTTCTATTGTTTTCTCTCACTCTCTGATTCTCTATGCTTTTCTCTCCTTCTCCTCGCCTTTTCCCCTCTCTCTCTCTCTCTCTCTCTCTCTCTTCCGCTTCCTTCTCCTCCTCTCTCTCTTTCCTCTCTCTCTCCTCTCCCCTCCTCTCTCTCTCCTCTCGTCTCTCTCTCTCTCTCTCTCTCTCTCTCTCTCTCTCCTTTCTTATATAATATATATATTATAAATATATTTAAAATGTATATAATATTATAATAATATATATTCTATATATTTTTTTATTTCTCTCCCCTTTTCTCTCTCTCTCCCTTTTCTCCTCTCTCTCTCCTCTTCTCCTCTCCTCTCTCTTTCTCTTCTGTCTCTCTTCTCTTTTTCTCTCTTCTCTTCTCTCTCCCCCCCCCCCTCCTCTCTTCTCTCTCTCTCTCTTACTCTTCTCTCTCCCCTCTCTCCCCCCTTTTTTCTCTCTTTCTCTCTATTTTATTATTAATATTTATATATATAATTATTATTTTATTTCTCTCTCCCTTCTTCTCTCTTTTCTCTTCCTCCTGTGACTTCTATTGCTCTCGCTCTCTCCCTCCCCTCCTCCTCCTCTCTCTCTCCCCCTCTTCTCTCTCTCTCTGTCCTCTACTCTCTCTCGTTTTCATTGTTTTTCTTTCTCTCTTATTTTCCTCTCTCTTTTTCCTTTCTCTCTCTCTCACTCTCTGATTTTCTATTGCCCCCCTTTCTCCCTCTCCTCTCTCTCTCTCTCCTCCCTCTCCTTTTCTCTCTTTTTTTCCCGCTTTTTTTTCTCCCTCTTTTTTCTTCCTCTCTCTCCCTCCCCTTTTCTTCTCTTCTCTCTCCCCTCTTCTTTTTTTCCTTTTTTTCCTCTCCTCTTTTTGATTTTTTTTTTTTCCTATTTTTTTCTCTTT
>NC_051397.1:13122591-13125091 GCF_015228065.2 Penaeus monodon
CCTTTGCTTTTTTTATTGATTCTTGTAAATTTTTGTTTTATTGTTGCGAACTGGGGGTTTGCATGTTGATAGTGTTAATGAGGTTATTTTGCATGTCTTCTTGTTATCATTCTGTCTCTGAGCGTGTCGTCAGTTCAAATACGACTACACACACACACACACACACACACACACACACACACACACACACACACAACACACACACCCAAACACGCACAAACACACACACGCAAACACACACACGCACACACACACACACAAACACACACACACACACACACAAACAAAAACACACGCGCGCGCGCACTCACAAACATGGCCGTCAAAAAACACGTGTTTGATTTTCAGTTGATAGAAGATTGCATCATACATGCAACTATCTTTATCTTGATCAAAGCAATTGTCCGTTATTGCAATGTGCAACTGCAGTGATTTCCTTGCACATTCCATGAATCTATTTCTTTCGTTGTAATTCAACAAACAATAATGATTATAAAGATTAAAAAAAAAAAAAAGATAATGATTGGAATAAATTTTACGTCAGTAACACTTATATTGATGTTAATAAAGGTGGTAATTGATATAATGATAAGAAAATAATGATAACAGTAATGATGATGATAATAATGATAATAATAATAATAATAATAATAATAATAATAATAATAATAATAATAATAATAATAATAAAATATAATACCAATAATGATGACAATAATAATAATAATAATAATAATAATAATAATAATAAAAAATAAGTAATAATGATAACAACAACAACAACAACAATAATAATAATTATTGTTGTTGTTGTTATTATTATAATAACAACAACAACAATGATGATGATAATAATAATAACAATAATAATAATAACAATAATAATAATAATCATAATAATAATAAACATCATCATCATAATAATAATAGTAATAATAATAATAACAAAAAGAAGAAGGAAAAAAATATAATAATGATAATAATAAGAACAACAACAACAATAATGATAATAATAATAATAATAATAATGATAATAAAAGAAGAAGCAGAAGCAGAAGGACAAGAGGCACTGAAGCACACACGTCGCCATCATCACTTTTATCATCACGGTTCCCTTACCCAGCGGTCGTCCAGGTTAGGGATTAAGCGAAGTCTCATTTTCTTAATATGAGGAGATTTTCCTGGCCTGATTTCCCCACTGATTGCACCTGTTCCTTTTACCCTCTCTCTCTCTCTCTCTCTCTCTCTCTCTCTCTCATGCCTCTCTCTCTCTCTCTCATGCCTTTCTCTCTTTCTTTTTACTATCTTTCTTTCGATTTTTCGTTTTATATTTGTCTGTGGGTTTGTCGTTTTTTTCTCTTTCTCTGTGGCTCTCTCTCTCTCTCTCTCTCTTCTCTCTCTCTCTCTCCTCCTCTCTCTCTCTCCTCTCGTCTCTCTCTCTCTCTCCTCTCTGGCTTTCTCTCTCTCTCTCTCTCTCTCTCTCTCTCTCTCTCTCTCTCTCTCTCTCTCTCTCTCTCTCCCTCTCTCTCTCTCTTTCCCTCTGTGATTTTCAATATGACATATAAGTTCTTATGGCTATTAATGTATTTATTAATTCCGTAATAACTGTAAATGAGAGAAAGAGGAACGTATTTTTGTTTGAAAAGGAAAGGAGGAACGTAGAAGGGGAAAAGAAGAGAGAGATAAAAATGGGAGGAAACAGATTTGAGGATAAGAGAAGAGAAACGAACGGGGGATGTATGAGTGTGTACTCCATGGTGTGTTAAATGAGGCGTGGTGCGGGAGGTCAAAGGTCACTCCCGATCTGTGGCGAAGGAACGAAGGATGAGGTCATAGGTCACGGAAGGACGAAGGCGACGTTAAAGGCCGCTGACGATCGGTGGCGAGGGACGAAGATGAGGTCATAAGGTCACTGTCATTGTCGATCGGTGGCGAGGGACGAAGGTGAGGTCAAAGGTCACTGGCGATCGGTGGCGAGAACGGAGGTGAGGCATAGGTAACAGAAGGATGAAATTGAGGCCAAAGGACGCTGGCGATCATTGGCGAGGGACGAAGGTGAGGTCAAAGGTCACAGGCGATCGGTGGCAAAGCAGGGTGAGGTAAAAGGTCACCAACGATAATAATGATGATAATAATGATAATAATGAAAAAATATTAATGAAGATAATGGTGATAATAACAAGGACAAAAGCAACAGTGATGATGATAATCGTGATAATAATAATGATAGTAGTAGTAGTAGTAATAATAATAATAGTGATAATAATAATAATAATAAAAAGAATAATAATGATAATAATAATAATAACAATAATAATAATAATAATAATAATAATAATAATAATGATAATAATAATAATAATAATAATAATAATAATAATGATAATAACAATAATAATAATAATAATAATAATAATAGTAATAATAATAATAATGATAATAATGATGATAATAATGATAATGATAATAATAATAATAATAATAATAATAATAATAATAA
>NC_051397.1:13139659-13147159 GCF_015228065.2 Penaeus monodon
ATGTACGTGTGTGTGTGTGTGTGTGTGTGTGTGTGTGTGTGTGTGTGTGTGTGTGTGTGTGTGTGTGTGTGTGTGTGTTGTATGCACTAAGTATGTGTATATGATTACAATGGCATTATGAGGATTGATTATTTCACGTCATAACATGTGTTTAGGTTCCTCACATATTTTGACTAACGTGCTGGAAAGCGGATTAAATATGACAGAGACCAGTTAATTAGATTTACAATAATCCACTTGAAATTTATTTAAACCTAGTTACTAGATTTCTCTAAAAACACATAGATTTAACTACAAATACAGAGATTTAACTACAAAACTAGTATGTTTTTTTTTCTGGCGAGTGAACTGGCTTACAGTTTGTGGGACAAACAGCTCTTGTATTAATGGTTGTAAACCTAACAATTTAGGGAATTCCATCGTGTTCATTGTTCCGCGTACTTTGCGACTCCCCCCCTTGTGCAGTATTGCCAGCTCAGTCGCTTAAAATGGGAAAGAAAGGAAGAAAAAAAATATATATAGTTGAGTGGTTGTGAACCTTCTTCCCTCCCTCCTCCTCCCCGCCTTGTTCCCTTCTTCCCTACCATCCTTCCCTCCTTTCTTCCTTCCTTCCCTCCTTTCTTCTCCCTCCCTCCTTCTCTCTTTCTCGCTCCCTCTTTCTGCCCTTCCTCCTTCTCCCTCTCTCTCTCTCTCTCTCTCTCTCTCTCTCTCTCTCTCTCTCTCTCTCTCTCTCTCTCTCTCTCTCTCTCTCTCTCTCTCTCTCTCTCTCTCTCTCTCTCTCTCTCCCTCCCTCTCCTTCCTCCTTCCCTCCCTCCCACCTTCGCCCTCCTTCGCCCTCCCTTCCTCCCTCCCTCCCTCCCCCCGCCGTCCGCCTGTCATTTCGTGGCCCCCTCCTCCTTCTCCCTCCCTCCCTCCTTCTCCCTCCTTCGCCCTCCCTCTCTCCTCCCTCCCTCCCTCCCTCCCACGTCCGCCTGTCGTTTCGTGGCCCTCTGTGGTGAGTCCTTTGATGCACCGAGGGGGGGGGGAATTCAGGGGGGTAGGGGTAGGGGAGAGAATGGGGATTGTGTGGCATTCAGGTGAGATGCTCTCTGCCTTCTTATTTCTCTTGTGGATTGCCGTTATTGCACTTTCTATTGCAGTGTATCTATTTTTGGTCTATCGGTTTCTTTCTATCTGTGTGTATGGGTGTTTCTCACTTTCTTTACTTTCTTTTTTCTGTCTGTTTGGCTGTCTCTTTTCTCCTTTTCTCTCTCTCTTCTCTCTCTCTCTCTCCTCTCTCTCTCTCTCTCTCTCTCTCTCTCTCCTCTTCTATCTATCTCTATCTATCTATCATCTATCTATCTATCATCTATCTATCTATCTATCTATCTTCCTCTCTCTCTCAATATCTTGTACTCTCTCTCTCCCTCTCTCCCACACTCACTCACTCACTCTCTCTTTCTCTCTCTCTATCTCTCATTCTCTCTCTCTCTCTCTCTCTCTCTCTCTCTCTCTCTTCTCTCTTCTCTCTCTCTCTCTCTCTCTCTCTCTCTCTCTCTCTCTCTCTCTCTCTCTCGTCCTCCTCCTCTCTCTCTCTCTTCTTTCGTAAAATCAAAAACTTTATTCATACTTCTTTCTTGAAAAAATATAAACATTTCATATTCTTACAAAAATATCCATGCTTCTAAAGGATATAAACAACACGTGAAAATCTTCTTGTATGCTCAAGATTATATTTAGATATTAAATTTAGATTATATCATTTTATCACGAAGGGTACACAGAGAACATAAAAGAAATTATGAATCTTAAATGACGTTTTTTTTATTATTATCAAGAGGCTTAACATTTCACGTCTATTGCAATATACGATCATAGTAATTATCTGGCACTCTTTTATATCCATTTTTATCTAATATTAAAAAAAAGAGATCAGATAACACGACCTATTACCTATTATTTATTCATCTCCTTTCAATATTAGTAAAAACCCTGTTGTTCTAAGATATTTAAATCTCTCTTTCTCCTTCTATTGACATTATTTTTGAAAGGAAAAGGGAGGCCTTTGAGCGAGGATTCTCCCACGGGTAATACTGGGTATGCAAACAGCTTTTAAAATGATTACGTTTGCGGATATCTGTTTGCTACGAAACCATGACAAGGGAATGCTCCGAGGTAGGATGTGGGTATGTGGGTGGGGGGTGGGGTGGGGGGGGGTTAATGTGTGTGTGGTGTAAATTGTTTGTCGCTCTGTGTGTAGTGTTTTTGTGTGTGTGCTATTGTTTGCTTGTTAACTGTTTGCTTGAGATTATTTGTTTGCTCATTTGTCCGGCTGCCCCCCTCCCCCCAGGGCCACGTTTTAAAAACTTTTAAAAATAAATTATACATTTATAGGGTTAGATACCAAAACATCCGGGTATAGCTTCAAAATGCCCCGGGAATAGCTCATTTTTCTTAAATATTTGTTTATTTCGCTTGCCAAGCCCCCCCCCCCCACTTACCCCAAAGAAAAAGCTGAAATGACGACCCTGTGAGAAAGAAAGAGATAGAGAGAGAGAGAGAGAGAGAGAGAAAGAGAGAGAGAGAGAAAGAGAGAGAGAGAGAGAGAGAGAGAGAGAGAGAGAGAGAGATTTGATTTGATTTGATCTATCCAAACTGGCTGTGATTCTATTTGTGCAGAAGGCTATCAGTCAAACATTAGTGTTATATACATGAAGGGCTGTGTTATTATTACTGTATAAAAATACCATCTGGTTAAAAAAAAATTATATCACTAATAATGTCAAAGACAAGACCAGTGTTTATAATAAAGTTAATATAATCAACAAGTGCTAATCTGTAAACAGTACTATTTGATCGATAGGATGCAGTTTTTATGCAACAGAATAAGTAACTGATAAGATTATGGGCCTTGGGCGCCTTGCAAAGTTTGCAGTGGTGATATGAAACTGGTTTTGCCTCCAAAACTGCATCTTGTACATATTGTATAGTGTACTGATACCCTATGCGTAGCCTAGTCAATGTAACTTGCTGTATCCGACACAGTCCATGATAGACTTTATAGGGTTTGCCTATATCTAATGTCCCAACAATACTCTCGTAATGGCAGATAGTACCATGTGCGTCTTTTTTATCCTTTCATTGGTCCATACCTGACCCTCATAATCTCGAAAACAGCTGATAACACGTTTTTTTCATTTGATGAGAGATAGTGGTACTACGTAATATGAATCTTCATGGGAAAGTGCTAATCTGGCTAAATGATCAACCCTGTCACATAATGATATTTTTATATGAAAGGGTATCCAGTATAATAACCCTGTTCTGATAGTTTAGAAATTTGGTGAAGGATATTTCTAGTTAACATGTTTTTGGATTAAATTCAGTGAGCCTATGAAGTGCCTTGGCTGTCAATGAAGCTCGGTTGTGCTTGTCCAGTTGGAAATATACACACTGATCTAATTCCTGATCTATATCAGGAATTAGTACCCCAGTCCCTGCTTCTCCATGAGGATCAATGGAGGCATCACAGTAGATTGCAAGTGGGGGCGTACAATGAGGGGGATGTAGAATGCCATCTATATATTTCAAGTAATGAGCTTTTAGTTCCGTTTTTGAAGCCATGGATTTAGGCCCTATTAGTTTATCAGTATGAACATGTACATGAGTTCTGTGCCAAGGAGCAGTAATTACTGTTTCTAGAATGTTAATATTTTTAATATAATGTTGTTCCATACATTGAAGAACATAATAGTATGAGCAGTTTTAGTTTTCTATTTTAAGTTGGACCGTTTGAGATTGGAGTATCGACGTCGGGCATGCCTAGTTCTATAATTTATCTCATTTGATAGAATACTGGAGATACGTGGTCTGGGTAGAAGCTGCAAGAATCTGATGCCAAGTATGGTGTTAACATGGGTGACACTGAATAGAGGGGAGGTCTAGCTCTTTCCTCATGACGAGAACTTTAGCAGTCATTAGGCATCCAAGTATAACTCTCAGGGAGGTACCTACATATATGTTACTTGTGTCTTAAACGTCAAGGCAACACTCCTTGATGTTTTGAACAATATCCTCGGTAAAGCGAGAGTTATGGGACATGGGGTGAGGAGCAGTCACTATAACACCAAGATATTTACAAGTGTCAGTTCTTGCAATAGTTTGTTCACCTAACCTTGGAATGTAAGGTAGTTTACGAGATCTGGCAAAATGCTTAGTTTTGATTGGGTTGATTATGTGACCGAGGGAAGCACACTTTTTGCTCCGTAGAACGTAACCCCCCCTATCAAATACCTGAATAAGAATGTCATCAGCATAGGATGTGATGCTGCATTGGTTTCCTAACTCAGTGTTGAGCTTGCAAAGAGAGTGCATAATTATATTAAACAGTGTAGGGGACAGTACTCTCCCTTGTGGAGAGCCTAATTCTAATTCGCCATAAGCACTGTAGGCGCCTAGTACCACACTTTTGCTCTTCTCAAAGATAAATAATCCTTTATCCATAGCAGAAGCTTGCCATTAACTCCTAAAAGTGTTAGTTAATTGAGGATTGCAGTAGGGGAGGCTCTGTCGAATGCTCCCTTAAAATGTGTGAATTAAGAAGACTGTGCATTACTTCCAGTTAGGTACTGTGCTTGACACATTTGTGCTGCTCTCCCTTTTTCAAAGCCAAAGACAGATGGATGGATCAGGTCTTTGAACTGGTGGAGTAAACAAGCAAGGAGGATTCTCTTACAGGTTTTAGACAGGCAGAACGTCAGAGAAACATGCCGTCCTGGTTTAGGGATGGGAAGGATTGGGATGGGAATGATAGCTACTTGTTTCCAAGTGGTAAGCATGATGCCTGTCGTGTAGGTTAAATCGAAGAGATCAAGAAGAGGATTTTTCCCTTTACCTGTACCTTTGCAAGAAGTCGGATGATGTCGTAAGTGATTCCATCACCCCAGGTGCAGTGGATTTGCTAGTCCTAATTCCCCTGTAAATGGTGCATCAGCCTCATCTCAGAGGTGGCGCTGATAGTCAATTTCGTTTTTATGGCTTAATTTATGGGAGCACCTGTATGGATAATGGGAGACTATCAGGAGAAGTCCTCACACCATTTTTTGAGTAGAGAAGGGGCTACAGAGAGAGAGGGAGGAGAGAAAAATAGAGAGAGGGGGAGGGAGGAACTGAATACGAGAGGACGAGAGAGAGAGAGAGAGAGAGAGAGAGAGAGAGAGAGAGGAGAGAGAGAGAGAGAGAGAGATACACACCTATAGAGAAAGACAAGACATAGAGAGGCAGAAACAGAGACAGAGACAGAAAGAAAGACAGACAGACAGAGAGAAAAACATCAAGTAATACACCATGATTATTCTTGCAAAATTATGCCAATGTATAAAGACCAGAAGCAATTGGAAACTAATATGCAAAAGCTAATATGCAGTTCATTTCAGTTAAAGAAATGGTCTTCATATTTTACATGAAGCTATTAATGATTCTATTTACATTTATTTTGAGTTAATATGATTTGTTGTCATATGATCTGATATTGCTGAGTAGAGAGAGAGAGAGAGAGAGAGAGAGAGAGAGAGAGAGAGAGGCAGACAGACACACAGAAAGACAGACAGACAGATAGACAGACAGAGCAGACAGACACACAGACAGACAGACAGACAGATGGACAGACAGACAGACAGACAGACAGACAGGCAGATAGACAGACAGACGGCCTCGAAGAATAAAGACATTCAGCCTACGGCAAAGTACACAAAAGGAGTCCCAGATTTTCGTTGTATATACATCTCTAATCTAATTAACGGCTGTGGCATACCTCAATTGCAGTAAGACGACTTTGCAATTGCAAGGTCTCGGATTCCCACCCCGACCAACCTCTCTCATCCGTACTTAGGTGAGGACCAAGTCGGGGAGGAGAGGAGTCGGCCATCCTGGAGAGAGAGATCCCCGACACAGCATCCGGATAAACTGTCAACTCTTAAACTCTTTATCTTGAAGGGTTTATGCTGGACTGTGCTATGGCTGTAACTTTCTTTCTTGCTGCTATGGTTTTTAGCTTTCTCTCTCTCTCTCTCTCTCTCTCTGTATGTGTATAAACTGTATCAATACTAATACACATCTTGATATTAGATGCAAAATCATGATAACTCTCCTCACGTGATTTAATGCAAAGCTCAATTACCTTTGTACTTATGTTCAATAAATAAGGAAAGCAAATAAATAAAAGAAAACAAAAGATAGAACCAAAAAATATAAGTGTTAATTACACTGATTGTTTTTGAGAAGATCCCCTTCTTTTGTATCTTTTGTTCGATAAAATGGGTAACAAGAGTTAACTTATCAAAGATTTCAAAGCTCTTATTGCCAAAATCACAATAATGCTTCATTAGTTACTTATTGATTACTTTGGAATTAACTCCTTATATATATATATATATATATATATATATATATATCTATTAGTATTATATTATTATATTATATTATATATATATATATTATATATTATATTATTATATTCATTAATTTTGTTGTATGTCTGTAGTCTTTATTATTATTATTATTTATTTATTATTACTTATTATTATTATTATTATTATTTATTATATATCATACATTATAATAATTATTATTATTATTATTATTATTATCATTATCATTATCAGGAATATATCGAAACACGATGATAATCCGAGGCTAAAGAGCATCAATTGTCTTAAAATACCAAGTGTTCTTTGCTTTCGAATTAATCTAACTTATCAGTAATGAGATTACCAAGTCGTAATAATCTTATTAAAATACATACGAAACACGTGAAACTTAGATGATATTCAAGTCATTTATAAATGTCTTCATGTCTTGCCTGGTGGACTTGATAGAAAATATGCTTGACGTACCCAGAGATACGGAATCGGATAAAAGACATACTCAAAAATCCGGAAATGGGAAGAAAACATACTCAAAAATCCGGAAATGGGAAGAAAACATATTCAAAAATCCGGAAATGGGATAAAAAATATACTAAAAAATCCGGAAATGGGGAAAACATACTTAAAAAAAACCGGAAATGGGGAAACAACGCAAAAAGAAAATCCGGAAATGGGGGAAAAAAACATGCAAAGAAATCCGGAAATGGGAAAAAGACATACAAAAAATATCCGGGACAAGAAAATGAATTCCTTTTTTTACATGCAATTACTGAAATCACAAAAATAATTGTTTCTGTTATTAGTAAATAAATTGCATTACAAAAATGAGTGAAATTATATTTAAGCAAGATGAAATATTTAAACCAAGCAATTAAAATAAACCAAACAATAAAAATAAAAATCACTAGGTCAAAACTTAAGATTATCTCCATTAAAAAGTAAATGAGTATATATCAAGAAAAAAAATCAGAAAAATATCTTATACTTTAACCAAGCAATGATAATATCAATTTAATCTCATTAAGCAGTAACTAAATCAAGCAGAAGTTATCCTAGAAAATACTTAACTAATGCATACATTATGCAAACACAAAAT
>NC_051397.1:13154659-13157159 GCF_015228065.2 Penaeus monodon
TATGCGTGCATCCGTATATCTATCTATCTATCTATATGTCTATATCTGTCTATACATATTATATAAAATTATATATTATATATATAATATATATATATATTATATATTTTATATATATATATTTTATATGTATATATACATATATATATGTTGTATGTATATAATTTTATATACATACATATATATACGTGTGTGTGTATGTGTGGTGTGGTATATATTATATATTTTTCTATATATTTATATATATATATATATATATTATTTGTATATATTATATATATAATATATGTATATTATAAAATATACATATACATATATATATATATAAAATATTATATATATATATATAAAATATATATTTACACACACCACACCACACACACACCCCCAACAACACACACACACACACAACACACACACACACACACACACACACACACATATGAGTATATATAAAAAAAAAAAGTATATTATATATATAAAATATATATATATATATAATATATATATTGTGTGTGTGTGTGTGGTGTGTGTGTGTGTGTGTGTGTGTGTGTGTGTGTCTATATAGATAGCTACAATATATACTTCACATATAAAACCCATAAAGGAAGACGGAAATAAAAATATCCCTCCCCATCTCTGCCTTTCACTTACCTCCTCTTTCTTCATTTTCTCTTCTCTATTGTCTATTTTTTGCCCTCCTCGAATGGCCGCTATAGCTGGTTTATTTATTATTGTCATCTTGAGTGGATTTCCCATAGCCCTTCCAGCGCAGTATCAATTCTCAGTTATAATAAACAAAAAAACTGCCGCGCACTCTCTCGCTCATGTGCGTGTGTATACGTGCACACGTGGGTGCGTACAGTATGTGTGGTGCACATTCTCCTTCCATGTCCTTCCATTGTTAAGTGGTTCCCACGCTACCCCCCCCCCCTGTCCACAGGTCCCCTCTCCCCTCCCTTCCCTCCGCCCCTTCCCTTCCCTTCTCCCCTTCCCTCCACCCCTTCCCCTATGCTCTCTCCATCCCGCCCTCTCCCTCTCCCTCCCCTGTTCCCTTTGCCTCCCCTCTCCCTCCCCTGTTCCCTTTGCCTCCCCTCTCCCTCTGTCCGTTTACCTCTTTCTCTTCCCCCTCTCCTCCCCTCCCCTCCCCTCCTCTCCCGTCGACATTGTCTCTACCTCCCCTCCTTCCTCCTCCCCCTCTCGTTTACATAATGTCCACGATGCGCATGAGTTAATTTTTCTATTACGTCCTTATTCCCTTACTGCTAACCCCTCCCTCCCTCCCTCCCTCCCTCCTCCCTCCCTCCCTTCTCCCCTTTTCTCCCTTCCTTCCTCCCTCCCTCCCTTCTCTCCCTCCCTCCCTCCCTTCCCTCCCTCCCTCCCCGGTCCCCTCTCTCCCGGACCTGCCTCTCCTCTCTCACTCCCCCCCCCCCCACTTCCACAACGTGATACTATTAGCCATGTAAAACCCAGCTGAATCCCCCCTCCCCCTCCCCCTCCCTCCTCCCCTTCTGCTCTTACGTGATATGTCATCAGAGCAATTTACTTTGTCTACCCTTTCCCTCTCTTCCCCTACCGTAGTCCTATATAATTCAAGCCCCCTCACCCCCCTACTATTTCCCCATCTGAACTACTCTCCACTGAGCCATCTCACCTCCTCCCCATTCCACCTTTCGTCATCCCTTTCTCCATCCTTGTTCTCTCTCCCCATTCCTCATTCTTAACACTTATTGTTTTTGTATTCGATTCCCCACCAAGGCCTGCTACTCTATCCCCATTCGCCCCCCTCGCCACCACGCATCGTTCACCCCCTCCCCCCCCCCATTCACAACCCCCAAACCCTACCTTCCCCCCTTTTCCCCAGGCGTCACCAAAACCCCTTCCTTTCCCTTACCTCCACCGGCTCACACCAGCCTACATCCCCCATCCATCACCTCTCACCCCATCATTTATCCGTCCCCATTCGCCACCCCCACCCTGCCCCCTTCCCCCCTAAGTCACCCCACCCTTCCCCCATCCCCCCATAAGTCACCCCCCCCTGCCCCCTTCCCCCCTAAGTTACCCATCCCCCTCCCCCCTAAGTCACCCCCCCCCCCCTCCCCCTAGTCACCACCCTCCCCCCCCCTAAGTCACCCCACCCTCCCCCCTCCCCCCCTAAGTCAGCCCACCCTTCCCCCATCCCCCATAAGTCACCCACCCTCCCCCATCCCCCTAAGTCACCCCACCCTCCCCCCATTCCCCATAAGTCACCCCACCCTCCCCCCATTCCCCCCTAAGCCACCCCACCCTCCCCCACTTCCCCCCTAAGTCACCCCACCCTCCCCCCATCCCCCCATAAGTCACCCCACCCTCCCCCCATTCCCCCCTAAGTCACCCCACCCTCCCCCCCCCACCCTAAGTCACCCCCCTCCCCCCCCCCCCCCATAAGTCACCCCCACCCCCCCCATTCCCCCTAATCACCCCCCCTTTCCCCCCATTCCCCCCCAAGTCACCCCACCCT
>NC_051397.1:13169659-13172159 GCF_015228065.2 Penaeus monodon
TTTTTATTATTATTATTATCATTGTTGCTGTTGTTGTTGTTTATATCGATTTTATCTTTTTGAATCATTGTTGTTATTAGCATTGCTGTTGTTTTTTTTTCCATCACTATTATATTGATTTAACGGCTGATTTGGATGTTATTATCACTGTATTTTTTTCTTTTATCAATATTCTTACCATTACTTCGTTCACTTTCATCATCATAACCCCATTCATCGCTAATCTCATCACTCTATGGCCTTTTCTCTCCCGAACAATGCGAAAAAAAAGATTACCCATTTCCTTACATCTTTCATTTCTCTAATGGATTATCTCTCTTTTTTCCCCCTGATATAAGACTTTCGCCCTCTTGTTTTGATTTTTTTTTCATTATTAGTTTTTTTTTTTTCTATGTTCATGTTAGAGGTTTTCTCCCCTGCGTGTGTGTAACTTTCCCCTATGTTTTCTTTTTTTCTCTCCTAGTTATGCAGCCGTCTCCTTTTTTTTTCCCTAGATATGGTATTGGGATTTTCCCCTAGGATTTTTCTCCTAGATATTACAGCCTTTGCTAAATGTACTTCAATATTCGATGATCTAACAAAATTTCCTTCAGATGCTTAGGTCCTCACTTCTATATATGTATTCAAAATAGTCGAATCCCTCCCCCCCCCCTTCCAAAAAAAAAAGGGAAAAAAATCTAACATTTTTACCCCACTCTTACATTTTTTCCCCAAGTATTCAAAATTTTCCCCCCCAACTCTTGCTGTTTCTTCGCCTCTGACCTCCGTTTGAATGATTGATGCGCGGGTGACCCTTCCTCGGGCCTTTTTCAAGTCAGATCCTCAAGTCACACCCTTGTGTCAACTTAGTGTTGCTTCGCCCCGTTTTTATTATCGTCCTTTGCTCTACTTCTCCCTCTTTTGGCATTTATTTCCGTTTCTTGATTCTTTTATTTATTTGTTTGTTTGTTTGTCTGTCTGTTTGTTTGTTTGTTTATTTATTTAGATATTTTCTCCTATGACTTCTGGCAGTAATCTTTCTCTTGCTGTTCGTTTTTTTTTTTTTTCTTTGCACGTTTTCGTTACTTTTTTCTCATATGTTACTCTTTTTCTTCTTTCCCCTTATTTCTTTTCCATCGTTGGTTATTGTACTTTATAGTTCTTTATCGTTCTTCATTTATCGTTCTTTATCCATCGTCCACCATACGTCATTCGTTATCTATCGTTCATAATTTATCGTTCGTTATCAATCGCTTATTATCCGTCGTTAAGCATCCTTCGTTTTCCCTTATCCACCCTTCTCCCTTTATCTTTCACTCCCTCTATTCCCTTCCTTTGCCTTGTTCTATTCTTACGTCTCCCCTCTTATTCTTCCTGTTTTCTTCTCCCCTCTAGTTCTCTTTGTTCTTCTTCTCCTCTTTCTCCTCCTGTAACTTTGGTCGGTATTCTTTTCCTTTCTCTACTTTCGTGGTTTTCTTAGCTTTTCTTTCTTCTTTTTTCTTTGCACATTTTCGCTGTCCGTTTAATTTTTTCCTTTGCCATTCTATTTTACTCATTCCTTTTTCTCTTATTTTTGTTCCCCGTCGTTCATTATCCATGGTTGGTTATTCATCGTGGTTTATTTGTCCTTCGTTATCCATCATTTGTTATTCTTTATTCATTATACATCATTCGTTAGATATCGTTTATAATCTATCGTTTTTTTTATTACCTTTCGCCTACTTCTTGCTCCCTTTCTCGTCTCATTTCGTTATCCATTCTCCGTCTTTTCCTTTCTCCTTGTTCTCACTCTTCTCTTCCTCTTTTTCCCCTCCCCTCCTCTTTCTCTCTCTTTGTTTTTCTATCCTAATACATTTATCTCTCTCACGTTTGCGGATTTCCTCGGATTTCTTCTTACTGAATTAACATCCTTCATCTTCCTTTTTAATTTTTTTTTCGTTCCTTTTCTTTTCCTTATTCTATTTTCACGTCTCCTCTCTTAGTCTTCCTGTCTTCTTCCTTCTCTTTCTCTCTGCTCTTCTCCTGTTTCTTTATTATCACCTCCATCTGCCCTCTCATTCTCCTCTCTCCTTTCCTCCCCCCTTACCTTCTATCTCTCTCTCTCTCTCTCTCTCTCTCTCTCTTTCTCTCTCTCTCTCTCTCTCTCTCTCTCTCTCTCTCTCTCTCTCTCTCCTCTCTCTCTTCACTCTCCCTCTATCTTCTCTCTCTTGTAAGGATCATATACATTTGCAATATACTAATGCAATATCCTCTTCTCTAATACCCAACACCTACATTCTACCAACAAGATCCAAAGCATTTCATACATCATACTTTAATCCGCTCGCATCAATACATATACACATGAAGCAAGCGTCCCACATAGCTTGGCAGCGACCGGACACTTGGACACATAACACCTTAGGCCTCTCGACAGTCTCAATTACATTCCTTACCCTTTGTGGATTTCTAGCCTGCCAGATCCGTTTGTTTGGCGTAGATGTGTATATGAGTCGTCGACGGCGAGAGACCAGGCACGTAG
>NC_051397.1:13177159-13182159 GCF_015228065.2 Penaeus monodon
AAAAAAAAAGGGGGAAAGGGAGAAAGAAGGAGGAGGGGGGGGGGAGGTTGCCGTATCGCGTTTCGGTTCAGCGATTGTTTTTATTATTTTTTTCTCTTCCTTTCTTTTTTTTCTCTGTGTGTGAGGATATTATTTGGTGCCGAGATATTTATGGAAATGTGTAATGATGCTCAGCAGGAGGGAAGGAGCAGAGGTTGAAGAAAGGGAGAAACAGATAGATAGATAGATAGACGGGCGCGCGAGAGAGAGAGAGAAAGAAAGAGAGAAGAGGAGAGGAGAAAAAAGCCTAAGAGAAAGAAGGAAAAAAAAAAAGAACAAACACAAACACAGAAAATGCAACAGATAAAAAGGAAACCCCCCCCCCCCACCACCACCACCACGCACACTCAACATACATAACCAGACACCCATATCGCTCCCCCCCTTCCCCCACCCCCTCAAAAAAAGTAAAAAAAAAAAGAAAAAAAAAAAAAAAAAAAAAAAAAAAGGAAAATAAAAAAAAAAAAAAATTAAAAAATAGAAAAAAAAAGAAATAAAAAAAAAAATATTAATAAAAAATAAAAAGAAACGTCAGATATTCGGTGAAGCAAACCCTTACGAAATAATAAAATACTTTAATAATCTAATCACCGGGTTTTTTTATAGGGATGAAGGCACTTCCTGGGGCCCCATGCCCCTTTGTGTCGTTTGGGAGGAGAAAAAAAAAGAAAAAGGAGATGGAAGAGGAATTAAAGGAAAACGACGGTTTAAAAAAATGGAATGGGGGAAAGAGAAAGAGAGGGAATTGGTTGGTAAATGAAAGAAAAGGAGAGAGATGGGGGAGAGGAGCGGGAGAAGAGGAAAGAGGGAGGTGAGGAAGGGGAAGAAAGTGGGAAAGAAAGAGAAATAAGGTGGGGAAGGGAGGAGAGAAAAGGGGAGACGGAAGTGAGAAAATGGGGAGAAAAAAGGGAAAAAGGGTGGGGGGGGGAAAAAAGGGAGGAAGGGCAAAAAAGAGAGGAGGCAAAAAAAAGGGAGGGGAGAAGAGAGGAAGAAAAGAAGGGAGAGGAAAAAAAGGAGGAAAAAAAAAAAAGGGAAAAAAAAAAAAAAAAAAAGGGGGGAAAAAAAAGGGGGGGGGGGGGGGAAAAAACAAAAAAAGGGGGGGGAAAAAAAAAGGGGGTAAAAAGGGGAAATCCTAGTTAGAGAATAAAGAAAAAAATGTGAATAAAAAAAAGAAAATATAAAAAACCACAACACACACACACACACACACGCACGCACCCCCCCACCACCACATTTTCGCAAGATATTCCCCATCATCGAGATGTCCGATATTACCACCCAAAAATTTGCAACGGAACCCGGGGTTTTTCCCCGAAAGTTCACATTTGTCTTTTCGTTAATATCTTTCTAAAAAGGAATTTTTCCTAGAGGTTGATATATAAAGAGGATATATTACAGATGTAGTATATGGATATTGGTATAACGGGTATAGTATATATAGAAATATATATATAATGATATAACAGATATGTTATATAATTGATGACATAACAGATACGTTATGGGCAGAATGATATAACGGATACATTTTTATAAATAATGATATAGTGGATCTAATATTTAGGCGATGGTATAACTGATATATCATATAGATAATGATATAACGGATATATTACATAAGTAGTCATGTAACGGATATATTACATGCATTTGTGTCTCGTGTGTATTATGCTTAGCATCGTTCTTTTCCAAAGCTATCGTTAATCAATGGCAATCGATCTAGTCCTGTTTGTGATTTGTGTCTCGACAAGGAACCTGTAGAATGTCTGATGGGGCTTAGGCGGGCTTGTGTGTGTGTGTGTGTGTGTGTGTGTGTGTGTGTGTAGTGTGTGTGTGTGTGTGTGTGTGTGTGTGTGTGTGTGTGTGTGTGTGTGTGTGTGTGTGTGTGTAGACCTTTGTTTTGTGCGTGTTTATTGATGTACCTTCGTCTATATGGGTACTTTGTGTGCTTTTGTTTGTGTGTTTGTTTGTCTGTGTACTCTGTATCTATGGCTGTGTACGTGTTTATATATTTGTTTATATTTATGTGTGTATGTACGTGTATGTATATGTTCTTTTAACTGTACGTGTGTTTGCTCATTTATATTTTCCTGGGCAACTTGGCGGCCTTTGCTATGTGGATATAATCGTCTTTCTGTGCACGCGCGTGTGTGTGTGTGTGTCCCTTGAAAAAAAAAAAACTAAAGCAACGAGAATTCTATTTCTTGCCTCCTCTGTTTATATTTAGAACAGCG
The DNA here is from genome assembly GCF_015228065.2 of Penaeus monodon. Classification (NCBI taxonomy): domain Eukaryota; kingdom Metazoa; phylum Arthropoda; class Malacostraca; order Decapoda; family Penaeidae; genus Penaeus; species Penaeus monodon. The sequence goes on from NC_051397.1 coordinate 13,179,433, forward strand.
CCAAAGCACCTGAGTTAGATGTGAATATTTAGACTGGCGTGGCGTGTGTTTGTGGAGCAGCGACGGGCAGCCCTTTCCTCATTCCACTCCGTCGCTTGTCTGGTGTTTTTACGAGTGCTTTTTTTTCTCTTTTTTTTTTTTTGGTGGGGGTGGGGGTGGATCGAAGGAGTGGGTGGGTGGGGGTGGAGGTGTGGCTGGCTGTGTCTGGTTTGTCTTTGTACATTTTTTTTCCTTTTCTGTTTTTTTTCGCCTTCACCTTCTTTCTCTTTTTCTTTCTCTCTCTCTCTCTCTCTCTCTCTCTCTCTCTCTCTCTCTCTCTCTCTCTCTCTCTCTCTCTCTCTCTCTCTCTCTCTCTCTCTCTCTCTCCCACTCTCCCTCCCTCCACTCTCTCTATTCCCCATTCCTTTCTCCCTCCCTCCCTCCCTGTCTCCCCCTCCTTCCCCTCCCCTCCCTCCCTTCCTCTCTCTATTTACCTATCTATCCTCCCCCAAGTCTCTCACCTTGTTCTGCCTCAACACTCGTGCATGACGGTGCTTTGATCAATACCAAATGCCATTCACAATTACCTGCATAGTATTTTCTTGGGTCCGCCGGAGTAAAAAATGCGATCTAAATTTAAATATCTTGCCATAACATTCCCTTGAAGAAATTCCTAAAATATTCATGTTCTGATTTTTGTAACTGTGGTGGGATTTTTTTTTTTTTTTTTTTTTTTGAGTGTCGTTTGTTATCCATTATCTTTTTTTTGTGTGTTATTTGTTTATTCGTTTATTTATTTATTTATTTATTTACATGTTTATTTATTTAGTTATTTATTTATTTACGTGTTTATTTATTTATTTACTTATTTTTTGTTTTATTTATCTATTGCATTTCTTCAGTAATTTTACTAAATTTTTGATTTTCTTCGTTTGTTTCTTTCATCTTCTTTTTTTTTCTCTCTCTCTCTCTTTCCTTTCTTTATTTCTTTCTTCCTTCTCTTTCTTCTTATCCTGAAATGTTTAAATCTTTCTTTAACTTTAGCCTTACTTTCTCTCTCTCTTCTTCCTTTTTTCACTTTCTCTCTCTCTCTCTCTCTCTCTCTCTCTTCTCCTCTCTTCTCTCTCTCTCTCTCTCTCTCTCTCTCTCTCTCTCTCTCTCTCTCTCTCTCTCTCTCTCTCTCTCTCTCTCTCTCTCTCTCTCTCTCTCTCTCTCTCTCCTCTCTCTCCCTCCTCCTTCCCTCCCCTTCCCATCTCTTTCTATCTCTCCGTTCCTTCCTTCCTCCTTTCCACCCTTTTTTATTCCCTCCCTCCCACCTCCCTCCGACTTACCCCCCCCATCCTCCTTTCCTCATCCGACACCTTTCTCCCCCCCTTCTCCTCCCTCCCCCTCATCCGACACCTTTCTCCCCCCCCCCTTCTCCTCCCTCCTCCCTCATCCGACACCCTTCTCCCCCCCAAGCCACCCATCCCCCCCCACCCTTAGTCGACACTCTCCTCCTCCTCCAGCCCCCCCTCCCCCCCCGTCCACCCGACACCTGACACCCGACACCTGGCCATGTTGACTCGCTCTCATGCTGGGACCGGATTTAGTTCTATTTTTCGGTAGGATTGCAAACTCTTCAAACAAATTTATTTCATTTTCAAAATCTTGATTATAATATCATATCTAGAACGTATGCATTATTTTTTTTTCTTTTTCTTTACGTCAGATTTTCAGTAATCAATTTCCAACATATATATATTTTTCAAATTATTACATCGAAAAATACGAACCTAACATAACGTACCCCCCAAAAAAATTATATATTTGAATATTCAAAGAAGAGGTGGAAAAAAAGCACAATGAAAACCTAGGTAAATGGAGCTTTCAAAGAAACCAATGTTCGTCAAGTTATCCGAACCGAGGCCGAATATGACGCCGTATGTGTGAGTGCAAGGGGGGCGGGGGCGGGGGGCGGGGTAAAGGAGGAGGAGGGGGGCATGATGGAGGGAGGGATGGAGGGGGGGAGGGTGTTAGGGAAGCTGAATGTATGACGTTTTTTTGTCTCTCTCATACAATCTCTTTGTCTGTCTCTTCCCCTATCCTTTCTCTGCCTTGTACACACACACACACACACACACACACACACACACACACACACACACACACACACACACACACACACACACACACACACACACACACACACACACACACACACATATATATATATATATATATATATATATATATATATATATATATATACATATATACATATATCTTACCGTTTACTTACACCTAGGAGAACTAACATGCGCCTTACGCTCCCGCCCCCTCTCCCCACGTGAAATACCATCCTCCAACACCGTTCGCACGCATACGAACGCACACACCAACACAAACACACATACAACAACAACAACAACAACAACAAACACACATACACACACACACACACACACACACACACACACACACACACACACACACACACACACACACACACACAACAACAATAACAAACAAACACACACACACACACACACACAACACACACACACACACACACACACATACAACAACAACAACAAACAAACACACACACACACACACACACTACCCACCCGCATACAAACACAACCACAAACAACAAACACAAACACACACCCATCCCCCCCTCTCCGTGCAAACACACACACAATGGCACTCACACACTCGCCCCAGGCAGTGCCAGTGCCGTGCCTCTTCGGGCTTCGTCATGGC
>NC_051397.1:13187159-13192159 GCF_015228065.2 Penaeus monodon
TCATCCTTGCCATTATCTGTATTTGAAAGAAGGCAATGGCAGTCGGAAGGACGGAAAGGGGTGGAGGAGCTGTGTGTGTGTGTGTGTGTGTGTGTGTGTGTGTGTGTGTGTGTGTGTGTGTGTGTGTGTGTGTGTGTGTGTGTGTGTGTGTGTGTGTGTGTGTGTGTGTGTGTGTTAATCTATACGTTTGTCAGTTTCCATCTCTTTTTCATGTAGATTTCCCACTCACTTTAGTTGATGAATCACCGGCTATGTGGACATGACATCAGTTGCAACATACGTAAACTAATTGTTGTGTAATACGTGTGTGTGTGTGTGCAAGAAAGAAGCCAGAGTGGCTGGTTTACCTTCGTGCTTCGCCTACAACATATGTGGCTGGTGAACTGTTCCACACTCAATATGAAGTCGGCGAATCGCGAAGACCGGAGAGAGCCACAGCCCCCATGTTGTCGCGTTCCTGGCTTCCGTGTGTGCGTATGTGTTTATCAGAGTGTTTGATGCGCATTTTTCTTTTCTCTCGTCTGTGCGTGTTTGGTCAAGTGGCAGAATCATTAATGAAGCTGAATATCATCCAGCCAAGACATGCTTCGAATCGTAATTCAGACTCAACTGTGCTGATGATTTGCATATAACGATCCTATTTGGAATTTGTGCAGCGAGAGGAACAAGTCTGATGAATTAATTCAGCAGATGTAGATGTATAATTCAACCATGCTCTGCTGCATTAATTAGTGGAGGCATTTTACCAATATTCTTGGTTGACGATCTAGCGCCTATTTTGCTGGAACTGTGCCGACTGCCAAAGTGGAGTCTGTATTATCCATACTGTGTTAGATGCATATTTGGGGTTATTTTTTGTTTCTTCTTAAACTATTCCAGGTGAATAAATTACGTTTATTTTGCTCAGTAATGTGCTACGGCTATATTAAAAATTAGCGATTATCTTGCACAAACTGTGTTGGATAGATAAGGACAATTTATCTCTACCAAACGTGAGGCTCATCTCATACAAAATGTTGTAGATGAGTAAATTAGCTTGTATCTCCCGCAAGCGACGAATCGCCCGCTTTCTTGCTCAGTCTGTGGTTAATGACGAAATATTCCCTTCCTATTTATGTGGCAAAGGGTGGCCGAGTTCACTTAATTGGAAAATGAGATGAAGAAGAGGCTTTGAAATAAAACCGGGCGGCCGGAAATTAAGTTCACTGGAGCGTCAAGACATATTTCATGCAATATGATTGTACCAAAACAGCGAACGTTCAATCCTGCATAAATCACTTCTGCAATTTTGGATTATGATTTTTTCCCCTTATTTTACGTTTCGATGTTTTTCGTTCTATTTATGAATAGACGTGCATCTTCCTGTACGTGAGTGAACGCGCTCTTATAAAATGTGTAAATACTGATCTATACTCCATTTTGGCTAAAACTTTTAATTTGAAATGCAAAAATTATCGGACTCATATACAGGTGCGCATTAGTATAAACTTCGATATAACTCAACCCTAGCTAACCAATCAAAAAAATAAAAATAAAAAAATAAAATATACAATACTTTCTAGTCAATTCTTCATAAAATTTCCTCTCTCCGAGTTGAAAGGAATTTTATGATCACACGTACCCTTTTCCGTCCCGTGATTCAGCATCATTTTGGAAAAAAAGGATTACTTTTAGTTTCAGTTCATTTATTCAGCTGCTTTGGCGTGTGAATGTAAAGCCTTTTTTTTTCTTTTTTTTTTTTTTTTTTACTTGAGGGAGAGGAGAATGGTACTGAGTTTATTTTAGTTGTTATTATCATAAATAGTATTGTTGTTATGTTATTATTCTGTTTTCATATAGTTTTGTACTTCTGTTACTGTTATTATTGTTATCATTATCATCATTATTATCATAGTAGTTATTATTATCGTTATTATTGTTGTTGTTGTTGTTGTTGTCATTATTATTATTATTATTATTATTATTATTATTATATTATTATTATTATTATTATTATTATTATTATTATTATTATCATTATTATGGTACTAAGTTTATTGTAGTTGTTATTATCATAAATATTATTGTGGTTATGTTATTATTATTTTTTTATAGTCTTGTACTTCTATTATTGTTATTATTGTTATCATTATCATCATTATTATCATAGTAGTTATTATTATCGTTATCATTATTATTATTATTATTATTATTATTATTATTATTATTATTATTATTATTATAATTATTATCATTACTTTTATTCATTATCATTCCATCATCATCATCACCATTCTTATTCTTATTATTATTATTATTATTATTATTATTATTATTATTATTATTACTATTATTATTATTATTATTATTATTATTATTATTATTATTATTATTATATTATTATTATTATTATTATTATTATTATTATTATTATTATTATTATTATTATTATTATTATTATTATCATTATTATTATTACTATTATCATTATTAGTATCATCGTGATCGTTGCTATTATTACTAGAAAAGGAGGTCGAAGAGATAATAAGTAAAAAATAGAAGAGAGAGAGAGGGGAGTTGTGGTGTATTATATGTTATGTATATATAAATATATTTTAATTATTATATATATATATATATTTTATTTCTATATAAGTATATTATATTATTATAAAATATATATTAAAAATAATATATATATTATTATTTTATATTATATATTTAATTTTATATATTAAAAAAAAGGGAAAAAGGGGGAAAAGAAAATAATGATGACAGACGAGAGAGTTGTGTGTGTATATATAAATAGAAAAAAAGTGTACACCATAGCTACCTCTGTGCCCCCCCCCCAAGATGTCAGCGGTCGGGAGTGGAAAAGTAGATCTCGGCGAGAGTAAAAAAAGTAGAGAAGATAGATATGTGAAAATGAGGAACGCTTGGGTAGATTAAATGCTTTAGTAAAAAAAAAAAAAAAAATGGGGTGTATAAAGTTAAGAGAGTTAAATTTTTTAATTGTTCAAATAGACTGGATTTTTTTTTTTTTTTTTTTTTAAGCCTAAAGGTTTGAGGTTTTTGCGTTCTTTGAGTTTCTTCTGCGTCGCCCTTTTCTTTATTTAGCCTTTTTTTTTTGGCCTTTTTCGGTTTGCTGGGGCTCTTTTTCTTCCTTCTTTTTGGGGGGGGGTTTTGAAATCGCTGCTTTTTTGTCTCTACTTCTGTCTATCTTTCATTTTATATATATATTTTTTCTATTTAAACTCTTTTCTCTCTATTTTTCTCTCTCTCTCTCTCGTTTCTCTCTCTCCTTAAACCCCCTCTCTCTCTTCCCCCTTTTCTCTCTCCTCCTCTCTCCTCCTCTCTCTCCCCTCCTTCTCTCCTTTTTTTCTTTTTTTCTCTCTCTCTTTCTTCTCCCCTCTTCGCTCCCCCCCTCTCTCTCTCTCTTCCCCGCTCCCCTTTCTTTCTCTCTTTTTTTCTCTCTCTTCTTCCTCTCCCTCTCTTTCTTTTCTTTCTCTCTCTCTTCTTCTGCTTTTCTCTCTCTTCCTTTTCCCCTCTCCTCTCCTCTCTTTTTTCCTTTTTCTCATCCCCTTTTTTCTCTCCCCTCTCTCTGCCTCTCTCTCTCTCTTCCTCTTTCTTTCTTTCTCTCTCCCCTCTTTCTTTCTTCTCTCTCCCCCCCTCTTCGCTCTCTCTTTCCCCCTCTCTCTCTTTCTTCTCCTCTCTCTCTCCCCTCTCCTTCCTCTCTCTCTCTCTCTCTCCCTCCTCTCTCTCCCTTTTCCCCTCCCCTCTCTCTCTCTTCCTCTCCTCTCTCGTCTTCTTTCTTTTCTCTCCCCTTTTCTCTTTTTTTTCTCCCCTTTTCTCTCTCTCTCTCTCTCTCTCTTTTCCTCTCTCTCTCCTCTCTCTCCCCCTCTCCTCTCCTCTCTCTCTCTCTCTCTTCTCTCTTTTCCCTTCTCCCCTTTTCCTTTTCTTTCTCTCTCCTTTTTCTCCCTCCTCTCTTCTTTCTTTTTCTCCCCTCTCTCTCTTTTTTTTCTCTTCTCCTTCTTTCTTTCCCCTCTTCCCCCTTCTTCCTCTTCTCTCTCTCTCTCTCTCTCTCTCTCTCTCCCTCTCCTCTCCTCTCTTCTTCTCTTTCTCTCTCTCTCCTTCTCTCTCTCTCTCCTCTCTCTCTTCCTCTCTCTCCCCCTCTCTCTTTCTCTCTTTTTTCTCTTCATCTCATCAACCAAAACAAAAGAAGACAAAAGAGAAAAAAGAATAAGAGAAAACAGACGAAATGACTCACTTCCTCCCGTAAATACCCCTCCCCCCACCCGTCCCCTCCCCATCCTCACCCCACCCCCTTTCCCCCCATAAACCGTATCACCCCCATCCCCACCCTTTCCCCCCCCGTCCCCCATCCCCCACCCCCCATCATCACTCCTCCCCCATCCCCCTCCTCCTCCCCCACCCCACCTTCCCCTTCCCCATCTTCCCCCACCCCTTCCCCCACCCATCCCCCTCCCCAACCCATCCCATTTCCCCCCGAATTAACAACATCTGAAACCTTTTAAAAAAAAAAAAAAGAAAAAAAAATGCGGGGAAAAGTTTTAAATTTCCCCCGCCAATCAGAAAAGCGGGGGTGTGGCGCTTGGATCAAATGGCTTTCGTGAAGTTCGGGGGGGTTTCTCGCCCATTTTACATATGATTAAGTGAGGGAGGAGTGAGGGGGAGGGGGGGGGGGAGGGGGAGTGGGAGGGGTGGTGGGGGGGGAAAATGAGGAGGGAGGGAGTTGGGAGGGGGGGGGGTAAGGGTAGGGGGAGGGAGTATAGGGAGGGGGGGGATGAGGGGGAGGATTGGGGGGGGGGAGGGGAGGAGGGGGGGATGAGGGAGGGGTTTATTGGGGGGGGGGGTAAAAGGAGGGGGAAAGAGAGAGGGTAAGAAGAGAGAGAAGAAGAGAGGAGAGAGAGAGAGAGAGAGAGAGAGAGGGAGGGGGGGTAAAAGAAAAGAGAGAGAGAGAGAGAGAGAGAGAGAGAAGAAGAGAGGAGAAGAGAGGGGGG
>NC_051397.1:13195583-13198083 GCF_015228065.2 Penaeus monodon
TTTCTTCTCCTCCTCCTCTCCCCCCCCTCCCTCCTCCCCCTCCTCCTCCCTCTCCTCCTTTCCCCCACCCTCCTCTCCTCCTCCTCCTCCCCCTTCCCCTCCTCCTTCTCCCCCTCCTCTCTCCACCTTTCTTCTCACCTCCTCCTCCTCCACCTCCTACACCTCCTCCTCCTCTTCTCCCCATCCCCTCCCCTCTCCTCCTCCTCCTCCCCTCCTTCCTCCTCCTCACTCCTCTTCCTCCTCTCCTCTCCACCTTCTCTCTTCCACCCTCCTCCTCCAAACCCCACCACCTCCTCCTCTTCCTCTCCTTCCTCTCCTCCTTCCTCCTCCTCCACCTCCTCCTCCTCCTCCTCCGTGTCTTATCTTTCCGAACAGCGCGCGAGTGGGACTCCTAGGGCCCTCGACGCATGCCAGGGAGGGTCGAGGTTTGCTACTGTGTTGGTGTTACTGTTCTTGTTGTCGATGTTGCTGCTGTTGTTTTGTTACTGTTGTTGTTGTTACTGTTGTTGTTGCCATAGTTGTTACTGTTGTCCTTGCTGTTGTTGTTGTTTCGTTGTTGTTATTATTATTATGTTGTTGTTGTTGTATTATTATCCTGATCATTATTATGATTATTATCACTGTTATTGTTTTTATGATGACGATGATAATCATCATTATTAGTACTAGTATCATTATTATTATCACCATCATCGATTTTATCATTATTATTGATATATTACTATTATAATTTTCATTAACATTATAATCACTGTCATTATTTTTGTCACTATTTTGTCACTAATAATTGTCAGTTGTAGTATTAATATCAATACATTAATAATAATGATGATAAAAAAATAATCATAATAATCATCATTATTATTTCATTATTAATGTCATTACTGTTATCATTATTCTTGTTGTTGCTATCGTCTACATCATTATTTTCCTTATCATCATCATCCTTGCCATTATCTTTATTTGAAAGAAGGCAATGGTAGTTGGAAGGACGGAAAGGGGTGGAGGAGCTGTGTGTGTGTGTGTGTGTGTGTGTGTGTGTGTGTGTGTGTGTGTGTGTGTGTGTGTGTTAATCTATACATTTGTCAGTTTCCATCTCTTTTTCATGTAGATTTCCCACTCACTTTAGTTGATGAATCACCGGCTATGTGGACATGACATCAGTTGCAACATACGTAAACTAATTGTTGTGTAATACGTGTGTGTGTATGCAAGAAAGAAGCCAGAGTGGCTGGTTTACCTTCGTGCTTCGCCTACAACATATGTGGCTGGTGAACTGTTCCACACTCAATATGAAGTCGGCGAATCGCGAAGCCCGGAGAGAGCCACAGCCCCCATGTTGTCGCGTTCCTGGCTTCCGTGTGTGCGTGTGTGTTTATCAGAGTGTTTGATGCGCATTTTTCTTTTCTCTCGTCTGTGCGTGTTTGGTCAAGTGGCAGAATCATTAATGAAGCTGAATATCATCCAGCCAAGACATGCTTCGAATCGTAATTCAGACTCAACTGTGCTGATGATTTGCATATAACGATCCTATTTGGAATTTGTGCAGCGAGAGGAACAAGTCTGATGAATTAATTCAGCAGATGTAGATGTATAATTCAACCATGCTCTGCTGCATTAATTAGTGGAGGCATTTTACCAATATTCTTGGTTGACGATCTAGCGCCTATTTTGCTGGAACTGTGCCGACTGCCAAAGTGGCGTCTGTATTATCCATACTGTGTTAGATGCATATTTGGGGTTATTTTTTGTTTCTTCTTAAACTATTCCAGGTGAATAAATTACGTTTATTTTGCTCAGTAATGTGCTACGGCTATATTAAAAATTAGCGATTATCTTGCACAAACTGTGTTGGATAGATAAGGACAATTTATCTCCACCAAACGTGAGGCTCATCTCATACAAAATGTTGTAGATGAGTAAATTAGCTTGTATCTCCCGCAAGCGACGAATCGCCCGCTTTCTTGCTCAGTCTGTGGTTAATGACGAAATATTCCCTTCCTATTTATGTGGCAAAGGGTGGCCGAGTTCACTTAATTGGAAAATGAGATGAAGAAGAGGCTTTGAAATAAAACCGGGCGGCCGGAAATTAAGTTCACTGGAGCGTCAAGACATATTTCATGCAATATGATTGTACCAAAACAGCGAACGTTCAATCCTGCATAAATCACTTCTGCAATTTTGGATTATGATTTTTTCCCCTTATTTTACGTTTCGATGTTTTTCGTTCTGTTTATGAATAGACGTACATCTTCCTGTGAGTGAACGCGTTCTTATAAAATGTGTATATACTGATCTATACTCCATTTTGGCTGAAACTTTTAATTTGAAATGCAAAAATTATCGGACTCATATGCAGGTGCACATCTGTATAAACTTCGATATAACTCAACCCTAGCTAACCAGTCAAAAAAAAAAATAAATAAAAAAATAAAATATACAATACTTTCTAGTCAATTCTTCATAAAATTTCCCCTCTCCGAGTTGAAAGGAATTTTAT
>NC_051397.1:13200583-13203083 GCF_015228065.2 Penaeus monodon
GGATGGGGTGGAGGGGGGGAGGGGAGTGAGGAAGGGTATGGTGGGGGGAGGGGAGTGAGGGAGGTAGTGATAGGGAGGTGGGGGAGTGAGGGAGAGGTTTGGTGGGGAGTGATAGGGAGGTGGGGGAGTGAGGGAGGGTATAATGGGGAGGGAATAATAGGGAGGTGGGGAGAAAGAGAGAGGGTAAGAGAAAGAGAGAGAGAGAGAGAGAGAGAGAGAGAGAGAGAGGGAGAGAGAGAGAGAGAGGGACTGAGAGAAGTAGGAAGAGGAGAAAGGGAAATAAAAGCAGAATAAAAAACTGTTGGCTTTGTGTTTATTTCCCACCCTTGCCCATTGTGGACATAGCATTAGTCGACGAAAATAAAAGTAAACTGATTATATACTGCGCACTATTTGCCATTAACAGGAATAAAACTTCAGTTCGCCACTTAAATACAACACTTGCACTTAAAAAGAAGAAGAAGAAGAAAAACATTGAAAATTATTGGCTTAGTGAAAAGCATTTATATATTTGTTAATATTAAGCTCGTACTCTCTCCCCCATTCCTCCTCCTCTTTTACTTTTATTTTTCTTGTTCCTTCCACTCCCTCTTCATTTCCTCTCCCTTCTTCCCTTTTTACTTGTCCCACGAATCTCTTCTCCCTTTCCCTTTTCTACTCCCTTCCTGATTTATTTTCTTCCTCCTCCCTTCACTCGCCTTTCTCCCTTTTTTCCTACCCTCCCCCCTTCCCCTCACTCCTTCTCCACCCTTGCCTCCCCTACTTTTTCCTTCCCCCCACTTTTCTCTCTCTCCCTCTCCCTCTTCCTACACCCCTCCTCTCTCTCCCTCTTCCCTCCTCTTCAGTCTTCTTCCTTCCCTCTGTTCTTCTTTTCCTTTTCCTTAACCCTCTTGCCTTCCCATTTTCCTTGTCCAAACACACAGACGCACAAACAAAACAAACAAACACAGAAGCATTGATGTTTCGATGAGGCTTTTTTTTTGTCTGTTTGTGTGCTTTGCGTGTGTGTGTGTCTTTCTTTTCTTTGTTTTATTTTTTGTTTTGTTTTTCTTATATTTGATCGGGTTGGGTTTACTAGTGTGTGATGATGCTGTGGAAATATGGATGGAGAAGGTTCTTCACCAGTTGCTAAGGGGGTGTTGTACAGGATGTGTGTGTGTGTATATATACGTACCCCACACACACAACACACACACACACACACACACACCACAACACACACACACACACACACACACACCCCACACACACACAACAACACACACACACACACACCTATATATATATATATATATATATATATATAATATATATATATATATAAAATATATATATATATATAATATATAAAAAACAAACACAAACACAGTAACGTGTACACAAAGATGAAAAGGGAAACAGCCACAGTAGAAAATGAAAATGAAAGTTTCATTTTCTACTGTGGCTGTTTCCCTTTTCATATATATATGTGTGTGTGAGTGTGTGTGTGTGTGGTGTGTGTGTTTTGTGTGGTGTGTGTGTGTGGTTTGTGTGTGTGTGTGTGGTGTGTGTGTGTGTGTGTGTGTGTGTGTGTGTGTTTGGTGTGTGTGTTGTGGTGTGGTGGGGTCTGTGTGTGTGTGTGTGTTTGTGTAGTGTGTGTGTGTGTTTGATATGTGCGTGTGTGTGTGTGTGTGTGTGTTGTGCATAAGATATTATATACAAACCAAATTTCAACTTTCATAAGCGTATATTGTGCACAGTGGGTTTGAACGTTATGTCATTCGCACATGTGCATTGATATAAATAGTTTCGGTAAAAGAAACACGAGATTTTTTAAAAACTCTGAGTGTAGAGCATTTTTGTTTGTTAATTAGCGCTTAGAAAACTCTAGAACTCACAGTGGGCTCTGTTATTGGAGAAAATTGGAAAAAAAGGAATTAATTAAGGAAAACAAAGTATAGCCCGATTTTTTTTTTTTTTTTTTTTTTGTATATAGGGACGTAGTTTGCATGAATGTGTGTTCCAGGGTTAAGTGTGTGTGTGCGAAAAAAGATAAATAAACGGTTCTATCTATATCTTTATATATACTAAAAGAGAGAAAGAGAGAAAGAGAGAAGAGAGAGAGAGAGAGAGAGAGAGAGAGAGAGAGAGAGAGAGAGAGAGAGAGAGAGAGAGAGAGGAGAGAGAGAGAGAGAGAGAGAGAGAGAGAGAGAGAGAGAGAGAGAGAGAGAATTGAGAGTAAGTTAGAGAGGAAGAGACAAAGAAAGAAAGAAAAAAAAGAAAACAAGATGAAAACAGCTGAGAAAAAAAGAGATCAAGAGATAGACAGAAAGAGACAGAGAGAGAGAGAGAAAAAGAGAGAGAGAGAGAGAGAGAGAGGGAGAGAGAGAAAACTGGAAACAGACGGAGAGGAATAGACAGAGAAGAAAAAAAAGATAAAAAAAAGAAAGAAACAGATAAAAAAGAGAAAGGACGATAGAAAAAGAAAGACAAGGAAGAAAAAAGGGAGAGAGAAAGAAAG
>NC_051397.1:13216123-13218623 GCF_015228065.2 Penaeus monodon
CCCCCCCTTTTTTTTCCCGGGGCCCCTCCGGGCGTTTAAAATTTTGAGCGTTTTTTTCCCCGCTTCGTGTGATTACCCCGGGTGCTTAAAAGCTTTGCTAGACAAATATTTGATCTGGAAGGCAATCTCCCCTCCCCTTCCCATCCCCTCTCTCCTCTCCTCTCCCCTCAATCCCCTCCCTGGTGGAGAGGGGGAGTGAGGAGGAGGGTGTGGGGGAAGAGGAGATGGGGGAAGGAGGAGAGTGTGGGGAAAGAGGTAGTGGGGAAGGAAGGAGGAGGAGGTTGGGGGAAGTGCAAAAGGAGAAAGGATGGAGAGGAAAAGGGTGGAAGAGGAATAAAAGAGAGAAGGGAGAGGGAAGGAGAAAAGAGAGAGAGAAGAAATAAAGAAAGACAATGAATGAATAAATAACGCAATAAACAGAATAACAAAACAATATGAATTTACGTATAAGACAGAAGCGAACTCCAGACGGAATCAAGCGCACTGGTGAATCTCGCGGCACGACGAGAGGCATAAAAAGTTCACCCACGACCGTGTCACAAAAGGTCAGATGGCGAAGTCGTGTCAGGTCAAGGTCAAGGGGAAATGACCTTGCGTAAGGTGTAATGAAGAGGAGTCGAATGACTTGGAGAACGAAGAGGAGGAGGAAGAGGAAAAGATAAATAGTGGAAGAGATAAGAGGGAGGGGAGGAGGAATAAGTAGAAGAAGAAGAGGAGGAGGAGTAGGAAAAGGAGGGGAGGAGAAGAAGGAGGAGGAGGAGGAGGAAGAATGAGATAAAGAGGGAGGTGGAGATAGGGATGATGGTGGGGGAGAACTTGAGGGAGGGAGGAGGGGGGAGTGGTGAGGTGGAAGGGAGACAGAGGAAGAAGGAGGTAAGTAGGAAGATGGAGAAGAGAAGGGGAAGAGAAGGAGGAGTGAAGATAGAGGCTGGGGACGGAAGAAGGGGAGGTGGAGAAAAGGAACGGAAGAGAGGAAGAAAGAAATTAGGTTAATTAGGTAGAGAAAAGGGGGAGAAGGTAGAGGAGAAAAGAGAGAGAAAGGTAAATAAGACATAAGATTGGGGGGAGGGAAGAAGAAAATAAGTAGAAGGCAGAAAAGGAGAAAGAAAAGAGAGCTAGAAAGACGGAGATAAAGGAGAACAACATGATGAAAGTGAAGAAGGAGAAGAAGAATGAAGAAAGACGAAGAGGGGAGAGTCGATGGAGTTAAGGGAAGGAGAGAATGAGAGAGAAAGGTCAAGAAAGGGCATGTGTTAAGATGACAGTCACAGGGAGGGGAATAATCGATAATTCGGTGGATAAAAAGATAGACGGAGAACGGAATAGATTAGCGAATAGAGAACTATACAAAAAAAAAAAAAGATATTGGCGAACGAGACAGAAAGAAAGATAGACAGATAACAAGCTGTGTAGAGAGATAAATAGATCGATAGATATAGACGAAAAATAGCCACATTAATCAGCTGACCGATTATAATAAATATATAGATTAACATATATGTACAGATTAATTATACTGAGAGATGGAGTGATATGCAAATGAGCAGAAAGATAACAAAGTGAGAAATTCAGATAATAGACGGACGATAGACATATAGAGAGAGATTAACTGATAGATATTAGTTACAAAAGACGTTTATGCATAGGAATTGAGGAATACAGATACGAATAGATAGATAGATAGGTAGAAAGCCAGACAGATAGATATATAGAGAGAGAAATAGATAGATAGATATAGAGGCAGGTAGACAGAAAGACGAATAGATAGATAGATAGGAAGGAAGAAAGAAAAAAAAAGGAATGGATAGGGAAAAGGAAAAAGAAAGGATGATACATCCATCTGTTCATACATACATGCATACATACATACATACATACATACAATACATACATACATACATACATATATACATACATACATACATACATACATACATACATATATACGTACATACATGCATACATACATACATACATACATACATACATACATACATACATACATACATACATACATACATACATAACATACATACATACTTACATACATACATACATGCATAAATGCATACATATATACATGCATATATACATAACATGCATACATCCATGCATCCATCCATACATACATAAATGCATAAAAGCATCCATTTATATATATATATATAATATAATATATATAATATTTATATATATACATACTACATACATCAGCAGACAACATAATAAAACATAATAATACATAATACTACATTCAACTGCATACATACAACATACTACATACAAATACTCATCATCATACAACATAATACATTACAACATACTACATACTGCATGCGTGCTGCATACTAAGCATACAGCATACATACATACATAAATACATACATATGTATATACATACAGTATATGCCTAGAAAGATAAAAAAAAAGATAGATAGATAGATAGATAGATAGTAGATGATAGATAGATAGAGGAGAGAGAGAGAGAGAGAGAGAGAGA
>NC_051397.1:13236123-13238623 GCF_015228065.2 Penaeus monodon
TTGTCTGTCATTCTGTCTGTTCGTCTGCCTGTCTGTCTGTCTCTGCCTCTGTCTTTGTCTCTGTTTCTCTCTCTCTCTCTCTCTCTCTCTCTCTCTCTCTCTCTCTCTCTCTCTCTCTCTCTCTCTCTCTCTCTCTTTTCTCTCCTCTCCTCCCTTCTACCTCTCTCGGTATGTCCTTAATTTCAACTTCTCTTTCCGGTCCCCTCTTTCATTCCACGCTTTCTCACATAAATCTTTTCTTTATGGCTTTTTATTCCCCTCCTCGCCTTCTTTACCCTCTTCCCTCTGTTTCACCCTTTCTTTACATCACTTCTTTTTCATCTCGCCCTTCTTTATTCCCTTTTTCCATCCATCTCCCTTTCTTTACTCACCTTTTTCTAACATTTTCCTTTCATTATCTCCTTTTCCCTACCCCCACTTCTTCCTTCATTATCCCCTTTTCCCAGTATTCCCTTCTTTATCCTATCTTCTCTTCTCATCCCCATCTCCCCTTTTTCCATCTATCTCCCCTCCTTATCCCCTCATACCCATCTCCCCTTTTCCATCTATCTCCCCTCATTATCCCCTCTTCCCCCCACCCCTTCTTTATCCCCGTGCTCTCCCTCATCATCTCACAATGCATACATCCCCTGCAGTTATATTCAATCATCGCAACCTCATCTCAGCCTCATCACTCGTGCCCTTCAGGTAATGGGTGATCACAACAGCGTGAGAAGGAGTGAGGAGGGAGGGAGGAGGATGGAGGGAGGAGGAGGGAGGGAGGAGGAGGGAGGGAGGAGGAGGGAGGGAGGAGGGGGGGGAGGGAGGAGAGGAGGGAGAGGAGGAGGGAGGGAGAGTGAGGAGGAGGGAGGAGGAGGAGGGATAGGGGAGGAGGGAGGATGTGAGGAGGAGGAGGAGGAGGAGGGGAGGTGAGGAGTAGAGTGAGGGAGGAGGAGGGAGTGAGGAGGGAGGAGGGGAGGAGCGAGTGAGGAGGAGGGAGTAAGGAGGAGGGAGTGAGGAGGAGGGAGTGGGATGAAAGAGTGAAAAAGGAGTGAGGAGTGAGAGGGAACGCGAAGGGAAGACGGAGGTGGGAGTGATTATCAGTATTACTAGTTATTATTGTTATTATTATTGTTGTTGTTATTATTTTTTTATTATCATCATCATCATTATTATTAATATCATTATTGTTATTATTATTATTACTATTACTATTATTATTATTATTATTATTATTATTATTATTATTATTATTATTATTATTATTATTATTATTATTATTATTATTAATTATTATTATTATTATCATTATTATTATTGCTGCTGTTGTTGTTGTTTTATTGTTGTTGTTGTCATTATCATTATTATTATTATCATTATTATTATCATCTTATTATCATCAATATTATCTTCATTATCCCTGACAACTATTAAAAATATACATCATAACGAATAACAATATCACCACGAGTACATAGCCACCACATCTGCCGTTAATATAAAATAATGGAAGGTACAATATCATTTTAAAAAATGATAATAAATAAAGAAGTAAATAAATAAATAAATAAATAAATAAATAAATAGATAAATAGATAAATAAATAAATAAATAAATAAGTAAATAAACACTATAATCACCTTTTATTACTACCACAGTTACTTTCTAAAGTTACCTTGATAATTCCCCCTCGTAACCTTCAAAGATCTGACCTTACGCACGTGGACCGTCTATCACCTGTAATTACTGTTAATTATCAGCTACTACTCTAATTATCCAATTTATTATGTGTGCATTATCTCTTGTAATTGCTGCTGTTTGTTTGTTTGTTTGACTCGTGTGTTTGTGTGGTGGTGTTTTTTTGTGTGTGTTTGTTTGTGTGTGTGTGTTTGTTGTGTGTGTGTTGTGTGTGTGTGTTTGTGTGTGGTGTGTGTGTTGTGTGTGTGGTGTTTGTTTTCTGGTGTGGTGGTTTTGTGTTTTTTTTTAGTTAGGGGCGGTTTGGGAAAGTGCTTTTTTTTTTGTTGGTTTGTGTGTGTGTTGGTGTGGGGGGGGGGGGGGCCCCCCCCCAAAAAAAAAAGGGAAACCAACAAAAACAATTTAACCAGTAAACAATTTAATTTAAAAATGTACAAAAGGGGAAAAATGAAATTTTAAAAAAACAAAACTTCCCTCTTTTCGTAATTATTACTAGCTGGAAGCGAAAACAACACAAACACAAATAAAACAAAAAATCCCCCCAAAAAAAACACCCACACCAACCACACACACACAAATCACACACACCCCAACACACACACACACACCCCAAAACACCAACCACATTACAACTAAAATAATTACTACAGATACAATATAATCCCAAAATCTATATTTAAAAAACAAAACAAAATCATCTTTATCATATATTTTATTATTATTATTATATATAATATATATATTATTACTATTATATTTATTTTTATTATATTATTTTTATTATTTTTAATTGTTGCGTTGTTATTAAAATTTAAAAATTTTAAAA
>NC_051397.1:13251123-13253623 GCF_015228065.2 Penaeus monodon
ATATAAGGCACGGTGCATGCATCGCTTTGGCCAGAATATATATTTATATTTAAACTCCCGCGAGGAGGGATGCGAGAGGGGGGAAGGGGGGAGTTCTGGTATGTCAGTGCCTTCCCATGTCATGACATAAGCCTTTGCACCCCCCCCCCCTTCCTTCATCTCCCCCTCCTTTCCCCTCTCCCTCTCTCCATCTTCGCTTCCTTCTTTACCTTTTTCCTTCTTTAATCGTTCTCTTTCTCCTTCGCCTTCTTCTCATATCTTTTTTTTTCCTCCTTCACTCTCTCTTTCATTTTCCTTCCTTCTCTCCCTTCTTCAGTCCTCTGTCCTCTTACATCCTTCGCCTTCTCCTCATCGTTCCTTCCCACCTTTCTTAATTCCTCTCCCCTGTCCGCTTTCTCCTTCGCCTTCTATACACAACCCCTTCCGCCCTTCACCCCCCCCACCCCCTCCACCATTTCCGCCCCCCCCCCCCCCTACTTGTCAAGTGGGGATGACTCACCAATTCGCATCTGACAAGGGGAGAGGGAGGGAGGGGGGGGGGGAAGGGGGTTTGATAAGATAATATAAAATATAATAAATTTCTTCATGTTGTTATCTTTGTTTCTTTGTCTGTTTTTTTTTTGTTTGTTTGTCTGTTTCTTTGTCAATTGTAGTTGACGGTTATATGAATAGTGCTTATAACTGTATGTGAAATGAGTAATTGTAATGAGTTTCATAACGACAATAACGATGGTGGTGGTGATGATGTGTTAGAAGATGATAATGATGATAATGATTATACTAATATTAATAATGATAATGATAATAATGATGACAGTGATGAAAATAATGAAATCATGAAAAACGATAATAATAATAATCATGATAATGACGATGATGTTGATAATAATAATAATAATAATAATAATAATAATAATAATAATAATAATAATGATAATAACAATAATAATGATGATATTTGTTATCATTATTTTTTTTATAATAATAATAATGATAATAATAATAACAATAACCATAATGATGATGTTGATAATAATAATAATAATAAAATGATAATAATAATAACTTTATTATTTTTATTATTATTATTATTATAATGATGATGATGATATTAATAATGATAATGACAATATTGATGATGACGATAATAATAGTAATAATGATAATGTTAATGATAATGATAATGGTTATAATGATAATGATAGTAACAATAATACTGATAGTAATAATAATAATAATTATTATTATCATTTGTTATTATTATTTTTATAATTATTATCATCATTATAATGATAATGATAGTAATAATGATAATGATAATAATGATGATGATTATTATGATAATAATAATTATAATAATAGAAATAGCAATAATGATTGTAATTATAATTATAGTAATGATGATAATGACAATAATAAAGATAATAGAAATAATGCTGATGATAGTAATAATGATAATAATAAGAAGAAAAGAATTAGGTATGGACACACGAAGTAAATATATGAATAAGATAATCAACTCCATTTAATCAATTAAACCGCTTTCGGCTCATTACGTTCCCGCAATGCGATTCCACTTAATTAAACATTTATCGGAAAACGAAACTTTACTGATGCCGGAAATACCCAGAAAAAGATTGCGTTTTAGTCCCTAATTCATGAGTTGATAAGAGTGATTTGGCCTTTCGTTAGCAAATGGAGTTAGCCTTTCTGTTCGGTTGTCTCTATTCGCACTATGATTTGGAGTGCGAATAAGAGTGGTATTGATGGGAGGTTACTACACATACTGTGCGAATAACATAATTATTGAGAAGGAACCTTAATCGTGCCGTCATTTAGAGTGCGAATAAGATGGATTTTTAAACATTACTTCGATTATTTTTAAAAAAGTAAGTTTTTTTGACGTTTAATAAAACACAGACACGCTTAGTATTAAGTACACACTAGCATACACAAAACACTAATGGACAGTCAAATAAATCTATAATCATAGACACGCACATGATAATAAAGTCACAGTCACACATGCACACTCAGTGAAACAGCCACACACTTACACACGTACGTATCCACACACAATCACACATAGTAACACATGCAAAAATACCCACGCCCAGATATATATTCACACGGACACGCACACCTATAAATACACTCACACAGACGCACAGAAACACACACACACACATGCACACACATACACACACACACACACACACGCACACACACACACACACACACAAAAACACATATACGCACACACACACACACACACACACACACACACACACAATCACACATTGTAACACACACACACACACAATCACACATAGTAACACACACACAAAACACACACACACACACACACACACACACACACACACACATGGTAACAGATGCACGCGAGCAGAGATCATATCATATGGCGCAATGGAAGCGGCCATCAGTAATCAATCGATAATTGCAACTTCGCCAATTAACGTATTTGCAGACGATCAAG
>NC_051397.1:13276500-13282956 GCF_015228065.2 Penaeus monodon
CGCTGGAAAATAATCCCCACGGCGTCTAAAATTTCACTTAAGTGAAAGAGATAAGTGCTTCATTATCTGCATTTAGCGAAAGCAAAAGAAAGAAAAAAAAGAAGAAGAGAGAGGAAAACCGGGATGAAAAGATATCTTGTCTCTCGGTCTCCTATTTTCATTTTATTTTCGTGTGGGGGAAACGACGCTATCAAATAATCGATAAACATTAAAGAAAACACGGAGAAAGCGCTGGAAAATAATCCCCACGGCGTCTAAAATTTCACTTAAGTGAAAAATACACTTGCTGCCTCGTAAAACTCTGTGCAAAACAACTTATTTTTACATTAAAAAAATACTTTTCTTGTGATAATGTGCACCGGTGTATATACGTGCGGCTGCTTACATATATACAGACATCAGTATACACAAACAGACATGTACGCACGCAAAAACAAACACGTAACATTAACGCCCACACGCAAACACACTCAAACAACTACAGACTTTTTTTCCGTTTTTTTTTTTTCTTCTTCTTCTTCTTCTTCTTTTCTTCTTGTCTCTCCGATTCTCCACGTTCGAGAGCGAGGAGATAGGAGAATGACAGAGAGACATACAGACCGAAAATTAGAAAGAAAAAAGAGGGGGATGGAATGGAAATAGAGAGTGACATAGATAAGGAGAGATGTAGACAGACAGAGAATAAGAAAAATAGGCAGAGAAGTCGGTGGAAGGGAAATAAAACTAAAACAGACAAAGAGAGATAGACAGAGAGGGGAAGGCAGACAGAAAGACAAAGGCAAAGAGACGCCACAAATGAAGAGAGAGCCAAAGCCAAGAGGCACACATATGAACGTTCACTCCGTGTAATTACCAAGCGATCTAAACTCTGCTGCGTCCGGAAGCGAAGGAACGACTTCACTGCGGCCCAAATAAAGGCCGCTTTGATCCCCACTCCTTCTCTGTTTGCCTCTCTCCCCTCCCCCTCCCCCGTCTCTTCTCTCTCTCTCTCTCTCTCTCTCTCTCTCTCTCTCTCTCTCTCTCTCATCACTCACTTCACTCACCTCCTCTCTCTCTCCTTCTCTCTCTCTCTCTTCTCCTCTTCTCTCTCTCTCTCTCTCTCTCTCTCTCCTCTCTCTCTCTCTCTCTCTCCTCTCTCCTCTCTAATATTACTATATTATATATCTATATATATATATATATACTATACTTATCTCATACTTACCTCTCTCTCTCTCATTCCATTCACTCTCTGTCTCTCTCCCTCTCTCTACTTCTACCTCGCTAAATCACCTTGGATCGCCTGTATTGGCAGAAAGGGTTCACTGACCCAGCAAGAGGAAAGTTGGCGGGGGGGGGGGGGGGGCTATCTAAGGGGTGAAGGAGTTAGCTGTACGGAAGAGAGACAGACAGAGGAAGACAAAGGGGAAAATAAAGATAAGAAGTTGAGAGAGAGGAGAATACTATATGGGGAAAAAATATATCTATTCTATCACATTGATAGTAACACTGATAGCCATGAAATAGAGAAAGAGATGAGACGAGGAGAGGGATGAGAAAGAAGTAGAAGAGAGGAGGATAAAGGAACAGACGAGAGGAGAAAGATAGAAATAGAATAAATAGATAGAAGAGAGAAGAACGAGACAGAAAAAGAAAACAGGCAGAGAAGAAGAGGAGATAACAGACACAGAGACAGAAGAGATACAAAACAGAGCAAGGAGAGATGTCAAACAGATGCCTACTAAGAAACAGTTTTACCGAAACTCGCAAGAAAGAGATAACATGATAAGTCTTTGAAGTGAGAGTTGTTTGCCAGGTGCCTCTTATGATTTAGGAAATGAGAGAGAGGAAGGAGGGGGGAGGGAGAGGGAGAGGAGAAAGGAGGGGGAGGGAGGGGAGAAAGGAGGGGGAGGGAGGGAGGAAGGGAGAGGGAGAGATTGGAGGAGGGGAAGGGAGGGAGGGAGAGGGAGAGAGTGGAGGAGGGGGAGGGAGGGAGGGAGGGAGGGGAGAGGGGGAAGGGAGGGGGGATGGAGGGAGAGAAAAAGAGGGAGGGAGGGAGAAAGAAGGAGGAGGAAGGGAAAGAAGGAGGAAGGGAGAAAGATGAAATATATAGAGAACGAGATAGAAACAGACAACATATCGGAAAAGAGAGAGAGACAGAAAGAAGAAAAGTACTAGAAAACAAACAAACAAACTGAGAGCCAAAGATAAGG
This sequence comes from Penaeus monodon, assembly GCF_015228065.2. NCBI lineage: Eukaryota > Metazoa > Arthropoda > Malacostraca > Decapoda > Penaeidae > Penaeus > Penaeus monodon. The sequence continues at coordinate 13,278,693 of NC_051397.1, forward strand.
CCTGAAATGTGTAACGCCAAATGCATGGGTAGAACGATCAGCAAATGACGGTTCAGAAAATATAAAAATACAATTTCAAAGAGTTATTCAAAAGTTATTCAATATTTTTTATAAAGTTTAGTGTATTCGATGTTTATTTTATTCTCTGCCTCTTCCTTCTTCCATCTTCTCTCCTTGTTCTCTTCCTTCTCCTCATTCTTCTTCCTTTTTAGTTTTCCCCTTTATTATTTTTTTTCCACCTTATTCTCTACTTCTCTCTTCATTTCTTTTCTCTATGCTATGTTTCTCCTTCTCCTCCTCTTCCTCATTCGCTCTTTCTTCGCTCTACTCGGTCACCCTTCTTTATCGTTCTTCCTCTTATTTTTTTTTTTCTTTTCCTTTTTTTCCTTACCCTTTATTTTCCCTCTCTTCCTTCTACGTTTTTTTCGCTTGTTCTTGTTTGTTTCTCTTTTTCCATTTTCCCTTTTTATCTCACAGTCCATTTCCTCGTTCAGTTTTCTCTCTTTCCTTTCCGTTTCTTTTTCTTTGTCTCTTCCTACCTTTTTATCTTGTCCCTTGTCCCTCTCTTCCTATCTTTGTTTTTCCTTTTATATCTCGCCTCTTATCTTTCTTCCTTTTCCTCTCTTTTTTATTTCTGCTTCTTTACCAATGCTCTTCCTATTTGCTCTTACGCCCCCATTTCTCACTTCTCTGTATTTTACCTTCATTTCTCCTTTTTACCTTCTCTTTATATACACATTTACATATCATGTATACACAAATGCATACAAACACACACACACACACATACACACGCACACACACACACACACACACACACACACACACACACACACACACACACACACACACACACACACACTCACACACACACTCACACACACACACACACACACACACACACACACACACACACACACACACACACACACACACACACACACAAGGTAAATAAGCAGACAGAGAGATAGACAGATAGAGAGAGAGAGCGACCCAATCGGACATGCAGATGACTCAGAGGCCTCCGGGGAAAACCAGTGTTTGTTTGCAAGAGAGAGAGGGCGGCCCGGCCTCTGAAAAATGTACTTGTTTGTCTAACCGAGTGCTATGACTGCGTGTGTGTGTGTGTGTGTGTGTGTGTGTGTGTGTGTGTGTGTGTGTGTGTGTGTGTGTGGGGGGGGAGAGATAGATATAGATATATGGATATATACATGTACATATATATATTTATATATATATATATATATATATATTATAATATATAATATATATAATATATATATATATATATATATATATTTTATATATATACATATATATATATATATGCATATATGTAAAATAATAACTATGATAAGATATAAACTCCGTAAAGTAAAACAAAATACACATAAGAATAAACCACTTAAAGAATATAAAAATGTCACTCTTCTGAAGACCTTGACGCGTCACATCACAAGCAAGGGATTATTTGCTCAGTCGACTGTCCTTAAGACGGAGAGGAAAAGGAGGGAAAAAAGAAAAAGAACAGGAGAAGGAAGAAAGAGCTATAGCACAGCGACTTTAAGAAGACATCAAAGAGAAAATGAAAAAGGTAGAAGGTTGGTTTTCCATTAACGAGAAAGAGGAAAAAATAATGTCAGCTGTTTATATACATACATGTATATATTTTTCCTTTCTTTTTTTTCCTTACTGTTAATTAGCTTTGTTATACTGAGCGATGTGATGTGTTGTGTGCGTGCGCGTTTGTCACTCAGTGTTTGCCTCTCTCTCTCTCTATCTCTCTTTCTCTCTCTATCTATCTATGTATCTATGTATCTTTTTATCTATCTATCTATCTATCTATCTATCTATCTATCTATCTATCTATCTATCTATCTATCTATATATATATTAATATTATATATAATATATATATATATATATATATAATATATATATAATATATATATATATATAACATTTGTGTGTTATTGTATGGATTATTATATATAGATAATATATATATATAATTTATTTATTAATATATTGTAGAATATAATACTATATATATATATATATATATATATATATATATATATATATATATATATATATATATATATACATATATATATTCACACACACATATAAATCGCGTAGTCTGAAGGCTTGAGTCTAACACAATACGCTTCTGGAATTCGATTTGCTTGACGTTGTTGGCCGTTCGAGCGAGGCGTTCGCAAACCGGGCTGTGGGTCCTTTTCTCGGTCTTGTCATCCTTAGATATATTTTGATGAATATCCTTTCTTTGAGACAGATTTCATTCGGTCGATGAGAAAAGTTTGAAGTTCTTGAATGTATTTCGTCTTGACATTTGATACGTTATTCTTTTTTTTTTTTTTGTGATTTCTCAAGGTTGATTGGGATTGTGGTGTCGCATTTAGGGTCTTGGGTGAGGTTATATAAGCTTTGAATTCTCATATTAATGTGAATGCATTGAAACAAGTAAAGAAAAAATCACAGTGTAAATAATACCAAAAAAGAAATACAAAATATCAGTGACAATCCACGGAAGAAAAATGCCGAAAATAAAAGAAGCTTCCTGTACCTGCCTTCATCTGAGGATAAATTCGAACACAGAAAAGAATTTACAAAGTTCCTGTCCTTATTCCCAGCAGTTTTCAGAGGTAAGCGGTAGAGTCTGGAGTTTATTTGCTTCCAGGCATTTGACTTTTAAAGCACCGAAAATGCCTTACCGAATTTCATCAGAGCAAGCAAACGAAGGGAAGGCATTGAAAAGAGGTGCACGCAACAGTACTTTTTTCCAGTGATTGTTTAATGTAGTTATCGCTACTGCGTAAAATACAATTAAATGATTCAAATTAATTCGGGCCATGTTTTATGAAGTAAATGAATTGGCTTTTGATAAGATACATCACATTCCTAGGTGACAGTAACGCTTTATTTGATTAACGTTTCGTAGTAGAGTTTGAACTCAGTTAGTCTGGTAAGCTAGGATAGGCTTTCGAACCAGTGAATTTTTCGAAACAGAGAAGCTCTGGGTAAAAAAAAACAATGTATTTCAACTTCGAGGTAAAATATCGGTAATACAAGGTAACGTAGGATCATTCGTCTGTAAGTCAGCTGTGCTAAAATAAATAGCATAGGGCAGTAACGGTACTGTACCAGTTTGCCTAAGAGGGGTCATACAAACTATTAACCACAAGATTCAAATGCCTGCCTCGAACCTTCGAAGCTTTAAGTGGAGATCAGGCTGTAATTCGGTTATGACAGAAAATGCAAGCACACACACCTATTGTATATATGCTTATTTAGCGCTGCAAACTTTCCCGTATATTCGCGTTGGTCATATTAACATACTGTACACGTGTACTTAGCTTGAGCTTACGCAACAGGAGTTTGGGAGAAACTTTTTTTTTCACCTTTTTCTGACCCAGAAAAGCCATATTGACGGTACTTTATTGCAGCAAGAGTTGAGAATAAACATTATTATTATACATTGACTTTTCTCACATCTTTTTTGACTTGGCAAAGCCATAGGGACAGTACTTATGATGTATTTAATCAGCTTACGAATTGATACAGCTGGGAATAACAGACATATTGAGTTGTAGTGGTATTGATAGCGTTATTGAAGCCAGTGACAGACTGTAAATTGTGTTTACCAAAAGGTCAATGTACATATTTTTCATTATATGTATGAAAACACGTCAGGTCTATTTGAGGTAAACAAATTTGGGATTCTCCCAATAAATCATTCACCCAGAATGGCGGTGGAAACCTAAGTATTGATATTTTCCGGGTGTGAAAATTATTTGTTTTTTATGTTTGATGGGAGATTAATTGCCTATGTCCTGCATAAAGCTGATAATTTATATAAAAACATTTTGTTTCTTTTGGTTTATCTATTTGTCCTGCAAATCCACTATGTTTTGAACGAGGCATTTCAGATATTACAAGCATTTTTACAACCACTAAAAGCAGCAGTAAATAAAGTCGCGTAATTTAAAATAGATATATTATTGAAATCGCGCGCGCGCGTGTGTGTGTATGTGTGTGCGTGTGTGTGCGGGTCAGTATATGCACAAACGATCCTAACTCAAACACAGCCAAAACCTTACATGAAAGAAAATCTACCCAAAAATACCAGCTGAAGATTCCAGGAGACAGAGGAACGACTTTCTCCGATAATAGCAACAATAAGCAAACAGACGGACACGAAAAGAATCCTCTCCCGCAGCCTCTCTTTTTCCTCCCCCCT
>NC_051397.1:13290556-13293056 GCF_015228065.2 Penaeus monodon
AAACACTATTTGGTCGCTGCATGTTATAGCACAATACTTAATGCGGATATGTAGTTTATAGACTCAACAGCAATTTCAGAAACCCATAAATGTGGAGTTATGCAAGGGTGGTAAAGTAAAGGGATAATGAGGATAGAGAGAAAGACTTGCATGAATAAAATGCGTAAAGATGTGATTATCTGACTGTCGTTTTGATATTAAGGTGTTGCGTAATGACTTCCTTGTCTTGTTATTTTGTCTGTTTACATGACTTCATTCTGTTTATTTCGTCTTCGTGTTTTTCTTCTTCTTCTTCTTCTTCTCTCTCTCTCTCTCTCTATCTATCTATATCTCTATCTACCTCTCTATCTATCTATCTATCTATTTATCTATCTATCTATCTATCTATCTATCTATCTATCTCTCCTCCCCCCCTCTCTCTCTCTCTGTCGCTCTCTATCTATCTATCTCTCTCTCTCTCACTCTCCTGTCTCTCTCTCTCGTCCTCGCTCTCGCTCTTCTTCTCTCGTCTGCTCCTCTCTCTCTCTCTCGCTCTCTATCTATCTATCTAATCTATCTATCTATCTACTACCTATCTATCTATTTTCTATCTATCCTATCTATCTACCTCTCTCTCTCTCTCAATCCGCTCGTCATCGTCTCTCTCTCTCTCTCTCTCTCTTCCTCCCTCTCCCTCTCCTCTCTCCTCGTCTCTCTCCTCGTCTCTCTCCCCGTCTCTCTCTCTCTTCCCTCCTTTCTCTCTCTCTCCTCTCTCTCTCCACCTCGCGTGTCGGTCGGAATTAATAAGCAAGTCTCACCCTGATTTGATTCCATCGCCATAATTCTTTTCAAACTCAAGATTAGAGAACACGAGAGAAAGAGAACAAATTAGAGAACATGTGGAAGAGGAAGCAGAAGAAATAATAGAGAAAATTAGAAATACAAGACAAAAGATGAATTGAGAGAAGATGTAGAAGAAGAAGAGGAAGAAGAAGAAGATGGAGGAAAGAACACGAAAGAAAGAACACAAAGAAAAAAGAGCAATAAATATTTCAAAATCAAGAAGGAGATGAAAAATTAATGGGCAGGAAGGAGAAAAAGTCGGGATGCACAGGGAAGAAGGGGAAAATGGAGAGCAGAAGAGAAAAAGAAAGAAAAAAAAAATAGGGAACACGTGGATAGAATAACACACGCAAGATATAGAACATGAGAGAAAGAGAGAGAGAGAGAGCAATCGAGGATCAGAGAGAGAGAGGGGAGAAAGAGAAAAAAAAACTCGTCTCTCCTCTTCTCTCTCTCTCTCTTCTCTTCTCTCTCTCTCTCATCGCTCGTCTTCTCTCTCTCTCTCTCTCTTTCTCATCTCTCCATCATCGTCACTCACTCACTTTCTCTCTCTTTCTCTCCCCCCTCTCTCTCACCTTCTCTCTCTCTCTCTCTCTCCTCTCCTCTCTCTCGTCTCTCTTGTCTCTCGTCCTCCTCTCTCATCCTCTCTCTCTCTCTCTCTCTTCTCGTCTCAATTTCTCTCCCTTTCTTTCTCTCTCTCTCTCTCTTTCTCTCTCTCTCTTTCTCTCTCAAAATTATATCGATAATGTAATGGGTATTAATGAGAGTAGTGGTCGTTTGGAAATGACTCTTTCATTTATTTTCTTCATTCCCTTTATATACTATATTTATTGAATATACAGAAAAGAGAAAAAATAACTTTTTTTTTTCAATTTTATGAACAAAGATGACGTCGAACCAAACTGAAAACGAAAACAAACAAACAATAACAATAGGGAGCGTAAAGATAAAGACGAAATAAAATCCCGTTCAGGGAAATTAAAAATGACAATCGACGAAAACATGATTATAGTGAAGAGAATAATCCACGATAATAAGAAATTAAATTCAGATCCCCAAAGAAGGTTTCTGGAATGTGGTTTAAAGCGAGTGTCTTCATTTTCTGAATTTTGCGCTGATGGGCATTTCGAATTAAAAAGGGGAAAAAGTTCTCGTTATATATTAAGAGGCTGGAAAGTAAAGAAGAAGGAATTAATATTTTTTCCCACAAAATTTGACTACAAGGCATGAATTCGACGAAGCTTTTTTATTTATTTTAGATGGAGAATATCGTATTATATATATATTTATTATTATTATTATTATTATTATTATTATTCGTCTAATTATTTGCTGGTTTATGTGAATTTGTTGTGATATAATCATATTTTCTTTAATTTATTTTTATTATTTATCATTATTTTGAGAGAGGGTTATGGCCTTTCCTACATTGTTTAACTTAACGCCAATGACAAACTTTTATGAAAATGTAAGTTTTTTTTTTTAATATATTTAGCTTTCGTCGGTGTTCGCTTAACCGAAGCCGTAGAATAATCCATGAACCAACCAAAAACCTGCACCGATGCATATAAAGATAAAGCATTAAATATGAAAGGCAGGGAAATGTAACCTGAATATGCACACAAAAACACGCGAACTTTTATTTGCAGTTGTCTGTCCCTCAAAATCGGCATTGGGC
>NC_051397.1:13298056-13305556 GCF_015228065.2 Penaeus monodon
TGTCCATCTCTCTCTCTCACTATCGCTTAATGAAATATATGATGATGATAACATCGCAGATGATAACAATTATTACAATAAAGAAAAGACCTTTTTTTTAAATCACCAACCTACCTCCTCTTATTTCCTCTTATCCTTCACCCTCTTTATCATTGTCTCCTTCTCCTTCCACAGGTCACAGGATACTGACGCGGAGCGAGAGCGTGTAACAGGAATACGAGACGGGACGGCCCTCATGAAGAATGGTTTCCCGGCGGAGTCTGTGTCAAATGGGTCCGTGGTGGTTGTCAAGACCCATGAGTGGGGCCCGGAGGTGGGATGGTGTTTGCTTGGCAGTTTCCTTCTGTGTGGGTGTGTTTTTTCATACATGTTGTAGTTTTATCAACTCACATTTTTCTTTCGTTCCTACTTTGGTTGGTTGGTTGTTTGGTTGGTTGTTTCTCTGTTTGTCTGTTTGTTTGTCTGGCTGTCTGACTGTCTTTCTGGCTGTCTGGCTGTCTGTTTGTCTGTCTTTCTGTCTGTCTGTTCTGTCTGTCTGTCTGTCTGTTTTTTCTGTCTGTCTGTCTGTTTTTCTGTCTGTATGTATGTATCTCTCTCTCTCTCTCTCTCTCTCTCTCTCTCTCTCTCTCTCTCTCTCTCTCTTCTCTTTCTCTCTTTCTCACTCTTTCTCTCTCTCTCTCTCTCTCTCTCTCTCTCTCTCTCGCAGTCTCCCTCACTTCCCTTTTGAAGAGGAGTATGAGAAGTAAGAAGAGAGAGGGAAGTCAGTAAAGGAGAGAGAGAGACAGAGAGAGAGAGAGAGAGAGAGATAGATAGTGATAGAGAGAGAGAGAGAAGAGAGAGAGAGAGAGAAAGAGAGAGAGAGAGAGAGAGAAGGGAGAGGAAGTGAAGAACCAGGCACAGAGAGATACAGAGGGACAAAGAGACGGATAGAGAAATCGACAGAGAGAGACATATGCAATAACGATATTCAGTACTAATGCAAAGTAAAAATCCATTTTGCAATCAACACTAAACCCATTTTACTTTCTGCGCGTATCCAGTGTTCATCGGATTACACGTCAAATTCCTCGTGATTATGAAAAAAAAAGAATATATAAACAAATAAAAATAAGCGAATCAAGAGAAAAATTAATCCGTAAATGATAGATAAATAGGTGAATAAATAAGCGAATAGACAGGGAAGAAAACGTATAAATGAATAAGTGAAAATATTCGCAAAAGGCCGCCTGAGGGACCCGCAGACCCACAATATATCTTCAAAGTTTGACAAGAAGGAGAATGACATCTTTAATGCAATTTCCTCCATCTTGAGATATAGATCTCGCTCTCCTCTTACAATTTTGCCCTCCTCTCCCCTCTCTTCCTCCTCCCCTTTTAATCTCCCTCTCCCTTATCTATCCTGCTATCCTCCTTTTGATCTTCCTCGTCCCTATCCCACTTCCTTTCTTGTCCTTCTCGCTCTCCATCCCCTCCCTTCTCCTTCGTTTAGTCCCTAACTATAACTTCCCTCTTTCCTGTCCTTATTCTTCTCCCTCTAACTTCCTCCTGTTTCTTTTCTCTTCCTCTTTTTCCCTCACTCCATCTTCCTCTCTTTCCCTCCCTCCACTTTCCACTCTTTCCTCCCTCCATCTTTCTCTCTTCCCTCCCTCCATCTTCCCTCCCATATAAGCCCTCTTTTCTCTTTTCCTCCTTAACCCTCTCCCTTCTCTTCCTATTCCCTAATCGCCTGCCTTCGCCTCCCTTTCATTCCCCTTTTCCCTTCCCCTCGACTCTGTAATCCCATTCCCTCCCTCCCTCCCAGACCCCTTCCCCTTCCTTTATCTCTAACCCTTCCTTCCCTCTCTTCTCCCTCACCCTACCTCCGCCTTCCAGCCTCCCCCTCCCATCTCCCCTCCCCACTCTTCCTCCTCTACCTTCTCCTCTTCTTCTCTTCCACTTTCTCCCTCTCATCCACTCCCTCCCTCCACCCCTCCGTATGCAGCGCCGATCATTTTCTCATTAGGACACAGATTAATCCAGGATTCATGATCCGGCTTTTACACGAACGCTGACTTGAGACTTTGTTGTTGTTGTTGCAGTCGGCATGTGTGGGTTTTTGAAGAAGGGGATACGCACTTAATTCTGTTTGTTGTTTGTTTTTATTTGTTGTTGTTGTTGTTTTAAATGGCGTCATATGAGAACGAATTCTTAAAAGTATTTATTTATAGATGTTTATGTTTCTGAGAGTGTATATTGCTTTACAAAATTTCTACTGAAAGACTAATTTCGTATTCAACAACAAAGTTTACGTTTTTTATTTGTTATTGTTTCTACGTTATATTTGTTACGGTTTGATTTGTTTTTGCATATAATTTTGGACGTCTAAATGCATTAGAAACGTTGACATTGATTTTCAAAAAGCTTACACTATGTCATTATTTTTTAACAGTATTAAATGCACGTTCACTTAAATGCTTAATACCATGACAAAATTCACTGTGCTTTTAAAAGTTACCTCTAAGCAGCTTAGTCTGTGTTTGTTCAGTGATATTGATACAAATAGGAAAGAATTAAACACAGAAAATGTGAAAAATATTACAGTTTATGTTTGAAATAATTTTGAATTGAAATCATAAACAGATCATGAAAAAAAATTAAAATAAGCATGTATTATCATCCTTGTTCAAATCATTAACGAGACTAAATGCAACAATAAATGTAGGAATAAATTTATTGCTTAGGAAATTGTAAGAGAAATCATATTAAGAAATATGATCTTTGTTGAAATTATGAATTTAATTAATCAGTTTATACTCCAGAAGTTGTCATAGAAATTGACCCTGTTACTACCACAGAAATTATTATAGGAAGCCAAACAACTACTTCAAGTCATAAACAACAACTAGAGTACTCAGGGTCTGTTAAGTACGCCGTAAGTAGTCTGAACCAGCTGATGTAGAAGAGGACTTGGCTCCTGTAGAGAGTTTGCTTTGTGTTAAGTTCGGCAATGGAGATTCAAGTTCGACAGTGGAGGAGGAAGAGGAGAAATGCGAGAAGGAAGAATGAAAATGCGAGAGGCACAAAGGAGGAAGATAAAGGAGATGCAAGTAATGCAGGAGATATGAATAACAGAAAGAAGGAAAGAGAGAAGATACATAATGCATAAAACACAAAGGAAAATGTAGGAAAAGACGAATAAGCTAAAAACAAAAGGAAATTCAAACAACACAGAATAGAAATAAAGACACGGATCCAGAAAAAAATAAAAAGATAAACAAAAAAAACAAAAAAAATCTTCAATCCACGAAAGGGTTCAATTCTACCAGAATTTACGGCGGGAAAAGAGTTTCGTCTTTTGGGGATGTTATGAGATCTGAAAGCAATTTGCCTTGGAGAGACAGAGGATAAAAATGAAATGGAATGAGAACTACAGGATCGGAGTAAAACTATTGACTGAGGGTGTGCGTGGGCGTGGCTACTTATTGAATGAAGGAGATGGGCGGTATGGCAACCACTAATTGAGAGATCATGTATGTAAAAGATGAGTAGATAGGGAAATGAAATAATGATATGAATTATGATAATGATGATATTATGATACTCACTGATAGTGATAATGATAGTAGTAGTGATAATGGTAATGATGAGGAGGAGGGCGATAGTGCTAATAATAACAATAATGATGATAAGTATGATAATAATGATAACGGTAACGATTACAATAATAGTTATGATAATTATATAGATAATACTAATAATAATAAATACAACAACAACAGTAGTAATATTAAGATAATTTTGATTATGATGATAGAAATGATAATGACAGTTATAACAGAAATAAGAATATAACTAAGAATAAGCGTAAGAATGATAACAATAATAGTTATGATGATAATGATAACGATAATAATAATGATAATAGTAATATTATTAATAATAACAATCATAATAATATAATAAACAACGACACAACATCGATATAATAATCTACAATAACACAACAGTATAGTACGGAAAGAAAAAAAAAAAACATACCATTTCACCTGGAAATAAACAAAGACCAGAGGATCGGATCAGTAATATGTATGGATGCGTAGGTAGGGAGTTTCTTTTTTTCTTGGCATTTAACAGAGAATGATAATAATGATAAATAATCGATAACAGATAACAACAGATTCATGGGCAGAGAATACGAGAATAGCCTTGCAGATCGCACAATAACAGAATCAAAGACAGATAATTACAGAATAAGGACAAAATATTACAGATAATAATAGAATTGAGGATAGGGGAATCGATGAACGATTTCCCGCTCCTACCGCAGACACACAAAAAGAAATCCCATTCTTTCTCGATCTAGCATGAACAAAACCGAAATATGTGCATGATGGATGATTTGATTTTCGCACGAGGCACGAGAACAGGTGTCTAGGTACTTATTCTCCCGGGTGTACAAAAACAAATGAACACTATGAATAAGGAATAATACGCTATGAATGCGCTTTGATTCTCCTATAACTCGTGATGCTCATTTGTTTTGTGCACCCTTGAGGCGAGCTGTGTAGGTGCTTGCTTACAGGATCGAAACCGAAAAGTTAATATATATGATCCTCTTCTTTATAAATTTCTATTCACCTTGCGTTCACTGGGAATAGAGAATGATTTATGATTTATGATTTATTAAATTTTGTATGATTTATAACTAACTGCACGTCTCACCCTTCTGTATGAGTAACTTAATTCTATCCTTTCTCCGAATCTCTCTCCTCCCCTAGCTCGTTACTTCACAAACACTTTATCTATCTATCTTTCATAATGTCTCTTAATTTCTCATTTGCATATATTTTCTCTTATTCCTTGATTATTCTGTCCGTTTCGTTCCTTAATACTTCATACCATTTCTCCCAGGGATATATTTTCTCCTTTGTTTCCTCGTCCTTCACGTTCTCTCTCTCTTTCTCTTTCTTTCTTTCTTTCTTTCTTTCCTTCTCTCTTTCTCTCTCTCTCTCTCTCTCTCTCTCTCTCTCTCTCTCTCTCTCTCTCTCTCTCTCTCTCATATCCCTCTCTCTTCTCTCTCTCTCTCTTCTCTCTCTCTCTCATCTCTAACTCTCTCTCCTCTCTCTTCTTCTTCTCTCCCTCCCTCCACTCCCTCCTCCCTCCCTCCCTCCCTCCCTCTCGTCCTTTCTCCAAACCCTATCTCATTCCTCCACTCCCTCCCTCCCCTCCCTCTCCCCTCTCCCACTTACCTACCCCCGCCCCCACTTAATCCATCCATCCCTCACTCTCTCTCTCCCCCACAGATGCGGAAGGCGTTTACCCGCGCCGTGCTCATCATCCGGGACCCCTACTTGGCCATCCAGGCGGAATTCAACAGGCAGAGCGGAGGCCACATCGGCCACGCGCAGCCAGATAAATATACGAGGGACCACGGACGGTGTAAGGAGGGGTGTGGGATGTGTGGGGGGGAGTTTGTTGGGGTGTGGGGGAGGGGGGGTATGTTGGGGTATGTGTGGGGTATAATAGAGTATGTGGGAGTATGTTTGGGGCATATGGGGGGGGGAGTATGTTGGGATATGTAGGAGTATGGTGGGGTATGGTAGAGCATGTGGGAGTTTGTTGGGGTATGGTGAAGTATGTGGGGGAAAAAAGGGTGAGAGCGTGTGTGTGTTTAATGTTGGGGGGATCAGTCTGCCTGGAGGTTTATCTATGTGCGTAAATGTGTGTGTGTGTGTGTGTGTGTGTGTGTGTGTGTGTGTGTGTGTGTGTGTGTGTGTGTGTGTGTGTGTGTGTGTTGTGTGTGTGAAGGACAGAATTATGCCAAGTAAAAAAAATCAAATTTATCAAACTTGATAAATTCATTAAGATAATCTGTTCCTTGGCAGATGCAATACCCTCCTCTTGTAGCAACACATCAGTCACAATTCATCAACTTAATTAATCCAACACAAGAACTAATCTAAAGAAAAAATCCTGTTTTAATTTGCTTGACTCTGCAAGCACTCACTGAAGAAATAAACACTCGGTAAAATGACAAGAATTTGGAACAGTTGGCAACCCTTGTGTGTTCCTTAATTCTTATGAAACTTTTCCCATCAAATTTCTCCTTTACGAAATTTGGATCATTTCCTCGTCGTGTTAAAGTTGGAAATGGAAGTTTGTTTATATATTGTTTATATATTGTTTATATATTGATCGACATTAGTAATACTGTCGTTGTTATGCTATTGTTTTATATATTCTCAGTTTCTTTATATTATGTCATCATCATGGGGGGGGGGGACTCCAGTGATAATGTTTTTGTTTTTAATTATTATCTTCATTGTCACTCTCATTTTCCTCTTTATTGCAGTATTGTTGCTATTGTTGTTTTTAATATTTTTATTTTTTATTTTTTATTGTTGCTATCATAATGCAAAATTCTTTCCAGAAAATAAAGAAAAAAAAAACTGATATAGCTTTATCATAAGTAACTACTTTCTTTAGGCCTATTTTCCTAATTTTTCCGTAACATTGCTTGACTTGACTTTACTTGAGCCTAATTTAGTTACTAAATTTAAACCCATTTTCGTAAATCAGGCTAAAAGTATCGTCCCATTTACTTCTATTTAAACTTCTTTCCCTGAAAAGAACCAGATTCGTAATATCAAACAGAAGTTCAGGATGAATGCCACAGTAGCTTTCAGTTAAACTTCTCGAGAAATGAAATCAAATCAAATTTCCTTCTTCTTCCGTTTCAGTCAAACTTTTTTCACAAACTGGATAAGAATTTGCTTTCGTCGGACACCAGCTAAACTCGTAATAGGCGAAAGTTTTACCGTGGCGGAGAAACGAAATCCCGTTATCAGCAAAATTTTACATTGAGTGAAAAGTTTCTTGGGACTTTTTTTTACGGGAGACAGGGATAATGTTAATGATGATAATGATGGTGATTATAATGACAATGATGCTAGTAATAATAAAAAAGATAGTGATAATGATGTTGAAAATGATAATGGTGATTATAATGATGATAATGATAATTAAATCAAAATAGGAAAGGATAGTGAAGCATTTATCCAAAAGCCTTCCAGATTTAATGCAGGCCTTTCAGATGCAATCCAAGCATTACTGTTCTAATCCCAGCTATCCAGTTGTAATCCAAGCCTTCCAGATTTATCCCAGCCTATTCCCCTCCTCCTAGGATATCCACATATATCCCAGGCCTTTTCTCCTCTTGCCAAGACAGCCAGATTTAACCCAAGCCTTCCTTTCCCCCCTCGCAGACTGGAGCAAATTCGTGACCAACAAAGCCATCTCGTGGATGAACACGACGCTGGACTGGCTCAAGTTCGACGGTCCGCTCCACCTGGTGTTCTACGAGGACCTCTTAGACAACCTCCCCGAGGAGATGAGGCGGATCCTGGAGTTCCTGGACCTGGAGGTGTCCGAGAGCAACTTCGACTGCATGATGCGGCACCAGGACGGCATCTACAAGCGGCGGAAGAGGCCCCTGAGCTTCGACCCCTACACGCCCAAGAT
>NC_051397.1:13310556-13315556 GCF_015228065.2 Penaeus monodon
GAAAAATAAAAAAAAAATAGAGACATTGGTGATCATTTCTTGTAGCTTAATACTATGCCGATGGAGAGTGTTTAATACTTTCCAGAAAATGAAAGAAAAGTTTGATTATGATGTATTTGTCATAGTGGTGATAAATTCTAATAATAAAGATGGTGATGATTATGTTCAATTTGTATCACTGTTTACTCCTTCGCTTTCACCAAAGACATGGGGGAAAGATATGAGCGAGATGAGAGAATAAGAATAATATAAACAAGGTAAAGAAAAAGTTATGGAAAAAAATAATAATAAAAAAGAAAGCAAAAGAAAAAAAAGAAAAAAGAAAGAAAAAAAGAAAAGGGGAAAAAAATAATTATATATATATATATATATATATATATATATATATATATATATATAATATATATATATATTATAATATATATATATGTATATGTAAATATATATATATATATATATATTATATAATATATAATATATATATCTATATATTAATATATATTATATATTATATGTATATATTAGATAATTAGTATATATAATATTTAACTGTGATGATGAAAAATGGAAGAAAAATACTGCTTACATTCTAGGCGATAACAGAAGATATATGTTATGAAGATGATATGCACTTTTCTCTCTATTTCTCTAATGTGAGAATGTACCCCCCCCCCTCCTCTCTCTCTCATTCTCTTTCCCTCTCTCTCTCTCTTCTCTCCCTCCTCTCTCTCTCCTCTCTCTCTCTCTCTCTCTCTCTCTCTCTCTTTTCCTCTCTCTCTCTCTCTCTCTCTCCCCTCTTTTCATCTCTTCTCTCTCTTCTCTATCTATCTATCTTCCTATCTATCTATCTTCTATCATCTCTCCTCTCTCTCTCTCTCTCTCTTCGTCTCCCCCTCTTTCCTTCTCTCTCTCTTCTCTCTCTCTCTCTCTCCTCTTCTCTCTCTCTCTCTCTCTCTCTCTCTCTCTCTCTCTCTCTCTCTCTCTCTCTTCTCTCTCTCTCTCTCTCTCTCTCTCTCTCTCTCTCTTTTCTCCTCTCTCGTTCCCCTCTCTCTCCTCTTCTCTCTTCTCTCCCCTCTCTCTCTCTCTCTCTCACTCTCTCTCTCTCCTCTCTTTTTCTCTCTCTCACTTTCTCTCTCTCCTCTCTTTTTCTCTCTCTCACTTTCTCTCTCTCCTCTCTCTCTTCTCTTCTCTCTCTCTCTCTCTCTCGCTCTCGCTCTTTTCTCTTTTGTAAAAAAATCTCCCTCTCTCTCTCTCTCTCTCTCTCTCTATATATATATATATATTTTATATATATATATATAATTATCATCTATATATCATTATATATATATTACTATTTTATATTATATATCTTATAATATCTATATATCTTATTATAGCTAGCTACTAGCTATCACGTATATAAACAATTTCTAAATCTCCCCTTCCTGTAATGTGAAAATAAGTATGCGATAATCTAATTCCTCAAGGTGATTTAAAATTAATCTTGCTTATTTTTACCACACAGAAAACATTAGTATACGTTATTTCTGTATTTACTATAAATATTTCTCTAATTTCATCTTAAGGGGAAAATTCAACCATTCTTATGAGAGACTGAGTTTAGATAATTTAAGACAAAAATATTCTACTACAAGGCTTATTACGGTAAACTTCCTCTACGTCACAAAGCGATGAATGTTGGTAATGAAAGAAGTATATATTACTCCGTTTTCTCTCTTAAACTTTTGGGGTAACTCTTTGATTCTTTTGATATATGTCACTTTACATTTTCTTTATTGACTCTCTAGTTTCGTTATTATCTGGCATTTAAGACGCTATATTTATTTCTGCTTTTCTGTGCATGTTTTATTTATTTATTTATTTTATTTACTTATTTATTTAACTATTCATAGGAGTTTGTTTTCCATTGAGCAGGTCCCCGAACTATGTTAAGACTGGCTGGAGTTTGAAAAATCCTCCACGATTTCGAAATTTGAATGGCACAGAACTTAGATAGTTGGTGCTCTTTCTTTTGGATATGAGGCAGTGAGAGTTTCTGTAATATAACAACAATAGTAAGTAGGAGACTCAGGCGTTCAGTGCCTGCAACAAAAAAAGTTATATTCATATGTATACATGAAAATTTACAGGAAATTGCATGGCCACGCCAGTTCAGCCATTTTTCTACTTACAATTTTAGCACAACCATATTTAAATTGTTGTCAAAAAGATTTGCACATTTCTGTATACTCTGAATTACTCTGCTGTAGATACATCCGCCGCTGACAGGAGATTCCTACTACAGTTTGCAACAGTGCCTACGTTGTTGTTAAACAGTGTAGGTCTGTGGTTCTCCAACTAACTGGTCCAGAGCTGCATTAAAATTTGATCCTGAATGCTGCCATTGCGCATGCTCACTAGAGACCAGAATTAAACTTTCGTACTACGTTAACTTTCGTGGCGTGTAAAGAAAACGCCAGAGGGTGCTCGAAGCCTCGGGAACCTGTAAAGAGAGCAAAGGGGATCCGGAACCGTAAACATAGGCTTTGAATAATCTTTCTCCACCGAACCTGAATTTCCGATCACAGTGTTAAGATAGCAGGATCTCTGGTATTTTCTTGTTGGATAATATTTCATAATAGAATGATATTTGCAGAATTACACTAAATCTAGTTGGATAATATTTCATAATAGAATGATATTTGCAGAATTACACTAAATCTCCGTTGTTTAGAAGCATTTCACTCTATTTTCTTGCCTTGACACATAGCAGTGTACCAGTAAAAAGAAAATAATAGTAAACAGATATATAATAATGGTAATAATAGTAATAGTAATAAAACTGTAGCCTTAGAGCGTGCAAAGTGAAAAGTTAGCGAGCGCCCGTAAAGTTTGGTCGCATTCTGGAAACTAAAATGAAACGGTGATGTAATATAGAAATCATTTTTCCCCAGAGTAACTTCTTTCTTGTTTACTTTGTGTCTGGCTTGTGTAGAAAATACTGATGTTGCAATGTAAAGTTGATGTTTTTCATCCTGTCATGACTAGTTTTATTTACCTTTTTTCTATGTATGTATGGTTTTACATGACGATCTGCTCGGTAGTTACAGATAGACAGGGGAAATGATAAACTATGATACGACTTCTTTAGATGAAGGTTAGACGACAAAGGTGTATTTCTTCCCCTTTCTTTTCTCTTCTCTTCTTTCCCTCTTATTTCCCCTCCATTCTCTTCCTCTCCTTCTCTTCTTTTCTCGTCCCTTCTTTATCTTTTTTTTCACCTCCCTTCCCTCCTCTTTCCCTTCCTCCTTTTCTCTCTCTTTCCAACCCTTCCTTTCTCTGTCCTTCATTTCCCTTCCCTATCCTTCCCTCCCTCGCAAATAATAATAATAATAATGAAATAACAATAATGATAATAATAATGATAATAATAATGATAATAATAATAATGATAATAATGATAATAATAATGATAATAATAATAACAATAATAATAATAATAATAAATAAGGCAAAGTTAAAGACAATAAAAACGAAGGAGTCCGAAGATAAGAAAAATATAAGAAAATATCAAACATATCAAGCACAGTAAAGCAATGAGGATATAATGCAAACACAAGCCTATAGTTTGTGGTCTAATAACCGACGAGGCAGGTGCTTTGGGGAGGTTTCGTACCCTCTTATGAGACAGAAATTACTTCACTTCTGAAATGGGTCTTTGCAGCTGCCTTCAGGCTGGGAAGGACGCAGGCAGATCCAATCGCGACCCTGTGGTGAACAGAGCTAGGAAAATGGTATATAACATGGCATCGTTAGGAGAAACAGGTGAGATGTTACGCAATATGGAAGATAATATATAATATGGCACGTTAGGAGAAACAATGAGATGTTACGCAATAAGGAAGATAATATATAACATGGCAACGTTAGGAGAAACAGATGAGATGTTACGCAATAAGGAAGATAATATATAACATGGCAACGTTAGGAGAAACAGAAGGCCGGGCCATAAGTGAAAGGCCCGGGCGAAGCCAGAACTTCGCAAATCTCAAGCAAGCAAGGAGAAACAGATGAGATGTTACGCAATAAGAATATGAAACATTAAATCCTTGACTTGTTGATTCAATGGTGATTCTCTTGGTCCTTTTTTGTAAATAGTTTTCTTATGTACTGTCGACTAAGGAGGAGACTAATAGTATCTGAAACGTCACAGATATTATATATCATGGAAGCTGTTACATGATCCTGTGCCTTCCGTATTTTTTCTTTTTCTTTGTTTTCTTCTCCCTCTCCTACCTTCCGCTTTCTCCTTTTCTTCTTTTCTTCTTCTTCTTCCTCTTTTTCTTTTTCTTCTTCTTTTTCTTCTTCTTTTTCTTCATCTTTTTCTTCTTCGTTTTTTCTTCTTTTTCTTCTTTTTTTTTCTTCTTCTTCTTTTTTTTTCTTCTTTTTTTCTTCTTCTTCTTCTTCCCCCTCCCCCTCCTCCTCTCCCCCCTACTTCTCCCTCTCCTCCTCCCCTCCTCCTCCCTCTTCTCCCCCCCTCCTCCTCCCTCTTCTCCCCCTCTCTTCCCCCTCCTCCTCCTCCTCCTCCTCCTCCTCCCCCTCCCCTCTCCTCCCTCTCCTCCTTCCTCCCCCTCCCCCTCCTC
Organism: Penaeus monodon; assembly: GCF_015228065.2. Classification (NCBI taxonomy): domain Eukaryota; kingdom Metazoa; phylum Arthropoda; class Malacostraca; order Decapoda; family Penaeidae; genus Penaeus; species Penaeus monodon. The sequence goes on from NC_051397.1 coordinate 13,315,182, forward strand.
CTCCTTCTTCTACTCTCCTCCCCCTTCTCCTCCTCCTTCTCCCTCTCCTCCCCCTCCTTCCCCCCCCCCCTCTTCCTCCCCTCCTCCCTCCTCCTCCTCCTCTCCTCCCCCTCCCCCTCTTCCTCCTCCCTCTCCTCTCCCTTTCCCCCCCCTCCCCCTCCTCCCCCCTTCCTACTCTTTCCTTTTATTTTTTCCCTTTCTCCTTCCCTATCATTTCAAAGGAACATCCGCAAGTATTTCCTAAATGTCGAGATTGTAATAAGTTTTTCATCACTGAAATATCTGTAGTTTTCAGTCTGAAGTCTGAAAGTCTGAGTATGAAGCGGTTTAACGGCAGATATCTAGTAACCTACGAGGGATGATAACTGAATGTGT
>NC_051397.1:13325556-13338056 GCF_015228065.2 Penaeus monodon
GAAAAATGGGGTGTGGTGGGTTTAAAACTATTTGGTTTTGAACGCTGACAGAAAATTTAAAATAATATTTTAAAATTTATACCGATAATCTTTTAGAGGGTTTTAGGGAGAAAAAGGGAAAAGGAAAGGGGAAGAAGAAGGGAAGAAAAAAAAAAAAGAAGAAGAAGAAGAAAATTAATATTATTTAATTATAATATACGGAAAAATAAAATTCTTTATTATTATTTTGAAGGAAAAACGATTAACCCGATAGAAGAGGAAAGGGGAGAGGGAGGGAAAAGAAAACGGGGAAAAAAGAAAAGGGTTTAGAAAAGGGGGGGGGGGGGGGAGAATGAAAAATTATTAAAAAAAAAAACCTTAATCAATACAAAAAATCCAAAATTTTGAATTTTTGGAATGGGTAAAACCCTAGGGGGGAAATTTCCGATCCAAATTACCTCCCTTTTTTTGTTAAAAAGATTTGTGGCGGGTCCCCGGGTTAAAGGGGTTTTTCCTTTTATTTTTTTCTTTCTTAAGAGAAAGGGCCGGGCCCCATACGAAAATCCCCCCTTTTTAAAAACCTTGTTTCAAAATTTTTAATTTTTTAAATTGCTTGTAAAGGGGTTTTAAACCCCTTTTCCCAAAAAAATTTTTTTTTTGGATTTCAACCCAATTTTGGTTCCGGTTAAAAAACCCTTTTCCCAAAAGTTTTAATGAAATTTCAAAAAATAATTTTTTTTTTCTTTTTTTCGTTAAAAAAAATTCTTTTTTTTTCAATAATATTTTTTAAAACTTGGTTTAAAAAATTTTGGGTTAAATTTTTTGGGAATTTTTCCCTTTTTTAAAAAAAAAAAAAAAAAAAAAAAAAAAAAAAAATCAAATTTAAAAAAAAAAAAAAAAAAAAAAAAAAAAACCCAAAAAAAACCAAAAAAATAAACCCCGTTTTTTTTTTTTTTTTTTTTTTTTTTTCCCCAATGGGGGCCCCTTAAGGGAGATTCGAAAGAGGATGCCCGGGGGAAGGGAAAAGGAAAATAAAAAGAATCTTTTCAGTTTACCCCTTAAATTGCAAACCGTTTTTTTTTTTCCCTGGAAAAAATCCTTCCCAAAACCGGGATAAATTTGAATTAGGTTTTTCCCAAACCTTTTCTAGTAATCCCCATACTATTTACCCATAATAAATACCATTTTACAAAAAAAAAATACCTTTAAAAATTTTAAAAAAAAAAACAATATCAATGTTTGGGCTTAAGATGAAATACCAGTCTCTCTCTAAATGTCTCCGATTCCCTTGCCCGTATAATGGGAAATTTTAAACGGGGGACCGGGGCTTTATAAATAAGCTAAAAGAAAAAATGGAAACGGGGATTTTTACCCCCCTAAACTAAATTTACAACGAAAACAAAAAAAAAAAAATCCCCCACAGCCCCGGGAAAAATTTAGAAGGGAGGGGGTGGTGTTAACAAAAAAAAAACCACCTCACCCGCTAAAATTTGAAACCCCCCTTTCCCCGCAATGCAAAAACCACCCTCAAAATTTAACCACGTATTTTTTACCGTCTTGTTTCCCGGAATACAATAAAAACCCAAAACTTTTCTTAAAAAAAAAAGTACTTAAAAATTTTAAAAAAAGTCGATTTTAAAACCCAATTTTTTTCAAATAAAAATATTATTTTTAAAAAACCAAAAAAAAAAAAAACCCCATTTTTTTTTTTTCCAAAAGGAGTCAAACTTTTTTGCCCTTTTATTTATATTGAACGAAAAATAGGGGGCCAACAAAAAAACAAAGAGGAACTTCAATTTATATATATATAAAATTTTATATTTTAAGATTTATTATATATATCTATATTATATATATTATAAAATATATGTGTGTGTTTTGTGTGTTGTTGTGTGTTTGGGAACTACCGCTTTTTAAAGTAAACATATATAGTTTTGGCTTGGGAAAGGGGTTACATTTTTAAACCAATTTTATAAGCAGGGTTTGGTGTTTGAGCGCATTAATTAAAATTTAAATTTTTTCTTTTGGTTTTTAGTAACCGTTTTTTCTATTTAAACCCAACCAATTTCCCCCCGGGGAGCTTCAAAACTAGATGTTTTTTAACATCCACAAACTCTAAATATTTGAAAAACAAAAAAAAAAAAACCCCTTTTGTGGCTACTCCAATTAACAACCATTTTTTTAATTCTAGCCCCAGAGAACAAAAATTTTTTCGTTGTTGGTTTCAGTTTTCGTGTGACTTGGCATTCGGAATGTTGTATTGCAAACTAAAATTGTATGTATCCTATAAAGGGGGGCCTTTTTAAAAAACGGGAAAAAGGGAAACTTTTTCGGGGAAATAAAAGAAAACGGAAAAAAGGGGATGGGGTTTTTTTTTTTTGGGGAAATTTTTTCCCCAACCCAAAAATAAGTTTTTTTTTTGGTTTTTCCCCATCTGCCCTGTACGCCCCTGTTTGGGCTCTGTATCCTCTCTCGGGGTCTCGGGTATCTTTTTCCCCTCGCCCTTGTATCTCCAGGGGTCTCTGCCCCTGTCCTCTCTCTCTTTTCCTTCCTTCCCCCCTCTTTTCCCCATCCCCTCTCCCCCTCTCTCTCTCCCCTTCCCTTTTTTCTTTTCTCTCCCCTCCCCCCTCTCTCTCTTCTCTCTTCCCCTCTTCCTCCCCCTTCCTCTCCTCTTTTCTCCTCTCTCTCTCTTCTCTCTTTTCTCTCTTCTTTTCTGCCCATCTCTCCCCTCCCCCCCCGTTTTTTCCTTTTTTTTCTTTTTCTCTTTTCTCCTCTCTTTTAAAATATATATTATATATATAATAAAATATAATTATATATATATTTTATTTTAAAAATGCATATATTTAGATATATATCCCAAAACATAAAAATTTAGTTTGGGATAAATAGAAGACAAAAAAACACAGATTTCGTTGCTTTGCTCTCTCCCGTTTAAAGTTGGGAAGTCTTTCCCCAAAAAAATTCCAATTTATTTTTTTTCATGCTTTTTTTTTTCAAACTTTTTGCAATCCATATGTTTTTGAAAAATTCGAATTCAATTTTCCCGATGTTTATTTATCCGGGCCTTTATGGGGTTTTGCGGGGGTTTATATACGCGGGGTGTACTTGTTTCAACTCCCCCGGGGCGTTGGTGTACACGAACCCCTCCCGGGGAACGCCCTGCATGTCCCGCAAAATAAAATTTACTCCCCCCTCGGGCTTCCCCCCTACACGGGAAAAAAAACAACCGCAAGGCACGGAAAGCGAGGGTGTGCCCCTCCCCTTAAAAATGAAAATTTAAACGGGCCTAAAGTACGTTTACTTGCCACGACCTGTTATGGGAAGCCGCGGGTCTAGGCTTTCCAACCGGTTTTAGTACAGCCTGGAAGGGGAGTCAGCTGTTACTAGGCGAGCGAGAGGGAGGAAATGGGGTGAGGGAGGGAGGAGTGGGGAGGGGGGTGGGGGGGTAGGGGGTTGGGGGAGAGAGAAATGGAGTAATTTTTGTGTGGTAGGTGGGGGGGTGTCGTGCGTAGTAAATCGCGCGTTGGGGGGTTTTGGGGGGGTGGTGGGTGGCCGGGTGGGGGTGGTGTTTTGGGGGTGATATATATGTTTAAAACTAACTTGCGTCTTTTGAAAACCGGAAGGGGTTTTTAAAAGGGCAGAAATGCCCTGGTCCCTACATATTAGTACTGGCCCTTACGTACAAAATATGTCAATAATAAACAATGTTTTTTTAAATTTCCCGTGCAGGGGACTTAAACCTCTTCCCCATTCATTTCCAGGAGGGAAAAAAACACGTCATTAAAAACGCTCACCTACTGGCTTGATGAAATTTGGGGTTAAAAGAATTTGGGATATTACTGGGTAATCTTTTTAGATGGTCCCATATGCCCTTTGTAATAGGGAACCGCAATGTGTGTGTGGGGAGGGGGGGTATGTGTGTTTGTGTTCATACGTGTGTGCATGTATGTATGCTCGTAAATATATAAGATATTTATAGGTACAAATATATGTTTGTGTGGGGTGTGTGTGTACACACACACACACCACACAACACACCCCCACACAACCCCAACAACACACAAAACACACACACACACACACCCCACCCACACCCCACACATATATATATTATATATATATATTATTATATATAAAGATATAAATAATTTTATTATATTTTTATAATAATTTTTTGACAAACACATCTAGAAATTAAAAACAGCTTAAGGGGGGAGAGAGTAAACCCCGCACTTTGGGTCAAAGAATGAAAATTTTGTTTTTGCAGGGGGGAGGGCGTGAGGTGGACAGAGATGTGTTGAGTGGGGGCGGGTTTCAATGTTTTTAATAAATTCACCCCAGATAAATTTTTCTCTGCTTTTTTTTTACTTTTGATGAGACAAACGCTTGGGGAAAAACCCAGCTTTTTTTTTTTTTTTTTTTTTTTAAAGATTTTTTTTTTTAGGGGTTCCCCCCCTTTTTCTCTTTAACATAGATTTGTTCTGATTGTTATGATAGTTGATATTGATTGTACGAAAGGTCATTCATATATCAGTTCATATATCATCTGTATTTGTGTGTGAAAAAATCAGCTGCGCTTAAGAAACTTTGAGAAAAAAAAGTTTATAAATAGATGTAATTGCTACAATATTTGAGTGGGTTGGGGGCCCGTTTCATAAACTAAATCTAAAATTTTAAAAAATTTTAACATAGCAACGTCAGAATTTTGGTTTAAAAAAATTTTTTTAATACAAAAAATCACGCAAAAATTTTTCGATTGCCAAAAATTTCGAAATTTTTGAAAACGAGTAATTTTTTTTTGAAAAAAGAAGCTTTACATAAAAATCAGTAACCCACACCCAAAACAGCCAGCAAAAAACCACTTTCCCAAACTTAATATATATACTGTACTACTGAGAGCAAACGTTTTATGTAAATACCTATAATAAATACAACGTGGCACCCCCGTCCAAGGCCCGGAGGGGGGGGGGGACCCCAAAAGGGGGAATAGGGAACGTTTGGGGACCCCCTCCCGTTAAGGGAAAAAAAATATCCTCGTTTTTCCTCGCTGACCCCCCCATGGCCCCCCGGCTCCTCCTAAAAAGGGCCCGAAGACGGGGCTTCAAACCGCCAGGCCCTGGGAAAAAAATTTTTTTTTTCCAGTTAGGAGGAAAGGGAAAGGGTGCTTGGGGTTGGGGGAAGTTGGGAAGGATTATTCAAGAGAAGTCGTTTGGGGACGGATTTTTTAGGGGGGGGTCTGTGGGGCCCCAAAATGGCCGCGCCGGTCCGTTTGGGAAAAACGGTAAACGGCATTATATATATATATATTATATATATATATATATATTTTAAAATTTTATATATATAATATTATATTTTTATATAATATATATATATATATATAATATATAATATTATTTATATATATATTTTTATATATATGTATAGCAAAATATATTATAAAAATACATAAAATCTACTATCTATCTATATATGTATATTATTTTATAATATATTATATTTATATTTTTATATATAATATTTATATATATTTATACATATATATAAAATATATATATATATATATATTTTTAGTGGGGTGTGTGTGTTTTTATTTATATAAAATTTATACTAATGGGATTTTTTTATATATTTATGATATATATTTATTTTTGTTAACACAAAACCACACACCAACCCCACAAAACCACACACACACACACAAAACTAAAAAACAAAAACACACAAAACCCCCAAACCCCACACCCAAAAACAACACACCATACACCACACCCAACCCCCCACACACACACAAAAAACCAAAAAAAAACACAACACCAAAACACAAAAACACACCCACAAAATATTAATTTAAAATATATATATATTTATATATGTTTTATATATGTATTAAAAAATGTATATTTATATATATATGTTTTAAAAATATTTATATATGTATATATGTATGATGTATATATATGTATATATGTATATAAAATTTTTATATGTTATTTTTCCCATATGTTTTATAAATTTATATATGTATATAATTTTTATATATATATAATTTTTTATGTATATATATTATATATAAATTATATATATATATATATATATAAAATATATTATATATATATTAAAGTGTATATATAAAAATATTTTATGTGTAATATATAAAAATATAATTGTATATATATATTATTTGTATATATAAATGTGTATATATATATATGTTATTTTATATATTATATATAATATATATTTTATAATTTTAAAATATATATATATTAGGGATATATATATATATATGTATTTTATTGTATATGTAATTATGTATTTAATATATATTTTATATTATAAAATATATATATATAATATATTTATTATAAATATTAAAAATATATTATATTATATTATTTTATATATATTATATATATATTAAAAATATATTATATATATATATATAAAATATATTTTATATATTGTATATAAACATATTATAGCTATTATATTATATATATTTTATATATATAATATATTTTATTATAAATAATATTTTATATATTTTGTATATCTACCATATATTTTCCCATTTTTATATATAAAATATAATTTTATATATTATTATCTTTTATTATATTATGTATAATTGGGTTATTTCTATTTATAATATATATATATTTAATATAATTTTTATATGTTATTATATATATATTTATATATTTAGAGTATACTGTTATTTTAATTTTTTTATTTAATTATATTATATTATTTCTATAATTTTAAAATGGTTTATTTTTTATAACACCAATATGTGTAATTATTATATATTATATATATATATATTTATATATATATTTATATTTATATTATATTTTAAAAACATTCATATATAAACATATCTATATATATACTATATTTATTATACATTATATATACATATTAATACATATAATTTTAATTTATATGCCCTATATTTATATTATATATATATTATATATATATTATATATAATATATATATATATTATACTTTATTATATATATTTTAATATTTATTTTTATTATATATATAATTATATATACATATATATTTACATATTATCTACATATTTTAAAATTTTGTGTGTGTGTGTGTGTGTGTGTGTGTGTGTTGTGTGTGTGTGTTGTGGTGTTTTTTTGTGTGTGTGTGTGTGTGTGTGGTGGTGGTTTGTTGTGTGTGTGTGTGGTGTTAAGTGGTTTTCAAATAAATAAATATAACATAAAAATATAAATATCATATAGTATAAAGTAAAAATAAATAAAAATAACACACACACTACTATATAAAATTTATATATATATATAAAATATTATATATATTTTATATATATATATATATAAAATTTTTAAAATTTTATATATATTATATATATTAAAAATATACACACACACACAATTATATAACAACAAAACCGTAACCCTTTTTAAAAAAAAAAAAGAATAATAAAAAATGATGTTTATTAATACCTAAAAAAGGTTCTAGGGTGCATTTTTTTTTTTTCTTGTCGTATATGAATAATTTATAAAAAGATAGACTGATAGATATTTTAGGTTACACTTACACCTCGCAGAGATAACCAAAATTGTTTTAAGTGTGGGGACAAAAAATTTTCCCGCATAAAAAAACTTTTCAAAAGTTTGCCCTTTTAGATTTCCCCCCCCCCTTTTAGCATTTCCCTTCCCCTTTTCCCCTTTACATTTTCCCCCCTTCCCCCCCCGCCCCCCCTTTCCCTTCAGCATTTTTCCCCTTTAGCCTTTCCCTTTTAGCCCTTTCCCCTTTAGCATTTTCCCCCCTTTAGCATTTTCCCCTTCAGCATTTCCCCCCTTTAGCAATTTTTCCCCCCTTTAACATTTTTCCTTTTTAGCATTTTTCCCCCCCCCCCTTTCAGCATTTCCCTTCAGCATTTCCTTTCAGCATTTCCCTTCAGCATTTTCCCTTTTAGCAATTTCCCCTTCAAACATTTCCTTTTTAAGCAATTTTTCCTTTTTTAAAATTTCCCCCTTTTAGCATTTTCCCCCTTTAGCATTTTCCTTCACATTTTTCCCCTTTAGCAAATTTTCCCTTTCCCCTTTCCCCTTTAGCATTTTCCCCCTTTGCATTTCCCTTTTAAAAATTTCCTTTCAGCATTTTCCTTTCAGGGAAATTTTCCCCTTTAGCCCTTTCCCCTTTTTCCCGCATTTCCCTTCAGCTTTCCCCCTTTAAAATTTCCCTTTTAGCATTTTCCCCTTTAGCATTTTCCCCCCCCCAGATTTTCCCTTTCAATTTCCTTTCAGCATTTTCCCCTTTAAACATTTCCCCCTTCAGCAATTTCCCCCCTTTAGCATTTCCCCTTCCCGCATTTCCCCCCCAGCTTTCCTTTTCAGCATTTCCCTTCAGCATTTTCCCCCTTTACTTTCCCCTTTAGCTTTCCCTTCACATTTCCTTTTTAGCATTTTCCCCCCAGCAAAATTTTCCCTTTTAAAATTTTCCCCCTTTACATTTTCCTTTCAGCATTTTCCCCCTTTAGCATTTTTCCTTTCACCCCTTTCCCCTTTAGCATTTCCCTTTTAACATTTCCCTTCAGCATTTTTCCCCCCTTTACATTTCCCCCTTCCCCCCCCCTTTTCCCTTTCCTTTTTAGCATTTCCCCTTCAACAAATTTTCCCCCCAACATTTCCTTTCCCCTTTTCAGATTTCCTTTCAGATTTTTCCCTTCAGCATTTTCCCCTTTCCCAAAAAAATTTTCCCCCCCCAGCATTTTTCCCCCCCCCTTTAACATTTCCCCCCCTTTTAAACTTTTTCCCCCCCTTTTACATTTTCCCCCCTTTAGCATTTCCCCCCTTTAGCATTTTCCCTTCAGCATTTCCTTTTCCTTTCCCCCCCCAACCCTTTTCCCCCTTAACAATTTTCCCCCCCCCTTCCCCCCCCCTTTTAGCATTTTTTCCCCCCCGCTTTCCCTTTTTTAAAAATTTCCCTTTCAGCATTTCCCTTCAGCATTTCCCTTCAGCATTTCCTTTCAAACATTTCCCCCCTTTAGCATTTCCTTTTTAGCATTTCCCCCCTTTTTTGCTTTTCCCCCCAGCATTTTCCCCCTTTTTGCATTTTCCCTTTTAACATTTCCCTTTTTAGCATTTCCCTTTTTTGCATTTCCCCCCCCCTTTTCCCTTTTTTAGGGATTTTTTCCCCCTTTAACATTTTTCCCTTTTGCATTTTTCCCCCTTTTAACATTTCCCTTTCAGCATTTCCCCCCTCCCTTGACACCTTTGGCACCCCCCCTGCTTTTTTTTTCCTTTTCCCCCCATTTTGTCATTTTTTTTTTTTTAAAACAGTTTTTTTTTCCCTTTCCCCTTCCTTTACCCCCTTTTCCCCCTTCCCCCCCTTTTTCTTCTTTTTTTTTTTTTCTTGGGTTTTTTTTTTTTTTTTCCCTTTTTTTTTCATTTTTTTTGTTTTTTGTTCTCCTCGTTTCCCTTTTTCCACCGTTTTTTTTTTTTTTTTTTTTTTTTTTTTTTTTTTTTTTTTTTTTTTTTTTTTTTTTTTTTACTGATTTCGTTATTTTTCTCGTGACATTTTATTATTGTTTTGCTGTTCTTTTTTATTCGTCTTTCCTTCCTCTCTTTTTAGTTTTCCCTTCTCCTTCCCTCCCCCCCCCCCCTCCCCGAACCTCTCATATCTTGTTTTTCAAATTTCCTTCCATTTCTCCTCCTATCCCAACATTCTTTTCCATTATATTATCTATTATCTTCCCTTACCTTTCTTTCCCTCTTTCATCTCCTTCCTTTCTCCCTCTCCCACCTCTTTCCTTTCTTTCTTCCTCTCCCCTCTCTTTCCTTTCTTTCCTCCTCTCCCCTCTCTTTCCTTCCTTTCTTCCTCTCCCATCTCTTTCTTTCCTTTCTTCCTCTCCCCTCTCTTTCCTTCCTTTCTCCTCTCCCCTCTCTTTCCTTCCTTTCTTCCTCTCCCCTCTCTTTCCTTCCTTTCTTCCTCTCCCCTCTTTTCCTTATCGCCTTCCCTCTTTCTAAGCATGAACGAAGGAGATAAGCGAGCAGTGCGTAACTTTCTCGAGGGTCTTGGCCAGGGGGACTGATAACACCAATGCCAAGGTCAGTTTGGACCATTGCTTGGGCTCCAGGGCTCTTTCGTGGGGCCCCAAGGTCATGGAGGGGAGGGGAGGGGGTGGGGGGTTGAAGGAATAAGATCAGGTGCTCAGGCATTCACTCTTCAGTGTTGAGCGTTCTCTTTTGTTTTCTCTTTCTTTCTCCCTCTCTTTTTTTTCTCTCTCTGTCTTCCTCTTTCTCCTTTTCTTTCTCACTCTCACTCTCAAGCGCTCTCTCTCTCTCTCTCTCTCTCAAGCGCTCTCTCTCTCTCTCTCTCTCTCTCTCTCTCTCTCTCTCTCTCTCTCTCTCCTCTCTCTCTCTCTCTCTCTCTCTCTCTCTCTCTCTCTCTCTCTCTCTCTCTCTCTCTCTCTATCGCCGGTGCAAGACTTTACTACGTACTCATCAAGCAGTTGTATTCTCTTAACCACTTATTATCACATTCATAAAACGCGAATGAAGGGTAAAGGGCGTCATGACATGGGTACGAGAGAGGGAGAGATGAGGAAAGGGATAAAATCAGACGGAGAGGAAAAGAGAGAAAGATAGTGACGGAAGGGGAGAGAGGCAGAGAGAGAGAGAGAACATTGAGATGGAAAGAAAGAGAGAAAGGTTGAGATGGAAAGAGAAAGAGAGAGAGAGTAAGAGTATGATTGAGATGGAAAGAGAGAGAGAGTGGAAGATTGAGATGGAAAGAAAGAAAGAGTGGAAGATTGAGATGGAAAAAGAGAGGGGGGGGGCATCGAGGAGACAGTCATAAAGTTTAGAAGAGTGAGAAGTTAACGAAAAGAGGGACAGGGAGAAAGGAAGAGAGGGGGAAAATAAACACAAGAGAGAAGAGTAAAACAAGGGAGAGAGGAAAAAAATGTGAGAAAAAAAGAAAATAGGTTAACGAAGTAGACAAGAAAGAACGAAAGAAAGCGAGGCAGAGAGAGTCTGCAAAAATAAATGAGACATTGCAAATAAGGAGAGTATTTGCCCATAGAAAGTAGAAGAAAGAAAAAGAGAGAAAGAAAGTAGAAGAGAAGAGAAGAAAAAAGAATATAGGAGGAAAAGAGGAAGAAAAAAAAGAAAGTCGAGAACGTAGAGGGAGATAATAAAAAAAAAAGGACGGAAGGGAGAGAGAAAAACAGGCCTGGACCGCATGACCTCTCTTGCCTGACGGCGCGGCTTTCAGGAGAGGTCACGCTGGGCGCTCGCGTGGGGGGGGGGGGGGGGGGGGGGGGGGGGATTATGCTACCTGTTACGCCCGGTTGTGGGTGGGGGGGGGGGGAGGGGAGGAGGTAAATGCCAATCTTTAAAAAAAAAATAAAAAGGAAAATGCGTAGAGGGGGAAGGGGAGGGGATGAAATGGGAGTTTACGCACAAAAAAGAGGGGTGCGTTTTGTTGTATCGCTTTCTTGTATTTCTTTTGTTCTGCATTTTTTCTTCTTTTTTCTTTCTTTCTTTTTTTTCTTTTTTCTTTTTTTTATCGTTTGTCGTTTTTTATTTTATGTTTTTGTTTGTCATTGTTTATGTAATTGCTGGAATTGTTTGCTTTGTTACATATCCATTATTAATCGTCGTTAACAATACACACGATATTCATATGTAAAAGTATTTGTGCGATATGATTGTAACAATGAAATGATGGATATGATTGTTTTACGAAAAGGAAAAAGTCTTTGAAAGTTTTGCTCCGTTAATTGAAATTCGGCAAATGATATTTCACGAAAGTGGGTTTTTCTGTGACTAATCAAACGGTGTTGCATTAATCTAAGCCCCTTTTTAAAGCATTTTTTACATCACGAGAATAACGACGATAAGGGAAAAATATGTTTTTTTGTTTTTTACTGTAGTGCTTTCAAAACAAACATTGACAAAAAAATGTATGTTTTTTTTTGCTGTTGTTGTTGTTGGTTAAATGATAAATTGAGATTTTTACGGCCTTTGATGTTTAATTTTCTAAACTTGTTCTACCATTTTATGACATAAAAATGTAACTGGCTTTAAAAATATAAATAAACTTCTTTTGACCATAATTTTGCAATGCATTCACATTATTTCTTTCCCTCTCTGTAACTGCAACATCTGTTACCTGTACACTGAAAATGGTATATTGATTTAATGAGGAAAAAATGGTAAAAGCTGCCTACCTGAAGCTTTCGGTTGCTGTCTTCAACGTGCAACAATCTGTGGTAGTCACACGTTAGGTTGCATGATTTTCAATGAGTTTCGATTTCGTGTGGCATCCCTTATGCATTGATGACATTAACCTTTATAACACTTATATATACAAAATATAGCATTTCGGTGGTAGACTGAGCTCAAAACTGGCATTATTTGACATTGGCCCTTCTAGGTCTCGGCCCAAATATTGCCACTGGCATTAATACCAAAATTAATTTCATTATTTTCCATCCCAAAGCGTGTCCTCATCAGGTCTTT
>NC_051397.1:13343056-13350556 GCF_015228065.2 Penaeus monodon
GGCGGATTATCGTGGTTATTACTATAGCTGTTGTTGTTATTATTATTATCATTATTATTATTATTATTACTACTACTACTACTACTACGGTTAATACTACTAATTGTTATTATTATTGCTGTTGTTGTTGTTATTATTGTTTTCCTTCTTTCATTTTATGTGCATTCTGGTCTATGGGACACTTTAGTTATATTGAGCTGCATCGATACTTTTCATGAGCAGAAGTGTTGCATCACTGTAAGGATTACTGACTGGGTGATTTAAAGCTTTTAAATATCTAGGTTACATAACTGATTATTTTAAAATCTGTGCGCTAATCTGAGGGGAAAATACAACATACAATCTGGAACTAAGTAAATCGCAAAAAAAAATCACCTCGGCACAACTGCTTACTTTTTAAAAAGATAAACATATACAACTCCGCTACAACCCAGAACTATGCCTAAATCCGTGCCCCCTGCGTGACCCTCTCCCTCCCCCCTCCGTGACCCTCTCCCTCCCCGAAGGCAACAAGTACTGGACCTTCCACGATCGCGACCTGGCTCCCGAAGGCGCCACGATCGCGGAGACCAACGCCAACCTGGACCAGCTGGTGGAACTGGCGGCCGAGTTGCAGAAGAAGACGGGCGTCAAGTTGCTGTGGGCGACGTGCAATCTCTTCGCCCATCCCAGGTGAGACGGTGGGCGTTTGTGGGCGTGAGATAGGTGGGGGGAGATTTTTTATTGTCATTGTTGTTATTATTGTTGTTGTTGTTGTTTATATTGGTTGTTTTGGTTCGAGGTTTGTATGTTACTCTATAGGATTTGTATATGTAGACAAGGTATGAATGAGAATGAATATCTTCACAATACAAGAGATGTATTTGACCGATTTTTTCTTTCTTCATTACTTTCATTTCCTTTTTTCATCTGCCAATATTTAAAATCATTGGGCTGACAGATATGGACAAGAGCTGATCTGCATCAAAGGGTCATTGTACCTCAACCCAATTATTAACGAACACCATTATATTTATTCGAAAACGTACTCTCAAATCAGTCAACAAAAAGAGACAAAACCAGATGGACAAGAAACCAACCCGCTCATTCGCCCCAGGTACATGCACGGCGCCGCCACCAGCTGCGACGCCCACGTGACGGCCTACGCGGGCGCCCAGGTCAAGAAGGGGCTGGAGATCGCCCACAGACTCGGGGCGGAGAACTTCGTGTTCTGGGGCGGCCGCGAGGGGTACCTCTCGCTGCTCAACACCGACGTCAAGGCGGACCTCGATCACCTCGCCGCCTTCTTCAGGATGGTCGTTGGTGAGCGGATTTTTTTGGGTTCTAGTTTGTATGTGTATACTTTTTTTTATATACGAAGAGAGGTGGGATAAAATGGCACAGTCTCTGGTTTGTTTTTGTTAGGTGCTTTGTTTCTCATAAGTGATTTTGTTAATGTTCGTAAACTAAAATAGGAAAACGGAACGGACAAGCACACGCACCACTATTTTCACACGTAACTCAAAATGCCTCACAACCAAAATACCGCCTAAGTGACTGAACATTCGCCACGCCCTCTCTCTCTCTCTCTCTCTCTCTCTCTCTCTCTCTCTCTCTCTCTCTCTCTCTCTCTCTCTCTCTCTCTCTCTCTCTCTCTCTCTCTCTCTCTCTCTCTCTCTTCTCCCTCTCCTCTCCCTTCCCTCTCCTCTCCTCCTTCCCTCTCCCTTTCCCTCTTCCTCTTCTCCTCCCTTTCCCTCTTCCTCTCCCTCTCCCTCTTTTCTCCCCCTCCCTCTCTCCCTCTCCTCACCCTCTCTCCCCTCTCTCCCCTGTAACCTCGAAGTCTCAAGATCCTTCCACTCCTTTCACCCTCCTCCCGACCCCCCTCCTCGACCCCCAGACCGTCCTGTCTTCTCCTCTCACCGACGGCCTAGAGCAGAGCTTCAAGGCAGCAATCGAGCCCAAGCCAAGGGCCGACGACCTACGACACGAGCAGAGGGTCATTCTTCCGCACCAGTAGTGGCCTGGCGGCAGCACTTCAGCCCGAGCGGGGGCGCCGGTGGGGGGATGCTTCGCGGTTCGGAGTGGGGGGTGGGGGGGGCGGAGTTTCGGGTAGGGGGGGGGCGGTGCTTTGGGTAGTGGGGGCGGGGCGGAGCTTCGGGTAGGGGGGCGGGGGCGGGAGCGTGTAGCTTCGGGTAGGGGGGGCGGGTTCGGTAGGGGTGGGGCGTGCTGGGTAGGGGGAGGCGGAGCTTCGGGTTGGGGGGGGGGGGGGGGCGGTTCAGTTGGTTTCTGTTCTTGTTTTGTTATTATTATTACTTTTCTTATTATTACTGTTTTTTATTGTTTCGTATGGTTATTTTTTTATTATATGTATTTATTATATTATAATTGTTTCTATTATTAGAAGTAATAAAACATATAATTCATATACTTACCATCATTTCTCTATATGAAATCTGTAAATCTTCCTCTAAATTTATTGAAACATAATTTTGGTAACCAATTATCACTCTTCTCAAAGAGCCTAAATAATCAACAAATTTAGCCATCTATATTGTTTTATTTCATTTTTCTTGAATCAACAGGTATGGCATGTTGGGCAGCATCGACGCCAACACAGGGTCGCCAGACCTGGGGTGGGACACCGACCAGTTCCCGATGGACGTTCGCAACTGCACCGTCATCATGAAAGCAGTGGTGGAACAGGTGGGGAGATTAACACGGTTTGGATTTTCAGTGGGTTGTTGTTGTTGTTGTTGTTGTTGTTGTTGTTTTTTTTTTTTTTGTCTTCTTCTTTTTCTTTTTTTTGGGTGAGGTTGTTGTTTAGTTGGGTTATTTGTTTTTGGGGCAGGGTTGTAGATTTTTTGTTTGCTAATTATCGATTTTTTTTTTCTCATTTTACTTGTGGGATTTTATTTCTTATTCTTGATTTTTTTCCCCTCTTCTCCAACGAAGGGAGGGGCAGGAAAGGGAGGAGGTTGAGGATTTTCGATTTTTTTCTCTATTAGCTTTTTATATCATCGTCTTCTATTTTTGTCTTTCATGTGATTACGTTAAGAGTAGAGGATTTTTTTTCTTCTTTTATCATTAACCTGCGATTTAGCGTTAGGAGTATATAGCGTTAGATAAGACCTTAATTTTAACTTTATGACTGGTTGGCAGTGATTTAGTAAACGATTTCCTCGACGTATAATAAAATGATATAACTTCAAGCGATTTATGTCTCGCAGAAGCCTCAAATCAACACACAGAGTCGCGCAACACAGTCTCTTAATCTCTAGCAACAGTCGTGCGACAGTTTTGACTCTGGACACACAAGGACACTGTCTTTGAATTCTCCTATTTCTAAGACCTTGTCGCTGTAATGCAAGATAATCAAGAAAGACCGTGTTGCGCGACTTAGTGACTTGGATGTGTCGAAGCTGATCAGTTTATGAAACGATACCCTGAAATTTTCCCACTTGACCCCCCCCTCAAAAAAAAAAATAAAGAAAAATAAATAGATAAATAAAATAAATCTGGAATATGATCAGGCAATTCGACTCTGACAGATGTTTATTATTGTCTCCCTTTTGAAGACAATAATAATAAGCATTTGGTGCACGTACTCAGCCGTGGCCCTCGCCCTCGCTCTTTCCAGGCCGGCCTCGCACCGGGCGGCCTCAACTTCGACGCCAAAGTGCGCCGCGAGTCGACCGAGCTGAGGGACCTCTTCATCGCCCACGCCGCCGCCATGGACACCTTCGCGAGGGGCTTGAAGAACGCCGCCAGGATCATCTCCGACGGCGTCATGAGGAAGTCGCTGATGGTATGTGGGCGGGGGAGTGGGAGGAGGGGGGAGGTAAAGGGAGGATTGGATGTGATTCTCTCTCTCTCTCTCTCTCTCTCTCTCTCTCTCTCTCTCTCTCTCTCCATCCCTCCTTCCTTCCTTCGTCCCTTCTCTCCCGCTCTCATACCTACCTTCCTACCTTCCATTCTCCCTTTTATCTGCCCTCCTCCCTCCCTTTCTTCCTTTTTCCTACCTCCCTCCCTCTCTTCCTTTTTCCTCCCTGCCTCCCTCTCTTCCTTTTTCCTCCCTGCCTCCCTCTCTCTCCTTTTCCTCCTTCCCTTCTCACCCATTCTCATCCCTTCTCACCCATTCTCACCCATTCTCTCCCTCAGGCCAGATACGCCTCATGGAACTCGGGCGTCGGGGCGCGCATTGCCGCAGGGGAGGCGTCGCTGGAGGAGTGCGAGAAGGTCATCCTTGAGCGCGGGGATCCCAAGCCTTCGTCGGGGCACCAGGAACACTTCGAGGCCATGCTGAACCACTATATCTAAGGAGGTGGGTTGGGGGAGGGGTTGCGGCTGGGGACTGGGGGAGGGGAGGAGGGCTAGGGATTGGGTGTTGGGGAAGGGGAAGAGGGTTGGGCGTTGGGGGAGGGAGGAGAGTTGGGGGGAAGAGGAGTTATGGGAAGGGGAAAGGGGGAGGATTGGGTTTTGGGGGTGAGGGGAGAGGTTGTGGTTGGGGATTGGGTGTTGGGGAAGGCGAAGAGGGTTGGGGTTGGGTATTAGGGATTAGGGGAGGAGATAAGCGTTGTGGTTGGGGTTAAGCTTGGGTTCTAGGAGGGGAAGGGGGGCTGATGTGGCCGGAGAATTGGGGTCTTGAGGTAAAAGGATGTTGGTGATGTGATCGTGGTTTGATGTGTAAAGAATGTGATGATGTAACCGTCGTTTGGTTATGAAAGGCGAAAAGATTTTGACGTATGGGGAGAGTGTGATGTGATGTGATGATATTGAAAGGCACAGACAGTAATTTACTCTCTTCAATCATTACTAAAACCTTTAACTCAATGGTTAATAAATGGTTTCCATTCAAATGTAACACCTTTGCAATTTCTTCCCCTTAACAGGTGGCGAATGGAGGTTCATATCCACGGCAAATGAGAAGAAAAAAAAACAGAGTTCAACGTTCTTCTGGATTTACTTTTACCAGTTAAGAGCTCGAGTCAAAATAATAGCAAGAAAATGAAGTCACAGGGGAATCACTGCCATAAAATTACAAAATGTGAAATGCAGTTTGTATGAATTACTTTTCAGGAATTAAGTGTTCTTGTATAAATATGTTTAAATAAAATCATAGAACAGAGACGTTGGTTGGTTTTACTTATATTTTCCTTATTGAGTAAGTCCATAACTAAAAATCATATCATGCGATCTGACCCATGTAGAAGCAACTCTTTCAATTATTTTTTTTAGTTTGGAAACAAAAAGTCACACACACACACACACACACACACACACACACACACACACACACACATATATATATATATATATATATATATATATATATATATATATATATATATATATATATATATATATACACATACATACATACATACATATGTGTGTGTGTTTCCAAACAATAAAAAATAATTGGAAGTCACCAATTTAACATCGGATGAAGATGTAAAAGCGTTGCTTCTTCATGGGTTAGATCGCATGATGATATGATATTTCGTTTTCTGAAGTCCTACTATATATATATATATATAATAATAAAACATACATACTACACATAAATATTGTGTGTGTGTGTACATACATATAAATATATATATATATATATATATATATATATATATATATATATATATATATATATATGTGTGTGTGTGTGTGTGTGTGTATATATATATACGGTTTTATATATATTGCACGTCCTTTGGCTAAATATGCTCTGATTTCTTGCAAGAAAAAGAACCAGGTCAAAGCTTCTGCAAGACTGCTTACACGAGTAGGTAAGAGTCCCTCTTCTTTGGGCCAGTATTCTTCCAATTCTTTACTAGGGATTCCATTTTCTAGCTGTGAGCGTCACTGTTTATATGATAGCTTTTGATGGGCTAAATTAGATGCCGATGATGCGTTTCTTAAAGTTCGTAAGTCTCTGAGAACGCTTAGAGAAGTCACTCCAGCTCAGTTTGCTTATGATCTTTTAGCCATTGCAGCGCGTAAATCTTTCCTTGGAAGCGAACGCCATCAAAGATATCTTCGCAATAAACTCAATATCTTTGCTCGCGTAACGCGTGGTGTAAATTTTTGCTTACTGACTTAGCCGTACATTTTTCGTCTGTTTTCTCTGTCACGTTATGAAATCGAACTTTCAGGGTTTGGTGTATCGTTTGCTACCAAACTGAGCGCTAATGACTATTTAGATTATATACAAGGTCTTGATAGTTTCACTGTGAAATAAAATAATTCCTTCGTTGAAGATCTTACCTTAAAAGTGTCATGTTAAATCCGATTATTGATTTATTTGACGATTTCAAAGGCTTTCCTCGACGTTATTTTTTTGGCCGCCAAATCACTTAAACGCAATTTGGGCATTTTAATTGCCAAAGCCGACAAAGCTAATAACGTTATCTTTGATAAATCTGATTATATACGCAAAGCTCATTCCCTCCTGCACGAGAGCTCAACGTATCAAAATCCTGCGGTCCGGTTCCTTACCCAACTATCACTGAATCATTTCGTAAAAAAAAAACCTCAGACGTATTGCTGCTAAACGCCCGACACCCATTTTTTTCTCCTTCTTCTT
Organism: Penaeus monodon; assembly: GCF_015228065.2. Taxonomy (NCBI): domain Eukaryota; kingdom Metazoa; phylum Arthropoda; class Malacostraca; order Decapoda; family Penaeidae; genus Penaeus; species Penaeus monodon. Next base: position 13,349,616 of record NC_051397.1, read on the forward strand.
CTTTAGAACAGCAACTCTCTCTATTCCGTATTTTTTATGGCCTTCCTAGGACGCACAAACGCCCTCGGGCGTTCTTTAAAGACCTACTGTTTCGTCCATTAGACTCTAGGTTAGCGAGCGTTTCATCTCCGTTCATGGGATCCTTCTCTGATAGTCATATTAAACATTCGATGGATTTCACGATGAAAGTCAGAAATTTGCCGAATACTCCCGTCTATTCTCCCTCCAGACACGATTTGGTTTTGTTAGGGTCATGATATTTTGAACCGACTGAACCGTTCCGATTTCGATTATTTTTTCCAAAGACTTACCAACCTCGCTCGTACTATCAACTTTAAAGTAGGATGGGAAGAGTCAAGGTAAACTACCTTTTCTCAACGTTCTTTTATTCAATGTTAATGGCTTACTTAAATTTTCGATTTACCGCACCGCTAATTACCTTCATTTTCCCCCAAATCACCCGTTTTGCTTGAAAAAATAGTTTCGTCAATGTTCCTCAGGGTATAGAGAATTTGCGATACTGAATTAATTGACCAGAAGTTCGACGACATGTTTGAAACGTTTTTCTAATTAGGATATCCTCGATTTTTTCCTTAAATCAGGCACATTCATCTGCGAGATGGAAATTTTATAGTCATTCCCGTAACATACAACAGAACAGTGCCTGTAATCTATTAATTATTCCGTACAACCCGTCCCTCGATGAAAAACGCCCATGTTCAAAGGAGCTGGAATTGAATTTTTACGTATCCGAACGTTGCGTAATAAATTGGTGAAGCACAATGCACCAGCGGTGCTCTTGATACTCCTCCAGGTATTTACACTAGTCTGTGTAAATACTGCTCCAAGCTTTCCATAGGAGAACCCGGTAGAACTTTCGATAAAATGAGTATAATCATGATGTTAGGAACTAGAGAATCAATTACGCGTTTCGTATATGT
>NC_051397.1:13358056-13363056 GCF_015228065.2 Penaeus monodon
CAATAATTTACTACTTTTCATTTTATACATATTGAAAATCACTCAATGCTAAGAAGAAAGGAAAAAAGAAAAAGATGAAAGGAAAAAGAACAGGAGAGAAAACAGAGAGAAGGGCAATAAAATTATTAAACATGATAACAATTCAACCAAAAACATCACAAGCTGATGGGTTGCCAACAAAAAAATACCAGTACTGACATTATTATTAACTATGGGAATATAACCATTTCCAAAAAAATCTATAATTTACCAACTTGTTTCAATGGCCGCAAGGGAAAAAAATTACCATTTTAGTTATTATTAATATAATTTAGAGCTTCTTTAACACATCCTTAACAAATCTGAATACTAAGAGCTTTTATATAAGTGCAATATGTCAATTAAAACCAATTAATTTCATTATTCAGTACAAAAAGTACACATATTGTGCCTTTAGGATCAGTCCAATTTCACCTTAGTATTTAATAAATTCTATCTCATACTGTACATGTCTTTCCTCAATAAGACAAACACCTTTTAATACCATCTACATTTCACTTATTACTGCAGAATTCAAGGTTGGTCAATCCATACAAAATATACAGCAACAATGGTGTAACATCTGAAAGCTGTCTCATTTTTTTCTTCATATAGCACATTAAATACTTTCCATATAGCACAGACAAAAAGATAATTCAAACAAGCAAAAAAATTAAATCAATTTACTTTCTTTGCACATTTGAAAAACATAATGGTCAATAAACTAGTCATTTATCTATGCCCAGACTACCTATTACTAAAAAAGTGAAAATAAAACTATCTATCTTGCAGCATCTAAGAAATCTAAAGTGACCTAAACTTCATTAAAATAATATATCAAGAGGTTTCACACTGACTGGCCTTTAGACAAACATGAGTGCACCATAACATTAAACGTACAGCACTTCTCTGTGAGTACATAAAGCTGTGTACAAAGAAAAAAGGCAATATTAATACTTAAGATAGACTAACAGGATCTTAAAAAAAAAAAAATTGCAAAAAAGAAAATCCATCCTGATAATACAAGGAATGCTCATGTTATGAATTTTCTTAGGTTTATGTCTGCTTTTCTTGTAAAATGAGGTATGTTTTTAAGCTGCTTTGTAACTTCAAAAAGTAAGAAAATAATGGTGGAAAAATTATTAATAACAGTCAGTAATTTAAGTAAAGTTACAAACCAGAAACTGGCCAATCACTTACAGAAAGTAAACTGTTCATGTTAACAATAAATATTTAAAATAAAAAATGCAAGGACTTCTTTTTTATTTATTTCCTCTGTAAGGCTTTTTATATTCGATGCCAAACCAGCTAGAGAAATTAGCCGAACCCCCATACACTCACAACCAAGTACAATCCTATGAGTCTATATGAGCACCAAGCTTTAATATACCAAACATTCAGCTTGAAATTGTAATTATCACAAATATCCAATAATATAAGTTAGTTTATATACTAACACTAGTATTACATAATTACAGATAACCAAGATTATCATTTTATTGCTTTTACACTAAAATCACAAGAATTACTCATCCTATGGCACTACTAGGATAGGATTTTTATATGACCAAAATTTAATTACTTTATCTTCATTGCATGAAATTAAGTAACCTGAACTGTTGTACTTATTACTTTAAAATGAATTCATAAGAGAAAATAAAAAACACAGACATTATAATAATTTTTTTCTTCTTTTTTATAAATGTAAGTTCTGTTAATGAAAACAGAAGATCTATCAATTAATTCAAAAAATTTTAAACAACTTGACTGACAGGATGGATGAACTGATGAGGGGGAGAGGGGGGGGCTAATTCTGCTTTACTATTTGGCATTACTACCACAGCATTTATTTATAAATAATGCTCTTTTCAAGACACTTGTGAGAGATGGATGACAAATCCTTATACAAGTTTTAATGCAATTTTCATTTAATTTTCCACATTTTTGGTAGAGTTCCTTGCAATCTAACAACAAAATGACAAATATTAACAAATACAAAGTTCTTCTATAACAAATAACAGTAATACTGCCAGCTTCATAATGACGGAACCACACCATCATTATATAGAGGCATTCTTCCACCATATATGTGTATACATATATATGTATACATATGTGTGTGTATGTGTGTGTGTATATGTATATGTATATGTATATGTATATGTATATGCATATATATATATATATATATATATATATATATATATATATATATATATATATATATATATATATATATATATATATTTTATATATATATATATATATATATATATCTATATATATATATATATATATATATATAATATATATATATACATATATATATATACATATATATATATACATATATATATATGTATATATATATATGTACATATATATATATACATATATATATATATATATATATATATATATATATATGTATATATGTATATATATGTATATGTATATATATTGATATGTATATATATACGTATATATATGTATATATATATATATATATATATATATATATATGTATATATGTAGATATTTATATATATATATAATATATATATATATATATATATATATATATATATATATATATATATATATATATGCCGGTTTCAAAAATATTAAGTCTACCAGCTGCATATTTAGAATCAAAATAGTAATAAGAATTATAATTAAACTTAATTTGCATTTCACTTCTCATGCCCTTTTACTTTTTCTCCCATAATTATAGTTGCAAACACATGCAACATTTAACATTGTATCATCTATAATCCTACAGATCTTATAACATTAGAAGAATAATTTTCTCAAGATCAAGTCTGCAAGACTTTCCAATACATGTGACCATACACTAAGAATACATATCTACACACTATTATCGTAAAATATCATTCAATGGGTATCTGTTTCACAAGAGGGAGCATGACCAGAGAGAGTATTTCAACCATGTGAATCAATTAAGCACATTTGGAAAAGTTACAATGCAACAGGCACCACCAGTGAATTCCTGAAGGGGTAATGTGGAGAACAGGAGACTACTTCAGAAATTTCTGTCACATCCTTCAAAATAATTTGTGGTTTTTTGGAAGAGCTTATCAGTGTCATGAACGACACATTCTGCAACTGTATTCTTCAGCCACTTGCCAGAAAGTAATCATAAACATTATCAACATTGCCTGGATTCTGAAATATCTATATTTTTGTAAAGCTTTTTTTCATATGTGTAAGAACTAAAGTATTACGTTTGCTCCCTCTACCTCTTAGCAAACACTTTCCAGAAAAAATAGATAATAATAAATAATAAATACATTTTTCAAAAAGACTGAAAAAGGAATGGTATTTCAGCTATCCTTAAAAAAGAGAGCCATGTTGTATTAAACCTGCTGAGGTAACGCTTCTGTCGACATGGATGTAGATTCCTTAAGGAGGTAGTTTGATGCAGCTCCATCAACTTCCATGGCTGGGAGGGTGGGGGTGAGGGGGGAGCGTTCATACTGTCGCCGGTGCATTTCATCTACTTTGGTCAGGTACCACGTTCCTGGGAATAGTGTGTCTATGCTCCCCACAGGAGTGTAGGGTGCTATAAAAAAAGGACAGATTAGGTTGGATTTTGTGGTACCAACTTTCTTAAATTGTTATTTGAAATTCTCTATTTAACCAATCAATAATGGGAGAAGAAAGTAGAGAAGGAAAAGGAAGAGATGGGGAAACAGGAGTAGGAGGAGAAAGAGAAGGAGAAAAGAAAAGAGAGAGAGGGAAAAGGAGGTGGAGGAGAGAGAAAAGAAGGAAGAGCAGAGAGGAGAGGAGGAGGAGAAAAAAGTGGAGGAGGCAGAGAAGGTGGTGGTGGCAGTGGAGGAGGAGGTGGAGGAAGTGGAGGAGGGACAGGTAGGGGAAGAGGAAGAAGAGGAGGAGGAGAATTAGAGGAGGAGGAGGAGGAGGAGGAGGAGAGGAGAGGAGAGGAGAGGAGGAGGAGAGGGGAGGAGAGAGGGAGAGGAGAGGAGAGGAGAGGAGAGGAGAGGAGGAAGAGGAAGAGAGGAGGAGGAGGAGAGGAGGAGGAGAGGAGGAGAGGAGGGGGGAGGAGGAGGAGGAGGAGAGAGGAGGAGGAGGAGGAGAGGAGGAGAGGAGGAGAGAAGAGGAGGAGAGAAGAGGAGGAGAGGAGAGGAGAGGAGGAGAGGAGAGGAGAGGAGAGGAGGAGAGGAGAGGAGGAGAGAAGAGGAGGAGGAAGAGAACAAGAGCAACAAGGAGAATATTGAGAAGATCCTCAACCAACTCATCTTCACCCCCTCAAGCATAATCACAACTTACCTTTATGGTGAGTCTCCTGCCGCAGCTTCATGGTCTCAGCAAAGACTGCAGGGGAGACCTTTTTGCGAGAGTCTAGCCTAGCCTTGAGGTTGGACAGTGAAGACACGAGTTGTGAGAGAGGGGAATCAGGTCCGTCATCATCACTTATTTTCAGGGAGAACATGGTGGACGCAAGGCCTGAGCCATAGGAGAAGAGTGCAACTCTCTTGCCAGCCAGGCTACTTGCAGTGTTGCTGTGGGAAGAAGTGAGGACCAATATATGAATGCTTATCTTATCTTTTCTCCAATTCATATATTCATCTATCCCTAGCTAGCACCTGAGAAAGCAGCACCAAACCACTATACAACCCAACAAAGGGTTGGGAGGAGGGGGAGGGAGGGAGGCGAGGGAGAGGAGAGGAGAGGGAGGGCAGGGAGGGAGGGCGGAGGGAAGGAGGAGGGAGGGAGGGAAGTGGAGGGAGGGAGGAGGGAGGGAGGGAGGAGGAGAGGAGGAGGAAAGGAGGACAGAGGAGGGAGGAGGGAGGAGGGAGGAGGAGGAGGAGGAGGAGGAGGAGGAGGAGGAGGAGGAGGGAGAGGATTATTATTATTATTATTATTATTATTATTATTATTATTATTATTATTATTATTATTATTATTATTATCATAATTATTATCATTATTATTATCATAAT
>NC_051397.1:13388056-13390556 GCF_015228065.2 Penaeus monodon
GTCGGGTAGAAGCTGAAGGCGTCGTCGACCTTGCTCCCGACGCCCGACAGGTTCAAGGTCGCGAGGTGCGTATGTGCCGGCCGGGAGGGGGAGGGGGGAGGAGGAGGGCGTGGGGGCTTTGGGAGAATGTGGTGGGGGGAGGGGAGGGTTGTGGGAGAAGGGGTTAGGGGGGGAGGGGGGGGTTGTGGGAGAAGGGGGGGGGGGGAGGGGAGGGTTGTGGGAGAAGGGGGAGGAGGAGGGCGTGGGGTTGTGGGGAAGGGGGTGGGGGGAGGGAGGGTTGTGGGAGAAGGGGGTGGGGGAGGGGAGGGTTGTAGGAGAAGGGGTAAGGGGGGGAGGGAGGGTTGTGGGAGAAGGGGTAAGGGGGAGGGGAGGTTGTGGGAGAAGGGGGAGGGGGGAGGGGAGGGTTGTGGGAGAAGGGGTAAGGGGGAGGGGAGGGTTGTGGGAGAAGGGGTAAGGGGGGAGGGGAGGGTTGTGTATTTAGGTTGTGGGAGGAGGAGTGAAGGTTATAGTGCGTAAATGGGTTGTGAGGTTGGGGTAAGTGCGGTTATGTGGTGGGGGGGTGGGGGGCGTTATAGGTTTCTTAGCGAGGAGGGTGGGAGGGGGAGGGTGTACGTGCAGTGTGTGTTGCAAAGGGGGGGGAGGGTAAGAGTAAGGTGGATATTTATGAGTTGTGAGGTTGGGTGGGAGGTGAGGTTGACGAAAGGGAGGGGGGGTGAGGTTGGATGGTTGCACAGGTGGATTATTAAGGGGGGGGGGGATGCATTCTCTGGTTGCTTGGGGGAGATGCGTACGTATATGCCGTGCTTGAGGCAGCCTTCACTACGCAGTCTGACTGATTTGTGTGCTCTGGTGGGGAGTGCAGTGCAGGTCGACACATAAACGTGCAGTTCTTGTTCTGTTGTTCTTTTTTTTCTGCTGTTTTACTGTTCTTACGTCTCTCTATCTCTGTCTGTTTATTGCTCTCACTCTCTTTATGTCTCTGTTTGTCTCTAACTCTTTCGTTATGTTGCTTCACTCTCTCTCTCTCTATTTATATATCTTCTCTCTTCCCTCTCCCTCCCTCTCTCCCTCTTTCTCATTTTCCCTCACCCTCAATACATCTCCTTTCCTTTCATCTTCCTCTCATTCGTCCTCTTTTATCCTTATCTCCCCCCTTCTTTTAGCCTCTCCTCTCTCCATATCGCCCCCCCCCCCTCACACTTCCCATCCTCGCTATCTCCCTTTTCCCATCCTCTCTCCCTCACCTCCTCCTCTCAATCCTCCTCTCCATCTCACCTAGTTCTTCCCCCCCACCACCACCACCACCTCCAACTCCCCCCCCCCCTATCCTTCTAGCTCCTCAGAAACGTTTAAAAAAATTATAACAAAATGGACAATATGCCCGCAACAACAACAAAAACAGCAGCAACAACAGAAATAACAGCTTCTTTCCACACCTGTGTTACCTGTGTTACCTCTTGTTTACATTTTACACCATCAAGGTCGCACGTAGGTTACCGTAATCTCATTGTGTCGTTGGTTTCCAGGCGTCCGAGAGGGGAAGGGAGGGCAAGGGAAGAGGATAATGGTGAGAGAGAGAGACAGAGAGTGAGAGAGAGAGAGAGAGAGAGAGAGAGAGAGAGAGTGTTGGGAGGGATAAAGTTAAGGGGAGAGAGAGAGAGAGTTGAGAGGGATAAAGTTAAGGGGAGAGAGAAAGAGAGAGAGTTGAGAGGGATAAACTTAAGGAGAGAGAGAGAGAGAGAGAGAAAGAGAGAGAAGGGGGGAGGGATGGCGGAAGAGAGAGTGAGAGAGGGAGAGAGAATGGGAGAGGAAAGGGAGATTGAGAATGTGAGAGAGACAAAGGGGGGAAAGGATAGAGTGAGGATGAGAGAAAGTGAAAAGCGGGAGAAAAAAGTAAAACAGACAGACAGACAGACAGAGACCGAAAGCGACTGACAGAAAGGAAGAGAGGAAATAGATAAAGATGATAATGCAAGGTTATCAGAGATGTTGCTTTCAATCCTAGAGAGAGTACAAATATTCATAACGAAGACGAAGTTCTTTTGAAATGAGAATGAGAATGAGAGTGATAATGTTTTTGATAATCGCAGAAGTAACATGACAATAATGATGATAATGATATTAGCAATGAAAAGTCGTAGTGAAAATGAAATGATGGTGATTATATGTATTATAAACAGGATGATGATAAACTAATAATTATATATTCATTAGCATGGAGAGACTTTTTTATATCATCGGTTTTAATGATACATAATCTACACCAACAGTGACAATAAATATAATGCTAATAATAATTATTACAATGATGATATTAATGATAATGATGATAGTGATGATAATAATGATAACAATGATGATAATGACGGAGATATTAAAATAGGGATGGAGGTATGATAATATGGACAAGTAATAATACATTAGAGAACGGAAGTAACAAGTTACGCACCACAAGTAAGTAACAGCATCAACAACCCTAATAACACACTCCCCCGCCCCT
>NC_051397.1:13398056-13403056 GCF_015228065.2 Penaeus monodon
ACTTTAACCCTCTCCCCCCCCCCCACTATGTACGATTTAAATCATCACGTGGACGAGTAAAAAAAAAAAAAAAAAAAAAAAAAAAGAGGAGGATGCCATTTCCTTTCGCTCTTATCATTTTTGTCTTTACTAACAGCGTGCAAGCTAAAAGATAAAATAAGAATAGAAATTTATTTAATAATAAACAAATATAATCCCGATTAATCAAGCCAATGGGAAGATGTTGCCGTTTTCCGTTTCTTTCATTTTTATTTTTTTTTTAGATACACCTATTATTCGCATTTTTTTTTCTCTTTAATGCTGATGGTTGGAGCGGATATTTAAAACTGTCTAATCCCATACATATATCAATTATTATTATTAACCAAACGCAAATCGTGGAATCCCCATGAAAATAGAGCTACGCAATTACGTATCGGACATAGACGCGGTCCTTTCGTTACAAACAAGTACGGTTCCTGTAAGGGTTCTCCTTGATTGCCTGGGCGTTCTTTAGTTCTTTGAAATGAACGAAATATCTTTTGTAGATATACATGTGCATTAAAAAAATATATTTTTGACACATATTCGCGTAATATTTCAGGACATGTATATAAAAATATAGGAGAGGAAATATAATACTTCATACCATGTGAAAATATGATACATATGAAATGTATGTATGTATATATGTATAATATATATATATATATATATATATATATATATAATATATATATATATATATATATTTAATGCTTCCTCCTCTCAAGCAAAACCTGGCGCCTTATCTCTTTGCCGTTTCACCAAGAAACCAGTCACAAAGAAGTGAAAAAGATGCACTACAACGACGTAAAAAAGAAAATGAAAATACGCGTATACAGTATTCTGAATTTCGTATTAAGATTTGGCGCCTTTTCCGCCTAAGGCCGTGTCAAGAACCACAAATCATCCACAAAAAAAAAAAACAAAAAAACCCACAACACCCCAAAAGAGAGAAAATCCAGTCCCCCCCAAAATTACATAGACCCCCCCCCCAACTCCCCTTCCCAAAAGAGAGAATATCCCGTCCCCCCAAAAATGCCTACATTTATTTAAGATTAATGTTTAAAAATCCTGTCCCAAGAATGACATAAACCCCACCCACCCCCTGCATCCCAAAACAGAGAAAACGCCATCCCCAAAAAAGACACAACCCCTCCCCCTCTTTCCCTTTCCCTCCCTTCCCCCTCCTCCCCTTCCCCTTCTCTCCCCTTCTCCTCCCCTTCCTCCCCTTCCCCTCGTCTTCCCACCCTCCCCTTTCCCCCTCCCCCTCCCCTTCCCCTCCTCCCCCTCCCCTTCCCCTCCTCCCCCGACCCTCGTGCAATTCAAATTTGGCGGGGCGAGTGACGGGGGTGCTGCCACCTGTCGGCCGCCGCGGGAAGCACAGCCTGCGCCGCCTCCGAAGGGAAGAGCGAGAGGAAAGAGCAGCTCCTTCTCGCCGGCCCTTTTTTCCCCCTTTTTCCTCCTTTTTCCATGAATTCTCTAACGGTGAGGAGAAATAGGTGAAGGGAGAAGGACAGGAAAAGTGTGAAGAGCGAGTGAAGCGAAGGAGAAAAGGAAGGAAGGGGGAATAAGTGAAAACATCTTAGCCATTTTTTTTTTTTTTTTTTTGTTGTTATTATTATTATTTATTTATTATTATTATTTTTTTTTGGAAGAGAACGGAAGAAAGTTCCTGCATTCTACACCCAGTTTGAATATCTCGTTCGACACACCGAGTGCCTTTTCGCCAAAAAGAAGGAGAAATGCGAAGTGTTTTGTTTATTTCGCGTTTGTTTTGGTTTATTTTTGTGGTTTATTGGGTTTATTTTCGTCTTTGTTTTGTTCTGTTCTCGATAGTCTTGTGTGATGGTGATCAGTCTCGTCATATGTTAATAATTTTTAATTTTTTTTTTCTCTCTCTCTCCCCTTGTTTTAAAGCAGTTTTTTTTTTTTTTTTCATTATTATTAATTTTCATCAACATTTTTTTTTCCACTTATGGCAGGTTTTTATTTTCATTTACGGCGGCGTTTCAGTTTCTTTTATTTTCTCCTATGGCTATTCTTTCATTTCCTTTTTCCATTATTTTTCACTTATGGCAGTTTTTTTTTTTTTTTTTTTTTGCACATTGCTTTGTTTTGATGGTTAGATTATGTGGATGAGGTTGTTTACTTGTTTACTTGTTTACTTGTCTCTTTCCTGTACGTGTTAGTTTTTTACGTGACATGATGTGTGTGTTTATATGAATTCCAGGAAAGTGAATATTATTATTATTTTTATTTTATCTATGTATTTTTTATAATTTTTTTTATTTTATTTTTTTTTGCATTAGTCAGTATTTTATCTTATCAGAGACAGTTGATTCAGCAGAGGTCTTGCAGTGCTGTTGAAATGTGGGATATTTATTGGGTGTAGACTGTGTTTGATTTTTAGGGTTGTAGTGTTGTTTTATTTGGTATCATATGTTTTGATTTTCTTTCTCTCTCTCTCTCTCTCTCTCTCTCTCTCTCTCTCTCTCTCTCTCTCTCTCTCTCTCTCTCTCTCTCTTCTCTCTCACTCTTCTCTCTCTCTCTCTTTTCTCTCTCTCTTTTCTCTCTCTCTCTTTTCTCTCTTTTTTCTCTCTTTTTTATATCTTTTCTCTCTCCTTTTTCTCTTTTTTCTCTTTTTTCTTTCTTTCTCTCTTTTCTTCTCTTCTCTCTCTCTTTTCTCTCTCCTCTCTCTTTTCTCTCTCCTCTCTCTTTTCTCTCTCCTCTCTCTTTTCTCTCTCCTCTCTCTTTTCTCTCTCTCTCTCTTTTCTCTCTCTCTCTTCTCTCTCCCCTTCTCTCACTCTCTCTCTCTCTCTCTCTCTCTCTCTCTCTCTCTTTCTCTTTCTCCTCTCTCTCTCTCTCTCTCTCTCTCCTCTCTTTCTCTTTCTTTCTCTCTCTTCTCTCTCTCTCTGCCTCTCTCGTTTTCTCTATCTCTGTCTGTCCCTTTCTTTGTCTCACTTTCTGTCTCTCTCGTTTACTTTTGTTAGTTATTTTCTGTTATGAGGTATACGTGTTCATAAGAATTCCAGGAAAGGAATATTTATTTTTTTGCATTAGTCAAATATTGTATCTTATCAGAGATAGTTGATCCAACAGAGGTCTTGCAGTGCTGTAAAATGTACGGTTGTTATTTTGGTGGAGACAGTGATTCATTTTTAAGGTGTTAGTTTTGTTTTATTCTCTCTCTCTCTCTCTCTCTCTCTCTCTTCTCTCTCTTTCTCTTTCTCTTTCTCTTTCTCTTTCTCTTTCTCTCTCTCTCTCTCTCTCTCTCTCTCTCTCTCTCTCTCTCTCTCTCTCTCTCTCTCTCTCTCTCTCTCTCTCTCTCTCTCTCTCTCTCTCTCTTTCTCTTTCTCTCTCTCTCTTTCTCTTTCTCTTTAAATAGATTATCATTTGAGTGAAAAACTGTCTCGGCCATTGCTGAAAGATGTACAAGATTTTCGACTCTAATGGAGAGGCAGGTGGAATGCCTCAGTTTTAGGTTCCTGCCTTGTTTGATTTTTTTCCCAATTAATTTTATTTAGTTTATTTATTATTATTTTTATTTTATGAATTAAGAAAGGAAAGGGAGTTTCTCTTGATAAGGGAACTATTAATGGTAAAATCCAGCTATTGACAGTGATGTGCCTCTCATATTTGAGTATGATACATGTACTGCTTCAGCTACGTGTTCTGTACAAGTTTCAGATAAGATTAACTTATCTTTTGATTGGTTTTCTTTTCTTCCAAGTAATTTTTGTAGTTCAGTGGCTTTCATAAGGATAGGGTTGTAGGTTTTGTAGCATGTTAATTATCAAGGTGTGAATTGAAAATTCATTTATACTCCTGATAATACAAGTTAACACATTTCTGAGTCTTATTTTCCTAACTTTTATTAATAGAGGTATATATTTTTGTATCATCAATTTCTTGGAATACCTAGAAGGAAAGTAGTAACTCTTGTAGCCTGAGCGAAGTTTGATTTTACTTTCATTTAAGATTCAGATTGATCTACTTGTCAGTTCTTGTGCATCTGATATATATATGTATTTATATTGTTAGGGTGAAAGCTCAAGTTTTTCTTTGTTATATTTATCATTATAGCACTTACACTGTATAAGGATTGTATCTCTCTGGGTAGTTTGTGGGAAAAACAACTGTGGTGAAACTTTCGGAACAATTAGTTCTCGTAGCTATATGGCCTGTGTTATTTCCTAGTCTACTTGACACTTGTGATACAAGGAAATTGGCCATAAGCTATTTGTTTAAAATACTTCACATGACTGATTACAGTGATAGTGGTATCGATGGTTGTGTTCATGGCACACCCATCTACGATTGATGTTCAGGAGCGCCTGATGCCGAGTCTGTCCTACTCACTATCCTGCCATACATCTGTGGTAGATTCTTTGTGTTGCATAGGGTTGGGGTTTGAGGCTGGAGCCCCATGCATTTGACTGTATATTGATTAATTTTTTTTATATTCATATTTTGCCCTGCAATTTCCCTGGTACCATTCGCCCCTTCCCCATGTATTGGGTCCAAGATTGTGGGCGTTGTGTTCTGTCGCATAATTTCTGCATATTTCGGTAGTAGGGAAGCAGACAAATCCATTGATATCAATATCATTGTGATAGGTCATGTGAAGGTATTGTGAGTGGTCACTCTGGTAAGTGTGTGGCTTGTAGGGGAGTCGCACACTCTTGTGTCCTGACAAGACTCCATCCCAACACTTTGCAATGTTATTTTCTCTTTTTCTGCATAAGCATTTTTACCTTTTTTGCTATTTTTCAATGTCTATATTTGTCATTTGATTTTCTTTATCCAGATGGTAATACACTGTTTTTCTTGCACAGACTCCATATCATCCCTCTAGGTTGTCCATAACTCAGTACAATAATAACAACAATAAGTAACATTTTATCATTTGTGTCATTTTTATTATTATTATTTTTTTTGTAATATTCAGCATTCTATAATACAAACTGCACTGCTGG
>NC_051397.1:13407522-13417988 GCF_015228065.2 Penaeus monodon
TTTAATTTTTTTTTTAAAAAAAAATTTTAAATATTTTTGCTTTTTATAATTTTTTTACAAATTTTCTTTTTTTGCGAAATTGTTTTGGCCCAAATTTTAAAATTGTTTAAAAATTAAAAGCGGTTTTTGGTGGCTGATCAGTCCTCTAATTATTTAGAGCAAACCCATAGCCCTTCAATATTTTATTGTTAACACATTCATGTTTTTTCCTTTCCAGATCCATTTTTACAGAAGAAACCTCCCGGGACTTGGGGGAAAAACCCTGTGTTTGAGTACCCAACGGTTTTTTAAAACAACCTACAAAATTTTTCCCCATTCCTCAGCTCTCTTTGGGCCCCCTTTTTTAACCAAATCATTGAAAGGGGGTAAAATGCCTTGCTGGGGACAATAACCTTGAGTCTATAATGCACAAATTTCACATTTTTATGCCTTTTGTGTGTCATTTTTGTGATGTTTCTTGTATGTGTTTTGTGAGTATATAAAGACATGAATCCATTTATTGTCGTAAATGTATTTTTATTTTTTCACATGTCTCTGTAACTATTCTACAAGTAGAAAGGTCTATGTTTTATGTCTGTAAATTGGCAGAAGAAATATTAACCTGTGTTTGGCAGTATTTGCAACATATTCATTTGATATTTTAAAACTTATCGACAAGAGTATTTCATAATGCTCAAACACCCATTTGTTATTGTTTTTTTCTCTTTTTTTTTTTCATTTATTAGATGTAAAGAGCATTATGTACAAATTTTAGTATGAATGGTTTAGATCAGCATGATGATAGAAGATTGAAAGTTTTTTAAGTTAGATTTGGTTTATTTTGTAAATGTTTAAAACTTTGTTCAATGTACCTTTTAAAAGTCTATCCAGAAACAGTCTAAAATTTTGGAAAAATTAAAAAAAAAAAGGAAGTTCAATGGGGTTTTTAAAAAACGAGTTTGCTTATTTAAACCTTTTACTCTACGGTTAAAAGCTTCATTAGATTATACATTTAGGTTTTACAACAGTGCTGGACATTGTTCAGAATGAAAATTCCTTATTGAACAAATGATAGGTTTTGCTTAGTATAGGGTTAATGACTATTGCAGTATTCCTAGGAGTGTGATGTTTTGGCTAAAAGTGCATAAACGATTTTGAGAACTGCCTAACAGAAGACAGAATTGATTTTTGATTAATCAGCCCAGAGGGAAGGGTCCGGTGCCGAGTGGCCCTGGCCAGAAGAACAAAAAGGGCGAGTTACTCCTGGAATCGATAGAAAGAGTAAGTGAGCTCGTTTGCCTCTGCGACGGCGCTTGCTCTACATGTGTCGATGGTTCTTGATTGATTTATTTGTATTTATGCATTTTTTCTTCTTTTCTCTCAAATGATTAAACATGCACAAATATCAGACTGTTACACAGCAAACACACAACATCTCAGACCAAAACGACACAAAAAATTTCTAAAACATGTACCTAACGCCCCCCAAATTGCTCGGGCATGTACAAAAAACAGTCCACAACAACCCAGACACAAAACCCGAAATTTCTAAACAGGTTAAAATGCCATAAAACCCCCCCAAACAGCACCCCCAAACCCCACAGAACCCAGTACATTACAACAGTACATGCACGACCATGTACATGCACAGACCCCAAACCCGACCATTACTACGACCCGTACTGCCCCAGACCGGGCACGACCAAATCACAACCCTCACCCAAAACCTACATCCCCAAACCCCAAAAATACCCCCCCCAAAAACAACACACAGCCAGACCACCAAACACTACCCCATGCACAACACTCACCAACCACACACACAACCCACCAAACAACACCAAAAAACCAAACCCAACCAGACCACCATACACCACAACTCCAACACACAAATTCCCCCACGCAGCCACTTCCACAAACCATTAACACACCAAAACCCCCCCCCTTCAACACACCAATTTACAACAAAAAAAACACCCACACCCCCCCACACAACCCCACACCCCCAAACCAAACATTCCAAACACTCGACACACAACCAACACAACAAACAATTCACACCAAATAACCCCCCAAAAACACAACAAAACAGGAAACACAACAACCCCAACACAACCAACCCCACACACAAAAAAAGATACCCCCCCCCCCCAAAACACAATACCCCATGAAAAAAACAAAACCCCCAGCACAGACCAATTTCCCCAACCCCGAACAACTTCCTTAAAAAAAATACCTCCTAACAATTTCCCCCAAACAAACCCCAAAACCCCATCATCCCCCCCCAAAAAAACTCAACTAACATAACCCACACCCACTCCAACACCCCCAATACCCACCCCCTAAAACCCAAATTTCCCCCCCCACATACCAAACATCCACACAACCATAACCCACATCATAACACCCTTACCCAAAACCCCAACATCCCCCCAACCAACCATCACATATCCCCCCATACCCACACAACTCACATATACCCACACAATTCCCACACCCCATTAAAACCCCCATCCCCCAAAACCATACCCCCCAAACAATATTCACCCACACAAACCCCCCCCCCCATTAAACCCCCCCCACAAACCCCAAAACCCCTCAATATACCCCCCCCACTACCCCCCACCCACAAACCCACCCAACAAACCCCCCCCCAAAACATAAAAAACCCCAAAAAAACCCAAAAACCCCCCCCCCCAAAAAAATCCCTTTTAAACCCCCCCCCCCAACCCCCCCCTACCCAAACCCCCAAAACCTTTACTTTTCCCCCCCCCCCCCCCCCAAAAACCCCCCAATTTAAAAAAAATTTTTCCCTTTTTAAAAAAAAAAAAAGGAAGATATTTTTTTTTTTAAATTTTTTAATTTTTTTTTTAGTATTAAATTTTTTATTAATTATGATTTAAAATTTTTGGGTTAATGGTAGATTTTTTTTGGGTGGGGGTAGGATTTTTCCCCCTTTTAAAACTTTATTAATTCTTCTTCTTTTTTTAATTTTTTTAATATTTTATTATTTTTTTATATATTTTTTAAAATGTATATTATTATGATGATATGATTGATGTGATGATGATGATGATTGATGATGATGATTATGGTTTTTTATTATATATATTATATTAAATATATTAAATATTAAATATTATATAAGGGGGGTTGTTTTTAAATTTTAAATTTTAAGAAAATTTTATTAAAAATTTTTTTTTTTTTTTTTAAAATTTTTTAAAAAAAAAAAAATTTTTAAATAATTTTTTTAAAAAAAAAATATTAAAAATTTTTTTTATTAAATTTATAAAAAAATTATTAAAAAAATTTTTTTAAATTTTTAAAATTTTTTTTAAAAATTTTGAGTTTTAAATTTTTTTTTTAAAATTTTAAATTTTTTTTTAAAAAAAAAAATTTTTTTTTTTTAAAAAAAAATTTTTTAAATTAAAATTTTTTTAAAAAAAATTAAAAAAAAATTAAAAAAAAAAAAAATTAAAAAAAAAAATAATAAAAAAAAAATAAATAATAAAAAAAAATAAAAATAAAAATAAAAAAAAAATAAAAATAATAAAAAAAATTTTTAAAAAAAAAAATAAAAAATATAATAAATAAATAATAAAATAAAAAATTAATAATAATAATAAAAATAAAATAAAAATAAAAATTTTAAAAAAAAAAAAA
Organism: Penaeus monodon; assembly: GCF_015228065.2. Classification (NCBI taxonomy): domain Eukaryota; kingdom Metazoa; phylum Arthropoda; class Malacostraca; order Decapoda; family Penaeidae; genus Penaeus; species Penaeus monodon. The sequence goes on from NC_051397.1 coordinate 13,411,165, forward strand.
AAAAAAAAAAAAAAAAATTAAAATAGAATTTAAATATTTTTTAAAGAAAAATTTAACATATAATAATTATCTTAAATTTTAAAATTTTATTATTTTCATACACATCCATCACTTTCCATAAACCCCCCCCCCAAAAAAAAATTTTCATCATATAAATTATCATATACTTATATATTATATAATAAAAAAAATAAAAAACATACAAAAAATTAAAAAAAAAAATTTCCCTTTTTAAAAAAACCCTACCTCACATTAATCTACATTTAACCCAAATTTTTAAATATAATTAATGAAAAAATCTAAAATAAAAATTAAAATAATAATTTTTTTTTTCCCTTTTTTATTTTTACATGAAACCAATTTATCTTTGTGTTGGGGTTTGGGGGGGGGGGGTTAGGATCGGGGGAAGGAAAGGGGGTATGGGGGGGGTTTTTTTAAGGGGGTTTTTTTAAAATTTTTGGGGGTTGTTTTTATATTGGGGTTGAGGGGATTTTGGTGGGGTTTTTTTTGGGGGGGGGTTTTTGGGGGGGGGTTTTTTGGGTGGGTTGGGGGTTTGGTTTGGGGGTGGTTTGTGGGGGGTTGGGTTTGGGGGGGGGGTGTGGGTTTTGTGGGGGTATTTTTTTGTGGGGGGTAGTGAGGGGGAGGTGGGTATGTGGGGGGAATGTGGTGGGGTTTGTGGTATGTGGGGTTATGATGTGTTGGGAAATTGTGTGTTAGGTATGGGGTGTTTTTTGGGTGGAATGTGTTTGGGAGTGTGTTGTAGGGGGGGGGTTTTTGGTATTTGGTTGTATGGTATTTGGGGGGGTTAGAATTTGGTGTGTAGTTTGGGGGGGGGGGTTTTGGTGTTTTGGTTTATTTTAGGGGTTTATTTTGGGGGAAATTATTTTGGTGGGGTTTTTTTGTGAAGGGGGGTTTGTTAGTGGGTTTTTTTTTGGGGGTTATTGTGGGGTTGTTTTTGTCATGGGGTAAATTTTTTTTTTTGTTTTTTTTTTTTTGGTGGGGGGGGGGGGGGGTTTTTGGGTTTGGGTTTTGGGTTTTGTGTGTGGGTTTTTTGGGTGGGTTTTTTTTTTTTTGGTTGGTTTTGTTGTTGTGGGTTTTTGTGTGTGGGGGTTGGGGTGTGTGGAATGTTTTTCTGGGGGTTTTGTGCCGGAATTTGTTTTGTGATATTTTTGGGTCCGTGGTTTTTGAAATTTGTGTGGTATGTTTTTTTGTGTTTTTTGTTTTTTTTATGGGGAAAGTTTGGTCGGGTTTTTATTTTTTTTTTTGTGGTTTGGAGTGGATGTGCCTTTGGGTTGGTTGGGGGGGTTTATTTTTTTGGGTTTTTGGGGTCCTGGGGGTTGGTTGGCTGTCTGGTTGTGCTGAAAGTGGTTTGTGTGTGGTCCGGGGTTTTGGTTTGGGGTTTTGGTCGGGTTGGTTTTGTAGTTTTGGTTGTGATGACGGGGGCTGTGCTTGGTTTGTGCTTTTGGGGGTTTTTGTTTTTCGTGTTGTGTGTCGTCGGGTCAGGTGGGGGTTTTGGTGTTGGTTTGTTTGGGGGGCGTAAATGTCTGGTTGTCTTGTTTGCGTTTCTGTCATTTTTGTGGTTGGGGGTGTGCTTGTTTCTTGTTGTTTTGTTTTGTTTTTTTTGTTAAGTATTTTGGTTCTGTTGTATTCATGTGAGCAATTTGTGTGTGTCAGTTTTGTACATTTTTGGGAAATTTTGGTGTCTGTTATGGTTAGTTGTTTTTTTTTGGGTTTACACAGTCTGATCTTTTTGGGGTTTTACATTTGGGAAAGAAAAAAACTAATAAAAAAAAAAATCAAAAAACCCTCGACACTGTAAAAAAGCGCCGTCGCAGAGGCAAACGAGCTCACTTACTCTTTCTATCGATTCCAGGAGTAACTCGCCCTTTTTGTTCTTCTGGCCAGGGCCACTCGGCACCTTGGACCCATTCACACTCTGGGCCTGATTAAATACAAAAATCACATTCTGTACTATTCTGTTAGTGCAGCTTCCCTCAACATCTTGTTTATGCCTTTTGCCAAACATCACCTCCCAGGATACTGCCAAAGTCCCCTTAACCTTAAAAAGCAAAAACCCCATCATTCGTTCAAAAAGGAATTTTCATTCTACAATTCCAGCACTGTTTGTAAAAAAATAAATTATAAACTAATTTTATGCTTTTTTACCGTAATGTAAAATGAAATAACAAAATCGTTTTTTTTAAAAACTCATTTAAAATCTCCCTTTTTTTTTTTTAATTTTCTCTCTAAATTTTTAGACTGTTTCTGGTATATGACTTTAAGAGAGGTACATTGAACAATATGTTTACAAACATTTACAAAATCCAATCTAACTTAAACTTTCTTTTTTCTCACTCATCTGCTACTAAACCTTTTACTAATTTTACTAAGCCCCTTTTTCTAATAAATGAAAAAAAAAGAGAAAAAAACAATAACAAAGGGGTGTTTGAGCATTATGAAATACTCTTGTCGATAAGTTTTTTAAAATATCAAATGAAAATGTTTTCAATCGCCAACACGGGTTTAAATTTTTTCTGCCAATTTTTCCATAAAAAAAGACCTTTCTACTTTAGAATAGTTTTCAGAGACTGTGAAAAATAAAAATACATTTTTCACAAAAAAGGTTCTGCTTTTATAACTCACAAAACATCAAAAACATCACAAAATGACACAAAAGGCTAAAATGTGAAAATTTTTGCTTATAAATCAGGTTATTGTCCCCAGCAAGGTCATTCTTACCTCCTTGACAATGATGTGGTTAAAGAGAGGCCCAAATGAGAGCTGAGGAATGGCAAAGTATTTGTAGGTTGTTTTAAACCTGTCTGTGATGTACTCAAACAACCCGGGTTTCCACTCACGTCCCCCGTGAGGTTTTTTCTTTTGTAAAAATGATCGGAAAAAAAACATGAATGTGTTAACAATAAAATATTGAAGGGCTATGGCTCTGCTCTAAATAATTAGATGGACAGTGATCATGCCACACAATCCAGCTTATCAATTTTAAACAATTTAATTGGCCAAAACAATTTGCGCAAAAAGAACTTTGTTAATTTCATTATGTAGCAAAAGTATTTATGTAAAACCATGACATCAACAATACCTTGCCTGGAGGCAAATTTCTTTTTTTTTTTCACAACCAACAAGCATTCAGAATCAAATTATCAGGAAATTTTCAGCCTATTAAAAATAAACAGATCAAATACACACCTTCCACAGTTATTTTTTTGCTCCATGTTTTCTCTGCTCTGGGCATAGGCTGCAACTGTCTCACATTGATGACAAGGTCTGTCATCTTGAAGCCAATGGTATAAACGGCGTCCCCGCCATGTCTACCCAACTCTGGGGGTTTTGGGACGCCATTTTCACATTTTGATGGACCCAAAACAAACCCAAAAAAGACCAATGGATGCACATAAAAAATTTTTCTTGTATCAATTCCCAAAAAAAAAAATCTTTTTTCCCCAAGCTAAACCTTAAAATACACTCACGTAAAAAAACATCCCCATCAGGTTTTGGGTGCAAGCTATGTAAAACTGGCAAGACTGGAGGGTTGTGTTGCTGAAGAAAATGTACAAACCCTCAAAGGAAAAAATGAGGGGGGAGAAATTCCACTGCTGGTCATCCATCTGGGAGAGCTGTTGGGCAGATATGGATACGATCAAAATTACCATTTTCTTCAAACTTTTTTTTTTTTTTTTTTTTTTTTTTTTTTTTTTTTTTTTTTAAAATGGAAGATAACAGACCTGTGCAACAAAAGTAAATAAAAGAGAGAAAAAAATAAATATATTTTCCCAAGAAGACAGAGAAACCCATCTTTAAAAAAGGAGACTAGAGTGAAAGAACACTAAACATATAAAAAGCAATTCTAAAATCTTTCCCCTAAATTTCATACTTTTAATTGTAAATCTACCTTTCCCCTATCTGACGAAAATTCCCCGGGTAAGTACTCTGGGGTCAATCACAGCATAGTCAGCTAAGAGTTGGTTGGTGTGCTTGGGAGAGGTGCTGCCTGCACCCACCACCATCCTCAATCCGGTGTTTGCGTGGGGAGGCCTTTTCGGGAATAGATGTCAATCAAACTAAACTCTCTGTGGTAAAGGGAAAACCCATTTCAAAAACTAAATAGAAAAAAAAGTAGAACTAACAATCTGCTTATTACTCTCTCCCCTATTATTCACAAAAATTTTAAAATTATTAAAATCAAAATCTAACATAACTTTAAATACTTACGTGTACAAGTCATTTTTTCGAACCAAATCCCTCACTGCCAAAAGGGCAATGGAAGGATTAAGGTTCTCGTCCATTACTACATCTATGTTGATATCACTTGTTTTCATGCAGAACCCACTCACAGATGATCCCACCATCTCTAATCTGCACCCTGTATAAAGCAAGGTATACATCGTTTCAAACCTCACTGACACCATTTTCTGATGTAAAGTCTTTATAATACTATAAATACATAAAAAATCCTCTCTGCTTTTTCTATCAAAAATTTTCTTCTTTTTTTATTTTTTTTCACTATCCTTATTTTTACTAATTTTTAGGGTCCTAATCAACATATGTTTCACCACATTATCAAGTCCGTCATTGGAGTCTTGCTCATGACACCCAAAAGTCACACACAGCAAAAGGACACTCCAAAGGCGAGAAACTCACCTTCTACTTTGGCCGCTAGCAATTTGTTAAGTTCCTTCACGACCTCTTTTCTGGTACCCATCATATCTGGAGTCACTTTCACCTCTTCTACTATCTCCCAAGATCACTTTTCTACGGCAGCTACCTGTGCTTCAATTGGGGATGGCACATTCTTCAGAGTAGTCTCCACGTCTTTAGCCTGCAACAGCATAGCATTCACATCACTATCATAAATGGTTGGCACTATTAAATTAAACAACTGATATCAATTGACTTTAACCCAATGGGGCTGGGCATCAGAAATCTCTCATTGCCATAAACTCTGGTGATTTCTGGCAATGTCCAGATGCTGGAAACGTGAATCCGCTACATGTAACATAACTTTCTGCTCTACAGTCTGGCGCCTTACTGCACATACAGTTGTACCCTGCAGATCAAGCAGTTTGTTATGATGTATGTACACATGACCGGTTAGGATGGGGTTAACCCAACAACAATGGCTTTCACCCACTCCAAGCCAAAGGGCCAGACACTTCATACAGTTTGCCACATAAATGAAGACTGCAAGCACAGGAAATGTCTTTTCCCATTCTATCTACAACTACAGCTGTAGCATATTTGATTTCTAAATAAAAAGATTAAATGAACACTAGGCCTCCTTTCAAATGCTGTTCCTCATCAACAACTACAGTCTGGTCCAATATAATGAGATGACTGTTTAGCACAAACTACATAGAGCAGGCTCAAATATACATGGCATGGATATTTTCCACCTAGCATATGGACTCAGTGATTAATGGCCGAAATAAGTGTCACTTAGCACAAACTGGTTAATTGATTATAATCAGAGAGAAAATAATATAGTTAACAATCAACATCTTTTCATTCTCAATACAATATGTAAAATGAGTAAAAAAAAATTAAAGCATATCTGAACTATTTTGTGCACTCTATTATCATATATCTTAAATTTACAAAAAAGAAGATAAGACAATTCCATCATATACATAACAGTAGTTTTCATTTCATATATTACAGTATTTCTATTCATGTTTTCAATTTCTCTTGTCAAAAACTGCATAGATAAGAAAATATCAATACATGTTTACATTTTACAGGAAATATAAACTTAATGCCTGTAAATTCTATGATACACCATATTTTCTGACATTATAAAAGGAAGTGACTCCAAGAAATCTTAAAAAGGAAGCGATATCATTTGACATCCACCATCTTCACTTCCACATCGTAGTATTTGATGTGATACAACCTTCTCCTTTGTCTGGAAGAAGGGATAGAACGTCCCACAATGCTTCGGCTTTACTGCCGGTCCTGAGATCAAGGTTCCTAACATGGATGTGGCTTTTCATTCTGACAAGATCTTCAAGCATGCTCCTGTGAAGAACTGCTGGAAAATAACATGTATAAGATGACCCAGTGTGCAGCTAACCTTCTGTTACTTGTTTGTTGGTTTGAAAATACATATTCACGATGTCTCATATTCAACCTTGTTTTTTACAATGTTAATTCTCGCAGAACTACAGATCTCACAACCCTCTGATGGCACAGTCCTGCAGACTATGTTGTAAAATCCCCACTCCATTTTGCCAAATATGAAGCTGATCATCCTGTTGATGATTTTCTATGGAAGTGTAGCCAGTCATCAATGTGAACAAATAATTTTTCATTTTTGTCCCTTATAAGATGATATCCATGGATTAAAGCCTGCAAGTCTTTAGGGAACACCATCAAGCTATGTAGTATGTCCCCAGTAAATTAGCAAGGTGGGGCTTCAAGGTATATATCAACTCTGTCTGGGTGATAGACCAGAGGCAGGGTACACCATCACTTTTCATATCTACATGTACCAATACCATGGAGAGTTCCCCATCCCCAGCAAGTGTGAAGGCTGCAATTGACCTGCTGGAAAAGAGGGACCTTATAGACAAGGGATAAAAGTTACATACTGATAACTGGTATTCGTCCCCTAATCTTTTTCCACTACCTACACAGGTACAGAAGACAAACACTGTTGGGACTGTCAGGATCAGCATGTTTGGCCTGCAGTGGGTAGATAAGCAGCCAGTAACTATGCTGTCTACAGCTAACACAAATGAATAAGTGATTTGCTGCTGAATAATGTTCCAGGAAGGGGGATTGTAAGAACACCAGGATTTGCTGCAAGT
>NC_051397.1:13423088-13425143 GCF_015228065.2 Penaeus monodon
TCTGTGTTGTGTGCTAAATCCTCGTCCTATGCTGTGTATAGTTTGATTTTTGATATTTTGGAGCAGCATCTCAGTGATGGCTCTGTTCCAGATACAAGTAACTACCCAGATATTCCAGATAAAGAAGCAGAAATGCCTTGTAACATTGGTCAAAGCCTTCATGAGAAGATGAAGGAAGCGGTACAGGAGCGCAAAATGAAGAAGAAGGAAAGGATGAAGGTCCGATATAGGCGTGAGATGGCTGGACCAGGCTATCAGAGGGGTCAGAAGTTTGACACAGGGAAGAAGGCTGTTGGTATTGGAGGGAAAGGCAATAAGACCAAGGAAGTGAAAGGGAGTCAAGGCAACCAAGAGGATAAAAGTCTGAGTAAAGACAACAACACAAGCAGGCAGGGGAACAAAAAGCATAGGTCTGTCAACAAATCAAGTCAAGGGGATGGAAAGGTATCACTTAGTTCAAGCGATGATGAGAATGTTGGTGATCAAAACTTGGCCAGAAAGAGAACTAGAAAGAAGAAAGCCAACAAAAGCAAAAGCAGTACTATCAAAAACAGAGATGCACAAAAAATCAGTGACCAGAACCTTATCAAGGTTAAAGAAGGTGCTATCAAAAGTAAGCACATCCCCCCAAATGACTTCCCTCATAGAATCATAAACCTGGGTCCTGAGAAGGAAATAATCACCATCACAACAGTGTTTCAGAGGACCAGTACTAAACCCACAACCCATGAAGGAGAGGGGATTTAAATGGGTGTTAACCAAGCCTTCTCACAGTGCTGAAATGTTTTCAATATATTCTGTGCAGCCATTCTATATGGTGCTGCCATTGGTGCTACTGGTCCTGAGAGGGGGAGGGAAGAGAGTGAAGTGGCAAGGGATGGTTGAAGAATCTGGAATTTGCTAGGCTTTTAGAACAGTGGTTCTCAAACTGGATTTCATAACATTATAACTTTTGTATCTAAATTTTAAATTGCTCTTAATCCTCTGGTAAGTATATATTTGTCATTTGAGTATTTAATGTGCGTTTATTTTGTTTTAAGTAGATGCTCTCTACTGTAGATATATATTTGTGGAGGGGTTAAAGAAAAATGTGCCACAGAAAGGACTGAGTTTAGGTTGCCATCTCTGAGGAGAGCTTGGGAACCACTGCTCTAGAATAGCAGATAGTTTGATTTATAATGAAAAAAGAGAGCTTTTGCTGTAAGGAGAAATTGCCAGATAGTAATTCTTTTCTATCCAGTTTTAATGATTCTCAGATATGTCACAATTCAGATAGAGAATTTACGACTTAATTAGAAAGGTATGTTTTTGAAAGCACATATTGCAGGGGAGAGTTAACACTGTATTATCATTTTTGTGGTAATTTTGTAGTGAAAATGAATTGCACTGTGATGTGTCTGCAAACATTTTGGGTTGTTTTAGCGTCTAGCACCCACATTTCTTGTTATTTTTCTGTTTTTTAATCAGTATTGCTCAGTTATGGATTGATAGATTGTTATGTATGCCTTTGGTTGGCAAAAACTTATTTGTCTTTAGTGCCTTATTTGAGAACAAAACATACTATAATTGAATAGTATGGACAAAATTTCCAAAAGTTACAGAGGTTGCCCATTTTATTTTTACAAAATATTAGGGAATGTATTTGGATCATCTGTTCCTTTAATGTTGATGAGCAAAGAGGTTGTGTGTGTGAGTTGATTCACTTTTCTTCACATGAATGGGTCAGTGACATTTACAGAGTATGATTATCGTAGGTCTAGCAGGTATTTGGATTGTCTTTAAATTTTTTTTTTTTTTTCTTAAATCTCAACATGAGATTGCTCTGCTACTTTTTTTTCTTTCAGAAATTTATTGACCATTGGTACGTCTCAGAGAAAGATAATTTTTGAAGTTTTGTTTTGCAGACTTTTCACATCTTACTTTAAATTCTATAAGCCTCTTGTGTTATTCTGATTAAAAATCAGATACCTTATTTTAGTGAGATCTTTTTTGTCTGATATGTTCGGTTAATTCTTGAACTGTTTTTATACTTTTTTTTTAAGAAATTTATTTTGT
>NC_051397.1:13432743-13435243 GCF_015228065.2 Penaeus monodon
GCTTCCAAGGTTAGCGTAAAAAAAAATTGTCAGTAATCAACTACATTGGCCTGAGATATTATATAGTATTCACGAAGTGATGATGTAAAACCACGTAAAAATACCGATATGTATTTTTGATAAAAAGAAAAAAGAAGAAAAAAAAAAAAAAATCACTTATTTATAAAAACACTGAACATAAAAGTATATCTATATGGAATTGATAATATAAACCTGTTGAAACTAAAGTTATCTTATAAATTAACTTAAAAAAAAATGCAAAAAAAAAAAAAAAAAAAAAAAAAAAAAACCTAGTTTCAACTCCATGAAGCCCCACACTGCTTATTTTATTCAGACTATAGAGCAAATAATGATCAACTATGGAGTCTATATAACAACAAAAATATTCTACAGTCTTGATTTATCAACATAGGCTCTTAGTATTACGAAGAAAAGGCAAGGGATGCTGGTATTTGGCATGAGCGGTCGCGCATGCTAGGGTGACGATATAAGCCCCCGGCAGCGAGGCCCGGGCCACTATGAATACTACCTGTTGGGAAAGGGTTAAAAGGGCGACTGACTGTTTTGTGCTGAAAAAATATGATTTTATAATTTTCTAAGGTCCTTGTATTCAGAAGTCTTGGGAAATGCAACATTATGGAGAGTTACCAGACAGTCAACAATGATAGCAGACAAATGGGAGGAGTGTATGCATGTGATGATTAGTTGAATTAGAAAAGATATACAAGAGCAATGTTAAAGAATGTCTGTCCAGCACAACTCTGGTCAACCCTAAGCCTCTTCTGCTCCCAGCCTATCACCTTCTGTCCTCTCCATAGATTAGCATTGGATAGAAAACTAAATCTTCTCTGAAAATTTATGTAGACTCAAGAAAAGGAAAATATGTATTTTCTGAGGAAAATAAGCTCTTAGAATTTTTCAAGCCCTGAAAATATTGTTTACAGTACCCTAGAAAAATGGTAAGATCTTTTTTTAATAAGATATTATTGCTAGTAACCCCAGTAATGAGGCAGTTTCAAAGCTAAGATATGAAGGCAGGGTAGTTTCAGAAGGATGCACTAAAATTAATAATATTGGAACATATCTGTTTATTTACCAAAGTTTATTGTTTTAGTACTTAATCACATTGTGTTTGTATATAACATAAAAGAAAATCATGCTTCTTGAACTAGCAGTAAGGAAAATTTTTATATGTTTTTCTTGAAACTTGATTTTTTGTTATTTACTGGGACTTTAGGGACTGTTGTAGAGTGTAGCAAAGTTATCAAGAATTACACAGGAGGGAGCATGGTCCTAGCTGTCATTTTGTGGAACACCTGTTTTTATGAATTAGAAGAAGTGTCACTATTTTAGGCATTTTGAAATTGATTAAACTTGCAACTCAGGAGTTGTTTGAATACCATTTAACCCTTTCCCGACGGGTAGTATTCATAGTGGCCCGGGCCTCGCTGCTGGGGGCTTATATCGTTGCTGTTTCTTTGTAATACTACGAGGATATGTTGTATTTTCAGTTTTCATTATTTTCTAAAGTCTCTACTTGCCATATTTCGTGATAAATCGAGAATGAAAGGTATTTTTTGTTGTTATATAGACTCCATAGTTGATCATTATTCAGTCTATAGTCTGAATAAAATAAGCAGTGTGTGGCATCATGGAGTTGAAATTGTCGGTTTGTTGCTTTTTTTTTTTTTTTTTTTTTTTTATAGTAAAAATGAGAAAGTGTTAAAAATGACTTAATCACACTTTCAGTGGCAGAAAAATTATATTTTGCTGTGATTGTAACAAAAAAAAAAAAACTGGCATGTCCATACATACACCATGGATGTACATACATGCCCCCAGCAGATAGTCCCGCCATGCCATGGCATGTGCGTACATGCCACCTGTCGGCAAAGGGTTAACTATTCGAAGTTTGTCTCTCTTGTGAGTGAATATTATAGTCTGCATTCTTTCCAGGTGAAATTTCATGGATAATGTGATAACATCATGTTGTCATCTACAAAATAAGATTGAGCTTTCAGACTCATAAATTTGAAAAAAAAAAAAAAGTTTAATAATTTTTTTAAGAAATAGACCTCAATATCTTTAAGGGTTAACATAGATGAAAAGCGGTACATATTCAAAATACAGTATTTAATTACATAAAGTATATATGTCATGGTATACTATGAGTGGAAAAACAGTTAAACACAAAATTTATGCAAACAGTGGTACAGGTGCAAAAAGACTATCCAAAGCACACACTGTTTGCAGATGTTAAGAGCCATCTGTGATGAAATTGGACAGTGTATAAACACCTACAATTAACATGGGTAGTAGCTAGGTGTAAATCTTGCATGAAGGAAAGTATATTGAATTGAAATTATATTGATTTGAACCACTTCCAGCTTCAAGTTCGAGGAAAAGGTCTTTACAAATGGCCAGAAACCACCTCTGATTTGTGGGTCATGCCAGAAGGAAGGCCACTGCAAGGCAGACTGCCGGGAGGATGAGCTTCCCC
>NC_051397.1:13447743-13460243 GCF_015228065.2 Penaeus monodon
TAAGGGTCCGATATAGGCGTGAATGGCGGGCCAGGCTATCAAAGGGGTCAAAGTTTGACACGGGAAGAAGGCTTTTGGGTATTGGGGGGAAAAGGGCATAAGCCAAAAAGGGAGTAAGGGAGTCAGGAAACCAAAGAGGATAAAAGTCGAGTAAAAAAACAACACAAGCAGGCAGGGGAACAAAAGCTAGTCGTAAACAAATAAAGTCAAGGGATGGAAAGGATCACTTAGTTCAAGTGATATGAAATTTTGGTGTAAAAATTTGGCCGGGAAAGAGACTAAAAGAAGAAAGCCAAAAAAAAGCAAAAGCGTACTACAAAACAAGATGCACAAAAAATCGTGCCCAAACCTTTATAAAGGGTTTAAAAAGGGTGTTTCAAAAGTAACACACCCCCCCAAATGACTTCCCTCATAATCAAAAACCGGGGTTGAAAGGGAAAAAATCACCATCCAACATGTTTCAGGGCCCATACTAAACCCAAAACCCTGAAGGGAGGGGTTTAAATGGGTGTTAACCACCCTTCTCACAGTGCGAAATGTTTTCAATTTTCTGTGCACCTTCTAATGGTGCTGCCATTGGTGCTACTGGTCCTGAGAGGGGGGGGGAAAGAGTAGTGGCAAGGGATGGTTGAAGAAACTGGAATTTCTAGGCTTTTTTGAAAAGTGGGTTTTCAAAATGGTTTCATACTTTCAACTTTTTTATCTAATTTTTAAATTGGGCCTTAAACCTCTGGAATATATATTTGTCATTTGAGTATTTTAAAGTGCTTTTTTTGTTTTTTTAGATGCTCTCTACTGTAATATATTTGTGGAGGGGGGTTTAAAAAAAAATGTGCCCCAGAAAAGGCGATTTAGGGTTTCCATCTCTGAGGAGAGCTTGGGAAACCCCTGCTCAGAATACAGAAGTTTGATTTATAAAGAAAAAAGAGAGCTTTTGCTGTAAGGAAATTGCCAATAGTAATTCTTTTCTACCAGTTTTAATGATTCTCAGATATGTCCAATTCAATAGAGAATTTAAAGACTTATTAGAAAATATGTTTTTTAAAGCACATATTTCAGGGAGTTAACACTGTTTTCTTTTTGTGGGAATTTTTTAGTGAAAAAAAATTGCACTGTATGTGTCTGCAACATTTTGGGTTGTTTTGCGTCTACACCCACATTTTTGTTATTTTTCTGTTTTTAATCGTATTGCTCTTATGGATTGAAAGATTGTTAGTATGCCTTTGGTTGGGAAAAAATTATTTGTCTTTGTGCCTTTTTTGAGAACAAAAATACTATAAATTTAATAGTAGGGGCAAAAATTTTCCCAAAAGTTACAGGTTGCCCTTTTTATTTTTTCAAAAAATTAGGAAAGTATTTGGGTCATCTGTTCCTTTAATTTGTGACAAAGAGGGGTTTTGTGTGTGAGTTATTCACTTTTTCACATGAAAAGGTTCGTGACATTTACAAAGGGATGTTTCGGGTCTAGCGGTATTTGGATTGTCTTTAAATTTTTTTTTTTTTCCCCAAAACTCAAAATGAGATTGCTCTGGGGTACTTTTTTTTTTTTCAGAAATTTTTGACCATTGGGACGTCTCAAGAAAGATAATTTTTGAAGTTTTGTTTTGCAGACTTTTCACATCTTACTTTAAATTCTATAAGCCTCTTGTGTTATTCTGGTTAAAAATCAGATACCTTATTTTAGTGAGATCTTTTTTGTCTGATATGTTCGGTTAATTCTTGAACTGTTTTTATATTATCAGATGATATATAAAAATATATATATTACAGAGCAACATATGATTTGTTTGTTACAAAATGTGGGAGTATATTTTATACTTTTATCCTATTATTATATTTGTAATAATTAAATGTCTATAGCCCAAAATTTAATCCATTGTCATCGATTGACTTATGATAACGACAATTCTGCAAAGAATGTGTTGAATTCTAAGAATAAAATAAAAACATTTGATATATCTTTGAATTAAAACCCTTGATTATAATAAAAAGAGAAAAGAAAAGAAAAGGAAAAAAATATGAACAGTTGGTGACTCTGGATTTGGCTATTATCTCACAGTATTAATGATAAGGTCTTTCACATTAAAATTTTAGGCTAATATTTTTTAAAAATTTGTTCTGATTTATTTGTTTTACCAAAGTAATCTGTACTTCAAAGCTATGAGAAAAAAAAATAAAAAAAAAATACCTATTCCAGATGTCGCAACTGCCTATCCAGCGAAGCAGACTTCTGCCTCCAAAGAGAATCTCCCACACACACCAGCCTGTAGCACAGCAAAATCCACTTACAATAGCAAGCCCAATGTGGCTGCGAGCAACAGCAGTTCAAAGTCTGTGAGTGGCAAAGAGTCTGGGCCAGAGAGCTGCCGCATTTTAAACCCATGGAGCACTTCCAAGGCCGACGCAAAGTCTGCCTCCACAACTCTGAGTAAATTGGTTATGAGTGAAGCAGCCATTATTGGAGGGCCTGGCAAAGCTGGGTGGCATGATTCCCAACCTTTTGGGGCGGGGATGGGGAATGGGAAGGGCCGAGGGGCCACACCAGAGGAGAAGTTCAGTGGCATAGGAGCTCCACCTGGATTCCACCACCTTGGCCACAAGAGCCAGGGACGCCCCATCCTGGAACAGATCAACCAAGGGCTGGGGGGACTTGGCAGTCAAGGATCAGGGCATGCTAACCCCAAAGGGCCAAACCAGGGGGAAAGGGAGCGGTTTCGGGAGGGCAGAATCTCCCCCCAAACACCATGCAACAGCACCAGCATCATGGTAAGAATCAATCACAGCCTCCTCATCAGCAGGCACAACAGTCTCAGCAGCAACCACAAAAGCAGCAGCAACCTCCACAGAAACAAGTACAACAATCACAACAGAAGCAACAGCCAGGACAACAGCAAACACAGCAGCAACAGCAGAATTACTGGGAGAGTTGGATAAAAAATGCCCCCTCATCGTCCGGCAACTTTTCCCAAGCAAACTGGGCAGCAGAAACAGAGTCAGGGCATCCCTGCACCTGCAGTAGCATCTGCAACCTCCTCCCATAGCCAGGCCACCACCTCCCAGTGCCAGCAACCACAGCAGCAACAGTACTATTATAGCATAAGTCCTGCTGCATTATTCCACATGGCAAGTCAAGCAGCAGCAGGAGGGCAGGTGAGTGCAGTGTTGATGCCCAATACAAGTGAGAGCAGCACCAGCAGAACGCCTGGAATGTCTGTGTCCACAGCAACTTCGGCAGGCAATGGAGGGACTCAGAACAGTGGGGGTAGTGCAGCCCCTCCACCAGGATTCTCTGCTCCGCTTCCTGTCAATTTCCAGAATCAGCAGCAAGTTGATGGCATAACTTACAACAAAATGATGATGGGCTCGCACCTGTACAGAAGTCCATCTCAGTCAGAGGGGCAGCCTGTGATACCAAACTCTCAGTCATACATCACCCCTGTTGCTCAGTCCCTGAGTGCTCCTGTTGCTGGGGTTTATGCAGTCCAACAGGGGTCAGGGGGTGGCCAGTTCACAAACATAGCACCCCAGGTAGCTGCACACACTCCACATGGTTTCAGTGAGTCAAACCTGAATCAGCAGCAGGTCCCCTTTGACACACGACACTTTCTCTCACAGCAAGTGGCACAGGGTCTTCATCAAGGCCTGCCTCAGGGAGTATCACAGGGAGTTCCACAGGGAGTTCCACAGGGGGTCCCTCAGGGGGTACCCCAGGGAGTTCCCCAGGGGGTCCCTCAAGGTCTCCAGGGGGCACCACCACCACCACCACCGGGACTAGCCTCTTCTGTACCTCAAGGCCTTAGTCAGAATGTGCCACAAGGTGTGCCTCAAGGGTTACATCAGAACATGTCAGGCGGAGTGCCACAGGTCAGCATGGGCTCAGCACTCTCAGGAGGCATGCAACCCATGCCAATGGGGCATCACCTGCAGCAGCACCATTACCCCCAGCCTGGCTTTCCTCAACAGGGCTATCAGGTATGCTAATAACCTTTACCAGTCAGATTAGTTGTATTTTGGTTAGGTAAATTTTTATTTATTATTATTTTTTTGTGGGGTTCTTATAAAAAGTGACAGGCAAGGTTGATAGTGAGGGAGAGGATCTTTTGATCTATTCTCACTTAATGAAGATTTAAAAGCTTAGTTTTGGGGAAGTTTGATGTAATTATTATTATTTTTATTAATATTATTATTTATTTATTTATTTATTTATTTATTTATTTATTTATTTATTTATTATTATTATTATTTTTTGTAAAATGGAAGGATAATGAGGATGTTTTCAGTCCTTGCTTAGAACTTAGGTAAGAATGTCAAGGAATACAGTGGTTAGGGTCTGCCAGTTTTTTATATAACTTTCTGAATTGTACAATTTGTATTGGTATTTTTTTTTTTTGTCATGGTTCCCACTCTTTTAAGAAAAGTAAGCAGAGATTTTTAAGAGCAGACCAAGTCCATCTTCATCACTCAAAATTTGTCAAGTGTAAGAGTCGGAAGAAAAAATATGAAATGAGATATTTGCATTTTTATCTACATTAAAACTGTTATATTCAATGAAAATGAGAAATTAATACATTAGTTTTGAGTTCATCAAAAGGTGGAAAAAATGTCTTTCTGCTCTTGCTCAAGTCTATATTTTTTTTACTGATAAAGATAGTAATGGCATCATTTCATTCAGATAGCTATGGCTTTTCCTGAATTTAATCTTGGAGTCATGTTAAAGCCCTCCAAAATCACACACTCATAATGAAAATCCATGTACTTCATGAGAAATATTCTGCAAGGATCCCCTGCATGTGTTTTCCACACTTGGGAACACTTGTGTTAACTCTGATCACCAATAACTGTTGTTGTGCTGCAGCTGGTAGTAGCACATAGTCTTTTTATTAGATGACACTTAATCAACTTACTGTCTAATGTGGGGAACTCAGCAAAGAATCTGACATAGTAACTGCATGAGAGAGGAAAATGTAACAGCTATGAAATAGTTGTTAATCTAGACACTTTCATTCTGGGCATCCTTAGTGTGAAATAGGATACAGTTTGACATATATATAATGTATTGTTAAAAGTAATTTCAGTAATTATTTTGATATTTTATGTAGTGGCAATATATATTTCCCTATAATTTGATATATCACCATAGATGCTGAACATCAACCTGAATTTCCAACATTAATATATTTTACAAAATATGTATTCTCAGAATCACATTCTTGAAAATAATCTCTATAACTAATATTTATAATAAAATATTCTATCTATTAATATTATGACATCCAGTATGTCAGTATTAATGTGATATTCATCAATATCATATTTATTTTTAATTGTTAACCATGAGTATTCTAATTCCTATTATTATTAGTGTCAGTATTATTTTTATTATTGCCATCATTACTATCATCGTTGTCATCTTCATCGTCATCGTCATCGTCATCGTCATCGTCATCGTCATCGTCATCGTCATCGTCATCGTCATCGTCATCGTCATCGTCATCATCATCATCATCATCATCATCATCATCATCATCATCATGATGCTACTGCTGGTAGTTGTCTTCATCTATCATCATAAGTCATTACCATCCATCTGACATCCATCCTTCAGTCCACCATCCTTCAGTCTTCCACTACCAAAGCTACCACTACCAAAGCTACCACTACCACTACCACTACCACTACCACTACCACTAACACTACCACTATCCCCACCACCACACCACCACCATCACCACCACCATCACCACCACCACCACCACCACCACCACCACCACCACCCCCCACCACCACCACCAACCCCCCACCACCACCACCACCACCACCACCACATCTACTTCTACCACATCTACTTCTACCACATCTACTTCTACCACTACCACATCTACTTCTACCACTACCACATCTACTTCTACCACTACTACTACTACCACCACTACTACTACAACTACTACCACAACTACTACTACCACAACTACTACCACTACCACCACTACTACTACAACTACTACTACTAGTACTACAACTACTGCCACTACTATTATCACTACTACTAATAATAATAATGGAAATAATAATGATAATTAATATGGTGGTGGTGATCATTATGATTGATAATCATCATGATGATAATGATAGTGATTATAGTAGTAATAGTAATTATAGTAATATAAAATGTGATAATGATGATGATCATCATAATAATGATCATAATTATAAATGATAATGATAATGGTGATAATAATACATCAGTTTCGAGCCCTTATTATATTCTCATTCAGGAAAGTCTCTGCTGATATCCCCTGTATGAGGACAGTTTGTTTATGTTAATCAGCTGATAGGTGCATTATGCGGCTAAACAGTTCACCCTGAGCATTTTAGGCCAGGGCATGACTCAATGTACAAAAGCTCCATGAAAATGATACAAAAGCCCTTCCCACTGAGTCTAATCACCCTACAAGAGCTTTGTGTACTTATGGTAAGTGATTCTCATGACTACAAGTTCCCCTCACCCTGGCCCATGGCTAAATTTTCCAATGATGGCATTTTCATGTCACTCACCCCACAAGCTAAAATTTTCAATGATGTGATAGTAAAGTCATTTTTTTTTTTTTGCTTTTTTGCCATTTTCTAAAGTATGTTTTTCATTTGATATACAATATAAAGTTGTTAATGGAATGTTTGTCTTGCACAAACTGCCTATAATCTCTCTAGGTAGTCTACAACTGTGCAGTAACAACAAGAAGAAGTAACATTGTCATTTTTTATTATTCAACTTTGTTACCCTGCACTGCTATTCACAATGGTTGGAAATAGGAACCTGACATGGAAATAGCATCTTTCTTGGAGCTGGTGCTCTTCCAGCCATGGTTCATGTATGGTACATTTTACCCTGTTTACTGGTGAAAATAATCCAAAATGCCCATTCTAAACACCCTCTGACTCTAATTTTTCTCCAAGAGCTTTGTGCACTTATGATGAGTCCATCCTGTCACCCTAGTCTTCTGCCAAATTTTTCATGATGGCACATTTCTGTCAACCAGGCCCTAAGTCAAAGTTTCCAAGACTGCATATTCCTATCTCTTAGCCCTCAGTCAAATTTTTGCAAAACACGGCACTTACATCACCTGAATCAAATGGGTTAAATGTTCAGAGAGTTTTGTTTCCCATAATCATCATATACATAGCAGTAGCAATTCTCAGCATTCTCAAAGAACACTGTGTTACCAGTTGCAAGTGTCCCTGCAAATGGCTATACTATGCTGTTGACCTTTCATTTGTCCCCAACTCTGCACACACTTGTGTAGAATGGAATAATGTGATTTTATGAGATTTCATTTGTTTCCTCTAAAAGTATTTTCCATTTAAAATTAAACTGTGTTTGTTTTAACCAAAACACAGAAAACAACAAAAGGAAAACACTTCAAAAATTGACAATATATATACACCTATTATAAAGAATAAAATCAACAAAAAAGTTAAAGAAAATAAGAGAAAATCTATGATGATCTACTTTATTAAGTTCATCTTCCCTCCATAAAGAGAAGAATGTACACTCATGAGCCACAATCTCTAGACAATATAGGAACTTTTCTTTACGAACTTTATAAGCTTTCACTGTCACATATCTTGAACCATTGATTCAGATGCTTAATGCAGTCCCATGGCTCAAAATACGGGCATTAGGCTTATGTAGTGGGCACTCTGATGGGTGTGTGGCTTGTAGCTGGGTACATGTAAACACTCCCCTTGCATGTCATTTTCTCTTTTTAGCCCAGCATTTAGCTTTTTTTCTATTTTATAAACTTGTTATTGATTTGCTTTATCCAGATGGTAATAGACCATTTTCCTTGCATGGACTCCATATCTCTCTAGGTATCCATAAGTCATGAAAGAATAATAACAATAATAAGATTAAATATTTGTGGCATTTTTCTTAAAGATTAAATTTTTTATAATACATCTGTGCTGCCGGACATGGTGGCCAGGAATAAAATGTTGAGCATGGGAATGGTGTCCCTTAGAGCCGGCACTCTTCCAGTCATGGCTCAGGACACTACATTCCACACTCATTTTTCATGGAAATAATGGAAAAGCCCTTTCTAAAGCAATGAGTCTGCCTTCATGTCATGTTCACGTCACCAGTCAAGCAGATTTTTGTGCATGACGATACTTTCTGATCATAGGGTTGAGGGGCACCCCTTCTTTTTGTCAAAATTTCCCCCCCCCCCCCCCCAAAAAAAAAAAAAAAAAAAAAAAAAAAAAAAAAAAAAAAAAAAAAACATCATCATCATCATCATCGTCATGATGATGATGCTACTGCTGGTAGTTGTCTTCATCTATCATCATAAGTCATTACCATCCATCTGACATCCATCCTTCAGTCCACCATCCTTCAGTCTTCCACTACCAAAGCTACCACTACCAAACTACCACTACCACTACCACTACCACTACCACCACCACCACCACACCACCACCACCACCACACCACCACCACCACACCACCACCCACCACCACCACCATCACCACCACCACCATCACCACCACCACCATCACCATCACCACCACCACCACCACCACCACCACCGCTTGCATCCAAGCTAACTGTTGGAGGGTCCACCTGGTACAACTGTTCAAAATACTCAGCCCAACGTTCACGAACCCCAACATGATCTGAGATGATCCGTCCATCCGCTGATCGGACTGCAGTCATCGTGAGGAGGGCTTAGGGTTCAGTTTTCTCAGAGCTTGGTAGGCAGGGCGAAGGTTATTTACCAAGAAATGGCCTTCGACCTCCTCAGCAAGATTCCTGATAGACTGTTCCTTGTCCCTTCTCAGCAGTGTCCGAGCCCTACGCACCATGGAACGACGCAAGACTTGATTCCCATTCAGCCGAGCCTTGCGACACGCTTCAGTGGCCTCTAATGTCTCCAGGGAGATGGTATTCTGCCTTGTCCTTGGGCGTACGCCAATGGACTCCTGAGCTGCTTCGAGTGTTACGTGCTTGAAGGACTCCCACAGAGCAACTGGGTCCGTCAGGTTGCTGGTTTCTGTGAATCGGTCAGAGACTGCCGTGGCGAACCCACGGGCACACTCCTCCTCCCTTAGTCTGTCCAAGTGAAACACCTTAGGGTGGCCACTGGGGGACGGGGAGTTTTGAAGTTGACCCGCAGGGTAGTCACAAGCAGCCTATGGTCGGTGCCACAGAACTCAGCACTCCGGTAAACCCTGCAGTTCTGAAGGATCCTCCATCGCGTGCTGACAAGAATGTGGTCGATCTCCTTGGCCACATTACCCGTATCGCTGTACCAAGTCCAGCGATGCGGGTTGGAGCGCTGGTACCAGGAGCCAGAGATCCTCATTTTCTGGGACCTAGCAAAGTCCCGGAGAAGGAGGCTATTCTCGCTGCTGGGATCAGCTCCCGAGCCATGGGGGCCGACAGACATCTCGTAGCCAGCTCGGTCACAGCCGGATACCGCATTGAAGTCGCCCAGAACAATGCGAATGTCTCGCCGGGGGCAATCGTCTGCCACAGATGCGAGTTTGGCGTAGAACGCCTCTTTCACATCGGTTTTATATACATCGGTAGGAGCGTATACAGCAATAAGAGACAAGAAGCCAAAAGCATGCTTCAGTCTCAATGCCATGATACGCTCATCAACGGTGTCACCTCGACTACCGCGGGCTGAAGTCGACTGGAGATGGCTATGGCTACACCCTGGAGGTGGTGACCATCGCTACGGCCCGACCAGTAGTAGGTGTAACCACCCACACTGATCGTGCCGCTACCAGGTCTTCTCACCTCTGAGAGGGCAGCCACCTCAACTCCCAGTCGCTATCAATCCCGCGATAGCAGAGTTAACCGCTCATCCTGCCGCAAGACAGGATGTTCCAAGCGCTACCGGAAAGCACGCCTGAGGTTAAGCCTCGGGTGGTCACTCCGGGTGCCGCAACCAGCCAAAAAATGAGTGAATTCTCAGCATTCCCCAAAAGAACACTGTGTTACCAGTTGCAAGTGTCCCTGCAAATGGCTATACTATGCTGTTGACCTTTCATTTGTCCCCAACTCTGCACACACTTGTGTAGAATGGAATAATGTGATTTTATGAGATTTCATTTGTTTCCTCTAAAAGTATTTTCCATTTAAAATTAAACTGTGTTTGTTTTAACCAAAACACAGAAAACAACAAAAGGAAAACACTTCAAAAATTGACAATATATATACACCTATTATAAAGAATAAAATCAACAAAAAAGTTAAAGAAAATAAGAGAAAATCTATGATGATCTACTTTATTAAGTTCATCTTCCCTCCATAAAGAGAAGAATGTACACTCATGAGCCACAATCTCTAGACAATATAGGAACTTTTCTTTACGAACTTTATAAGCTTTCACTGTCACATATCTTGAACCATTGGATTCAGATGCTTAATGGCAGTCCCATGGCTCAAAATACGGGCATTAGGCTTATGTGAGTGGGCACTCTGATGGGTGTGTGGCTTGTAGGCTGGGTACATGTAAACACTCCCCTTTGCAATGTCATTTTCTCTTTTTATGCACCAGCAATTTTAGCTTTTTTTCTATTTTATAAACTTGTTATTTGATTTGCTTTATCCAGATGGTAATAGACCATTTTCCTTGCATGGACTCCATATCTCTCTAGGTAGTCCATAAGTCAGTGAAAGAATAATAACAATAAATAAGATTTAAATATTTGTGGCATTTTTTCTTAAAGATTAAATTTTTTATAATACAATCTGTGCTGCCGGACATGGTGGCCAGGAATAAAATGTTGAGCATGGGAATGGTGTCCTCCTTAGAGCCGGCACTCTTCCAGTCATGGCTCAGGGACACTACATTCCACACTCATTTTTCATGGGAAATAATGGAAAAGCCCCTTTCTAAAGGCCAAATGAGTCTGGCCTTCATTGTCATGTTCACGTCACCAGGTCAAGGCAGATTTTTTGTGACATGACGATCACCTTATCTGGATCATAGGGGTTGAGGGGACCATCCCCTTCATTTTTTGTCAAATATTTTTTGTGAAAAAAAAAAAAAAAAAGGTAACACTACCCAACATTGTGCTGGTTTTTGGTAGTGAAATAGAAAATAGACACAATGGCCTTTTTTGTTATCCCTGTGCATACAGGGAAGTAATGCACATTATCTGGTGGGCAGATGCACCTAATGAAATAATTTTATTATTTTTTTATGTTAGAATTATTTAGAAATGATATGCCCATGAAATTCATTTGAATATTTTTTTTTCCTGATAATTTTGTTAATACTTGTACAATTTTCTTAATTTATGTTGCATTTTGTAGAAAACAAAGTATTTTTGGGCCTGAGAAAATGTTTATTTTTTGTATATTTTAAAAATAAAATTGAAACAGAATTTATTCTATACAATGAAAAATATACTTTTCAATGAAAATAGTCTAATTGTTGGCTTGTAATGAGAGAAGGAGAGACTGAAGAGTAATGACTAACTTAGTACAGGAGTAAGGAAAGGGTCTCTCTCTCTCTCTCTCTCTCTCTCTCTCTCTCTCTCTCTCTCTCTCTCTCTCTTTCTTTTCTCTCTCTCTCTCTCTCTCTCTCTCTCACTCTCTCTCTCTCACTCTCTCTCTCTCACTCTCTCCCTCTCTCTCTCTCTCTCTCTGTGTGTGTGTGTGTGTGTGTTGTGTGTGTGTGTGTGTGTGTGTGTGTGTGTGTGTGTGTGTGTGTGTGTGTGTGTGTGTGTGTGTGTGTGTGTGAGAGTTGAGAGTTAGAGTTGAGAGTTGCTTTCAAGATAATAATATTAGAAGCAAAATACCAGTTTTGCTTTTTGGTAGTTTTACTTACAGAAATGTTAGTATATTGTATATTAGAAATTATGTGGTGAAACTATATTGTCTGCAGGAAAATTATTTGATGAAGAACTAATAACTTTCAGGTATAAAAAAGTAAAACTGCTACTGTGTATAGAACATATTCCTGAGTCACCTATGTAGTCTTACTTTGACCCAATATTATCAAATACATTAAAATATAGGGCAGTAAAAAGTGGTATAGTTTGTTAAGAGTGTTCTTGTGAAGTTGTTTAGTGATGATCGCAGTAAGCTCAGATTATGAGTTTACATATATTTTCTCTCCACCAAAAAAAATTGGATTGGGGCTTCTCAGATCCATGGGAGAGAATTGATCCTAAATGATGTAGAAAATTTAGAAAATGCATATATCTCAATATTGCTAACAAGTTTTTAGAGTCACTTTAAAGTCAGTGGCATCATTTCTGAGTGAGTGAGTAAAACCCTTCCATTTCTCCAGATGACGATGGCAGGACCTGGCAGTTACTATTCGCCAGAGTTTGTGTTCAGTGATCCAGCCTTGCAGACACCCTCCCCCAGTGGCCAGGGTCCCCAGCCCACCATGCCTGCTGAAATGATGCCTGAGATGGCTTTTCAGCGGCCTGAAGTGTATGATGCACAGATGCAGACACTGCCTCAGTACTTGGCATCTAA
>NC_051397.1:13465243-13482743 GCF_015228065.2 Penaeus monodon
TTACATTATATATATTATAAAAATTATTTATTTTATTTTATATTTATTATTTATGATATTATTTTTTAAAATTTTTTAAAAAAATATGTTGATATTGTTTCTGTTTTCTTTTTTAACTGTTTTTTTTATATTATGGTATTTTATATTTGTCTTTCTCTTTATTTTTATTTTTTTTTTTTAAAAAATTATTTTTTTTTTATCTTTTTTTTTATTTTTTTTTTTAAAAATTTTTTTTTTTTATTTTAAAAAATTTTTTTTATATTAAAAAAATCTATTCTTTATTTTTTTGAAATTGATGAAACCAACGCACACGCACACGCCACCCACACGCCACCGCACACACACACACCGCCACACACACGAAACACGCCACACGCACCACGCACAACCACCACCCCCCCCACACCCCCACACCCCCAACACACACACACCACCAACACAACCACACACACACACACACACACACACACACACACACACACAAAATCATAGACACGTGTTTATATACGTATATGATATATTGCTATTTCCCTTTCTTTTTCACTTTGTCTTTCCCAAATATTTAAGCATTGTTTTTTCTTTTTGTAAAATTTTTTGGATATTTTTTTTTTTTGTAAAATTTTAAGCCTGTTATACCTAATATTTATACCTCTGTATGGATTATTAAGAATTACTATTGATTTTTTTTCTTTTCATTTTATTTCTGTGGATGATTTTTTTCCCCCCCCTCCCTATTTTGACTGGTTTTGATAGCGGGATTGTTGATATTACTTATGATCTATGCTATAATCATTAACTCTGAGGGTACAAATTTAATGGGTGTACAAAGTGGCCGTGGACATTAGGATCACAAATTTGTATTTTAATTGTGTGTTTATCAACGTGATGTGAAAGAAAGGTAAAGCCCTAACTTCAGAATGAGGAAGTGTTGGTCCCTCTGCAGGTTTGTTATGTATTCCCCACTAGGAGAAGCTAGGGCTCTACCACCATTTTTATACTTTCATATTGAGCTGTCCAGAGTTAAAGAAAAAAAAGAAAAAGAAAAAGGAATTCTCTTTCTCCTGTCCCTTTCCCCCCCCCTTATCTCCTCCCCACCCTCTCCTTCCCCCCCTTATCTCCTCCCCCACCCTCTCCTTCCCCAGTGTCCTTGGTCAGTGTCAGTCTGCCTTCATCCTGTTGCATCCCCCTTCTTCCTGATCCACATCCCCAACCCAATCCCACAGATGTTTGCCAGTTACTTGTTCACATTGAGACTGAATACGCTCCCTTCAATCTTCAAGTTAGCAAAATGAGTAATATGTGTTTTGCATAGCATTTTGTACCAACCCGCAAGTACCCTTTTTGTTTGTTTCCTTCTGTACATTTTTTATTATACTTGATTATCATATATTTTTCATGAATATTATAATTATCATATTGTTTTACAATGGGATAGTCTGCAGCACAATATCTCTATCTTGGGCAAGTATAATGTTTGGATTTTGCTGTAAATTTTGGTTTAGGGAGTTGCCCGTATTTCATTTTGGTGGTGCGATTGTTAGAAATCCCTCCATGCTTTATTTTCTGTGTACATTTGAATTACACTCATATGCTCATTGACATGTACATATATATGCATTCACACCCACATCTACACACAAGTACATACAGATTCTTATCTTTGGGTATATCCATACACACAGACCCACACATATTTGTGAACACATTCATCATCGATAAAGGTACATTTAGATTTATGTATATGTAGAAGGATGTATGAAAGTATTTTTGCATGTGAGCTGTAATGTGTAGTGTGTAGATGTAGTTTTGTATGGTTTTATGTTCATATTATGTTTTTTTTAATCTTTTTATAGTCCTATACACTTGCTGTAGATGAAACCTAAGAGTGAAATACTCTGTAGATTTTTTTTCTCTTCATTCCCTAGCTTGTCACTGTTACAAGGAAAACTTAAATTTGTATGCTTTTATCTAGGTTCCATTGCCCATGAACTTGACCTCTAAAACACCACTAATTGAATATTATATACACATATGTTCACAAAGGTCCAAGAAACACGCACAATAAGAGAGTGACTCACATGCATGTCAACAAATATTTGCTTAATCAAGAGCTCCCCCCCCTCCCCACTCCCTCCCTGTCCTCTCTCTCTCTCTCTCTCTCTCTCTCTCTCTCTCTCTCTCTCTCTCTCTCTCTCTCTCTTCTCTCTCTCTCCCTCTCTCCTCTCTCCTCTCTCCTCTCTCCTCTCTCTCCTCTCTCTCCTCTCTCTCCTCTCTCTCCTCTCTCTCCTCTCTCCCTCTCCTCCCTCCCTCCCTCCCTCCTCCCTCTCTACCTCCCTCCCTCCCTCCCTCTCCCTCTCCCCTCCCTCACCTTCTCCTCTTCTCCCCCTCCCTCTCCCTCACCCTCACCCTCACCCTCACCCTCACCCTCACCCTCACCCTCACCCTCTCCCACTCCCTCTTCCTGTTTACCCTCTCTCTCACCATCCTCTTCTGTACACCATTTCTTCTCACTCTTTCTCTCCCAAACAATCCAGGAAGGAGATTAACAAGAAGCAATAAGGTCGCCTAGATAGCATACATGTACGAATGCGTGAGGAGTAGTGCAAGTCTGATCTCATTAGGGAACCTCAGTACTCCCTCAGTGTGGTAGCCTAAACATTTTTCATTTGTGATGTTTCTGATGTAACGTTTTTATTATTATTTCAGACATATTTATAGGTGTTTGACCTACAGCTGATGGGCATTTTCTAATAGTTTCTCCTGATCACATATCGACTCCTTTTTCTTTTCTGCTCCTTGTCATGGTAACTGCTGCCATCTGCTAGAATCTGCTTAAGGCCTTTGGAGATTCTGCATCCTCACTCTTCATTTCTTGATTTTTCTGTGAATTTCAGTCCATGAAGAAAATTCTAAATTCAAAGATTTCTGTCCACTCAGTGTTAGTACATAACCCCTCCATTTATGCTAATTCTAGTGATAAAATCTTCCACCCAATGAAGGTTACAACTTTTTATCTTATTTAACCTAATGTCAGCAGGTGGCAAGATTACAATGCCATGCCAACTATAATATAATTTAATCTATTGTAGATGGCTCTACAAGTGCTTAGTCACCAAGGAGTCAGCTATTAGTCTTACATATTTCACCTGTTTACCATATTTGTTCACTTTTTGAAAGCTTTATTTCTATTATTTTATTGTCTTTGGTGTTATTAATATTTTAATAACAATTTAATAATCATAATAGCACTTAGAATGGTAACAAT
This sequence comes from Penaeus monodon, assembly GCF_015228065.2. Lineage (NCBI taxonomy): Eukaryota > Metazoa > Arthropoda > Malacostraca > Decapoda > Penaeidae > Penaeus > Penaeus monodon. Next base: position 13,468,509 of record NC_051397.1, read on the forward strand.
GTCAGTATTAATAGTACTGGAAAGAAAAACACATTTGCCTGCCAATTCAAGGAATGGGGAAATCAGGATCGGTCACTAGGACCAACTGATAGACTCCTTGCTGGCTGAGCATTCATAGAGCCATCTGCATGTAACAGAACTTACTAAAATCTAAATGGGACGGTACATAAACCCGCTGATATTGGGTTAACTGTTTGTTTTATTCCTGTATTTTTGTATGATTCTCTAATCATGCCTGTCCAGATAAACCATTCACACAGTGTTTGTACCTGCAGATTCACATCTTTACAAGTTACAAATACCTCCAGTTTTGAAAATGCTATGGCAGTTCACTTGTTTATTTATTTTCTCTGCGTATCGCAAAAACACTTAACATTGTATGTATCTTCATTGTCTCTTGTACTCCCTCTCTCAGCCACATAGAACATAGAAAAAAAGAAGAAGAAAAAAAAGTGGGTATGCATATTTTCCTTGTCGCCCCATGAAACCCAAATTCGAAGTACAACATGTCACTTCTTGCAAAGAGAGAGATGCATCTTCATACTTAGCTTGGTGGATACTTAAAAGGTCTTAATTGTTGCAAGCAATTCTAGCCCATTTAATTTTAATTTTGTACTTTATTAATTAGTGGTTTTAGTGCTATTGTTGTTACTATAATGATGGTGATGTGCAGTGACAGTAGAAATTATTATAAGGTCACATTATTAATATTATTACTGTTGTTATTATTATATAGTAATAATAATTATTATTACTGTTGTTATTATTATATAGTAATAATTATTATTATTATTACTGTTGTTATTATTATATAGTAATAATTATTATTATTATTACTGTTGTTATTATTATATAGTAATAATGTAATGTTTTATATTATCATTTTTTTTTTTATACATTTTTTTTTTTCACAGCTATCATCATCATTGTTAATATTAGTGTTGTCATCTTCTGTATATGTTAATTCCAACTCACCTCTTCTTCACCATTTGTCTTTTTAAAGAACTGTAGTATTGCTTGTTTCCTAAGATACTTTTCATAAGATGAAGTTCATGCTGTGACAGTACAAAGCTTGCTATTTATATGATTTCATATATGAATATTTTAGATATGTTATTGTTATCTTTTCCAAAAGTTATTCTTGTGAAGTTGCAGGTGAAAATCAGATGTGTCAGCTGACATTCACACAATAGAGGAAGAACTTTATGGAAGTTTCATGTACTTACATTAGTGCAAGAATGTTATTATGAAGTTCACAGACTATTGTCATGGTTAAGTGGAATGGAAAAAATAGATATATATTTTTATAAAGATCCATCAGTCTTATTTTCTCTCCAGGAAGCAGACTTCTGATAGAATATGAAGATAGTTTATGGATGAAACTACTTTTGACTGTATGAAATAAAGTTTTAGAAGATGCAGGTTGAAAAGTACTGAGAGAGATATTAGCAATTTGTCAGTGTTAGTCCAGTTACAGATTTAATGTTTTCAGGGTGCTTTAAGATGAAGCATTGTAAATATTATGTTGAAAAGATTAAACATTGATTTTATTATGATTTAGTGAATTTGAGCTTAATATATACGTGGAAATGAACGAGTTTAGTTATACAAACATAATGTATCCAGCAATAATATATATGAAGATGTCATCAGTTTATTTTTGTAAGATTTCCCCCCCCCCCACTCCCCCATTTTTTCCTTTATTCTTTATTATCATCATTATTAATATTATGATATAAGATCACTGCAGCTTTTTTGCATTGGCTGTTTCTGCAGGGTGATTGGTCGGATGAGTTCATGAATGTATGGGGTTTGCGAGAATTCCAGGTAGCACTGTACTGGTGGTTTAGTTAAAATAACTAGATAGATAGTTTGGTACGATAGTTAGAACAGCATCAGTTAAGGGTAGAGGAGAAAGCTGATAGGTAGGCAGGTAGAGAGATAGAAGATAGAGATAAGAGAGTTAGTTATGGGTTGATAGAAAGAGAAATTTTGAGCATCAGGATGTGTAATCTTACTGTGAGTGTGAGGCAGTGATGACGGTCAAGTGTTAGATGAATACCTATAGATTTATACTGAATGTACATAAAGTAGTTGGATGTTGAACTCCTGTTTGTTTGTTTGTTATCATGACAAGACCATCAGTGAAATGATGTTGCATAGAGACAAACACCTGTTGGCCCATTAGTTGGAAACCATGTACTAAAGTAGACCTCTTCTTCACATTTCCTCATAGGGTTGGAGTGCATCAGACTATCAATACAATCTAACATACAAGTTTTTAAAGAAATGTAAAAAAAAAAAAAAAAAAAAAAAAAAAAAAGATAGTGTGTATGATATTTGTATAGTGATTGGTGTATGATTTTATCCTATTTGTATATTGGTTTTTACAAAATCATGTCTTTAATATCCTTGTTTATATTTTATAAAAAACTAAAAAAAAAGATAAGAAAAACAAAAACAAAAAAAACATAAAAAACAAAACAAAAAAAATTCAAAATAAAAACTTCCACAAACACTTTGTTGGTTTGAATTACCTGACAAAAAATTGTTTTTATATCATGATTATTGATATACTTGACCAATATGTAGGGTTATGGAAGCTAAAGCTCAAGAAAAAAAAAAGTGCATTAAAATTTTGATAACCAATTCCCTCCCTTATAGTTATATAATGATGTGGATAAGTATACTTCAGTATAGTCTAACATTTATTGAAATTGTGAAATGGGGGCTACATAGTCCTTGGGGTTTTACTGATTCTAGTGTGACAATTCTTCCATTTTCATGACATACTTGAACACGGTGTAAGCGAACCGTTGTTAGCAAACACTACATCATGTAAATATTTCTTAAGGACCAAAACTCGGCTAGTTAACAGGTTGCCAGATTTGTTCATGGTTTACGAAAAGAACTTTGTATGGGAATTAGTCTAGCACGTTTATTTGTTCTGACCCTGAACCATTCTATAGAATTTATACTTTAAAATAATCCAGTATATGGGATCAAATTGGACAACTTGCCATGTTATGCAAGTGTTGGTTAATTGCAACTGAAAAATGTTAGCTTAATGCTAATTATGATCATGTGCAGCAGCAGCAGCAGATTAAACAGAAAATAGGAACAAGAAAAAAGAAAAACGGAACAATTGAATATAACATAAAAGATGTAAAATATAACAAAAGATAAATAAGGAAAAATGAAAAAAAAAAAAAAAAGAGAAAATAAAATGAAATAAAACAAAGAACAAGTAGAAATGAAAATAAGAAACTAAAACAGAGAATAAAATAAAAATAAGAAACTAAAACAGAATAAAATTGAACCAAAACCGTATCCACTGTAGGGCAGTATCACTTGCTTCCTAAAGATCTTGGCCCGTTTGGCATTCCCGCACGACGTTCATTGTTGGATTTCTGAACATGGACCGTCGGGGCTGGTGTTGAGTCCCCATGCGGCAAGGTTGCTGATTTTAAAGTGCCAGTTATAATCCGACATGACTCATTTAGCTCTGGGTCATCTTTGTGGGCGTGGCACACGACCTTGCCCACACAGGGGGCACGGTACCCTGTGGTGGAATAGCAAAGTGCCAAAACCGTCTGTCTCAGGGTTTTGGGGTCGGCTCCCAGCTAGTTTGCTGAGGGAATTGTTTCCTAATATAAGTTTTCCTTTCAAATTGTTGACGTGCTCTCTAAAGGAAAGAGTTCTGGTCAAGAGTGACCCCAAGGTAGACCGGGAAAGGATGGTGTTCCAGCTCATTGTTATTCCACCTAATTCCAAGCTTTCTACTAGCTTGATGGCTGTTTAGGTGGAAAGCGCAAACTGGGTTGTGCTTGGGTTTGCATTGAGGTGCCACTTTTGTAGTACTTGGAAAGGGTAGTTAGGGCGTCTGATAACCTTTCTTTGATGACGGCAAAGCTGTTGGATTGGGTGGCTGATCGTTTGTAAATGTTAGAAAAAAATGGAGCCAAGACAGAGTCATAGGGGAGAATACAATTAAGAATGAGAATAATAATATAAATATGTATATATAAATAGAAAAATGAAATAGAAATGTAGAAATAAATGTAAACATAAATATGAAAAAAATTAATATAAAAAGTAAATAAAATAATGTAAATGAAAAAAAACGGAAATTTACAGAAGACAATGAAAATGAAAATAAAATCAAAAATAGAAATAAAAAAATGGATGATAATAATACATATAAAAATAAAAAGTATAGAACATAAATAACAATGATATGAATATAAAACCAAAAATTAGAAAAATAAGAAAAAACGAAACGGAAACAGAGATAGAAAAAAAAAAAAAAAAATCAAACAAAAACAAAATGATTAACAGAAATAGAAATCAATAATGAAAATTTGAAAATTAGATCATAAAAATTGAAAACTGAAAGAAAAATCGAAAAAAATATGAATAAGGAAAACAATAATATTAATATAATTATAATCATTAATATAATACTTATTAATAATAACTCATTATGGCCTTTATCACTACTATATTAATAAATATTATGATAAAAATAATGATAATTGTTATCGTTGACATAATTCTCATTCCTAAACAGATTACTTCAAGCGTCTCGCAGAAATTCCCTCATTCACCCTCATCTTCTGCCTCTCGCCTCCTCTTTCCTTTTTCCTCTCCCCTTTCGCACTCTGCCACCCCTTCTCCCTCTCCCAAATCTTTATTTTCATTCTTCCCTTCTCTGTCTAAATCCTGCATTCGCTCCTCCCACTTCCTCCTCAACCTCTTTGTTTTCTTTATTCCTTCTCTTCTTCCCCTTTCGCTTTTTCTCTTTATTTTGCTCTTGCTTTCCCTTTTATCATTAGCACTGGTGTGACTGATGTTATCAATATTACTATTATTTTAATTATTAATAGTAGTTGAAAAAACACTAATATAATTTTACTGATAATGGTATTGCTGCCATTAGTATTAGTATTATATCATTATCATTATAGTTAATGTCGTTATTATTATCATTACTATTATCATGCATATTAATAATAATGGCAGTTATGATATTATCATTATTAAGAATATTATAACATATTTTGCATTATTATTATCATCAATATTATCATTATCATTAGTTATTTTTATCGTTATCACTTCTATATTTTTTATTACTATTATTATTATTATTATTATTATTATTATTATTATTATTGTCATTATCATCATCAACATTATTGATATTATAATTTTCATCATACCACATATTCATTTTCAAATAATTTTCATAATTATTACCATTACAATAAGAAATATCGTTATCAATACCATTATCATTATTCCTTAAAAAAAAAAATGCAAGGAATGGCATCATTCGGCGAGGCCTGTTAGAGACCTACTATATAACCTGTCCACCTTCAACTCCGAGAGATGAGTGGACAGTGGTGGACAGAAACCTTGGCTGTGGTTTGTGTGCAAGCCAGGTCGGGTCCGTTCATGGAGTGGGGAGTCACTCCGGTTACCACACGGGAATGGTAGGCGGAAGCTTGTGACCAGGGAATGGCGGGTTTCCATGACGTTGATGGTAGTTTTGTTATTAATGATGATGGTGATGATATTAATGATAATGGTGATGGTGATGAAGTACATGCTCTTTTCGATATACTGTAGTGCCTGGATGCTATTCTGATAAATCTCCACCTCTGAATTCAAGAGATCTACTTATTTACCGATATTTGTTTTACCCTAAAATATATCAACAATCAACTCTTCTGAAACCTTGGCCATTATTTATTATTATTCTTATTGTTATTGTTTTCTTTTTTACTGCAATACCAACGTTTACTCGCTTGTATCAGTCTATTTGGTTCAAAGGCAACTCGACCATCCGTCACGATCTGTCAGTAACTTATCTTGTAATTCTGGTGACAGGTCAATCATCAAATCAATAAAGGGTTTCTACTATATTAACTCGTTCTGTAGAGAAAGAGAAAAAAAAGTGAAATAACAAGGACTTTATTTCGCAAAATTCTTACAGACCGTAAGGTGAAGAACGCACATGCACGCACATGCATATATAACAGGGGTAGCTACACCAAAAATTACAACCACTGTTTAAGCAACAGCCAAACACATTTATGCATATCTGGCTGATACTTATCTTTTAATACTATTTGTAAACACTACTACCATGCTACTCTTTTGCTGACTCAACATGGAATGGAAGAAAAATATCTGTTAAGGGGAAATACATCTGTCACGGCTTTCGCATGAGCTTCCACCACTTCGCTGACGTCCGTCTCCTGTAGGGGGAGGGGGGGGGAGGTTTGTTTACATTTTGTTTTATTATTATTTATCTTTCATCAAAATTATGCACATTATGTTTACTACATCATTTATATACTTTATATATTATACACACACGCACACACACATACACACACACACACACACACACACACACACATATACATATATATATATATATATATATATATATATATATATATATATATATATATATATATATATATATATTTGTGTGTGTGTGTGTGTGTGTGTGTGTGGTGTGGTGTGTGTGTGTGTGTGTGTGAGTGTGTGTTGTGTGTGTGTGTGTGTGTGTGTTTGTGTGTGTGTGTGTGTGTGTGTGTGTGTGTGTGTGTGTGTGTGGTGTGTGTGTGAGTGTGTGTGTGTGTGTGTGTGTGTGTATACAATATGTACATATACATATATATACACACATGTATATATACACATATATAAATGCATGTAAATATATGCATGTATGTATGTTTATGTATCTATCTAAATTTGTATGTGTGTTTTTTTTATATGTGTCTGTGAATATATAGTATGTTTGTAGATGTATGTATATGTACGTATGTAAAATTGTACATATGCATGTATGGACACCCACAAACAGTATGTACGAATATAAGCTCATTTTATTATATATTATTTACATTATATATACATACATATACATACGTGTCGCGTTGTGTTGTGCATTATAAGAAACGTATATAGAAAAAAAGAGAAAAGGGGGGATATATTATTAAAAAAGAGAAAATAAAAAATAAAAAATAGAATCTAAAGAAAAAAGGCTTTCTTTATTTTTATTACCGTGTAAGTGCTGTTTATTTTTTTTTTCAAATAATCAACATGAAGTTAAATCAATGTCCTTTAGAAGACTGACCTCTGATTCAATGATAATTGTGGATTAATCAAAGACGATAAATACCACGCGCACCAAAGAAAATGGGAAAAGGGGGTGGACAGGGATAAAGAAAATAAAGATCACAAAGGAAGGAAGAAAGAAAAAAAAAAGAAAAGAAATGAGAAGAAGGAAAGGAAAGAAGAAATGATTAGGTTCAAACAGAACTAAGAAATCTATCCTGCTTACCCCTCTATTGCGAACTACTTGGTCGAAAATACACCCTGACCTTGTAATGTCTTTACCCCAAGTAGGCGTCCAGTGGTCTTGATGAGATTCTGTTGAAGAAAAAGAAATACAGCCACCCAACCATATCTATCTATCTATCTATTCATGCGTACGCGCGCGCGCGCACACACACACACACACACACACACACACACACACACACACACACACACACACACACACACACACACACACACGATATCTCTCTCTCTCTCTCTCTCTCTCTCTCTCTCTTTCTATCTATCTATCTATCTATCTATCTATCTATCTATCTATCTATCTATCTATCTATCTATCTATCTATCTATCTATATCTATCTATCTATCTATCTATCTATCTATATATATATATATATATATATATATATATATATATATATATATAACAATCTATTACCACTTGTGTTGGGAGAGAGGAGCTCAATTCGACAAACGTTCACGCCACGATGTTTCAACTGTTTTCTGAAAATCGAAAACATGAATTATAGTTGTATTAAAATCTAAAATCTACCTAAGAAATACTGAAAACTGTGATTGATATTTGATATTCATAAAAAAATAAATAAGTAAAAATAACAGGAGTAAATGGAAGTGTATTTCCATTCTATTTTGATTATATTTTGATCATTACAGACTACCTTCCTTGATATCAGTCATCGTATCTGGAAATTCACACACACACACACACACACACACACACACACACACACACACACACATACACTATGGCATATACATAAGTACCAATAGACCACGTGGCTGTTTACCACGTGGCTCCAAATCCCAAATAAGAACCATTCACTCAGGAGGGCGTAGATGACGATGTTATCTGACCTCGCCTGACCCGACAGTTCGTGCTTAGCGCCCGGCGTGGTAAGGCGGGCGGGTTGACCTGACACGTGACCCCGCTTAAACATCGTCTCGTGTGTTCCCATACTGTGTGGTTCTCTTATCAATAAAGAGATACGCCGTTATACCAGTATCACTATTCCTGCAAAGCCATTGTACTAAGGTTCATAGCCTTTTATAATCTGGTAGCAGCGGAGCTGTTGCGTCCTTTCGGCTGCAACAGGAACACACCACCTCCAAAGAAATGTCTAAGAAAAAAATCACATAAGTACACGTTTGTGCTCCCTTTTCTTATTTCTTTTCCCTTCCTTCTCCCATAAATGTGTTAAGCCATTGTTTTTGTTGGGTTAAAGTGCTAAATGACAGCAAATGGCACGTTCTCACTCTATTCTTTTGATCTCAGATCGCATTACCGTGTGATCGCGGTATGTGGTCAACAAACATGAATATCGTTCATTAGTTAAGTGGTTAATTAATTTCTCTCGCGTTTAGAGATTTATGTTGTTTCAATTGCAACGAATTTGATGCGTTCGTGGTTTTATCTTATCACGAATATCACTTCATTTTATTTCATTCCTCCCCTCGCCCCGACCTGACCGCACATTTTCTTTCGCTTGTGGTCACTTGGGACGAGGAAAAGGTCAATAGATGACTGTTTGTTTCCCGTCTTGACCTGAGCTCACTTTCTCTTTTTCCCGGTCAAGCCTAGTAAATTAACTGTAGCACCATTACTTACTTATTGGTGACACGTTCTATCGGCGCTAGAACAGAGCTTGTAACGCAATTTTATATAAATTTATCATTTTGAGTATAGCGGTGGATCTTACAGATTTTCCTGGCCCGTTCGCTTCAGTGTACGGCATTTTGGGTATAGGATCCCCCTGTCGATGAAGTCTAACATGTATAGCTAGACATGGCTACCTCGGCAGTTCAGATTTTCTGACCCCGAGAAGATTTGCTCGCTAAAAAGTTGGCGAATATTTTTTTCACGTCACCATTCACTATTTAATGATATGCGACATTCTGTCGCATATCATTAAATGTTAAATTCAATGTGGTAGTTGAAATAAATTTTAGCTAGCATTGCTAATTTACCTCAGTTTTGTTATAGTGAATGTTGATATTCGTGTTTGTGATTCATTCTCTGCGAGAGGTCACTCCCACTTTCGGTCTCATTCACGCTCGCTGTTGCTCACACACACACATGCACACACTCACTCACTCACTCATCCATGCAGGACAAAGGACAGTGAAACCTTTTCATAAATAGGGTTTGTTTCTGTCGTAGAGCCGGCGTAAAGATCTTTGATGTATCTCTTTAGCCCGTGGTGACGAGTGACTCCTACATGATTTTACATTATTTCTTCTCTGTGTGAGGACAATTGGTTCAAGTAAATCCTTGAGGATTGCCATTGTTGTTTCCCTTATCTACTCTCATATCTATCAGAGAGGGTTAGTAGTTCAAGCCAGGTCCATGCGGATTGCTACTGATGTCTCTGTCTCCTATTTTTTCTTTATCTTGTGAAAATAAAACACACACACACACAAAAAAAGACGAAAATAAAGTTAAAAACGAACATTAAAAACCGCAAATTAATATAACTAACCGGCTAGGGGTACTTAACACCCCCTTTTCTCAGTTGCCTTTCTTTTTTGCTATCTGGCCCTTATGTGTATGATCTGTTTTCTCGACTATATATAGCAGTCGGATCGACGGTAACCGACACGGCATCGAAGGAGGACCCTGCAGCAGAACCGGTCACTTTAGGATGCTGTGGGAAGGACGTCACTGAGAGATCGCCATAGGCCTGTGAACCAGAATGTTCGTCAGAGCAGGTGTTAAGCCGCCTGCCGAGACGTGCGTAGATCCAGCAAAGGACCAGGAACTCGCCAGCGCAGGTACCAGTCGCCCCAGGATGATGAGGATGGGCGACGCTTGCCTGGACGACCGCAGATCCAGTCAACTCCAGGAGCTCGTCAGTGCAGGTATCAGCCGCCCTGAGATGCCGCCCCTGCTGGACGCCCATAGATCCAAATGAAGATTATGAGGACGTACAGATCGAGCATGCCCCCGTGAAAGACCTGGACGAGATCTGTGGATGTGTGGACGAGGACGCCGCCGAGTTAAGCCTGGACGAGGACTACGAGGAAGTCTAGACGAATCCGAAGTCAAGGAGGACCTGTGCAAGACTTTCGAGGATGTGTGGACGTCGAGGATGGACAGATTACACCGAGGACCAGGAAGATGAGGACGACAGGGACGAGCAGCCACGAAGATGCACCAGGACAACGCACGCGAGAACGAGATGACCAGCCAAGTTAGGTCACCCTTGAGGCAAATCTAAGGTGCCTCGAGGGCGAGGCGCGAGTAGGTGGCCGAGCAATATGGCATATCCATAAGTACCAATAGACCACGTGGCTGTTTACCACATGGCTCCAAATCCCAAATAAGAACCATTCACTCAGCAAGGGCATAGTAAGAACGGCCTAGCACTCCCCCTCCGGGCGGTTTGACCTGACACGTGACCCCGCTTAGTCTCGTGTGTTCCCATACTGTGTGGTACTTTTATCAATAAAGAGTAATGTTGTTATATCAGTATCCCTGCAAAGCCATTGTACTAAAGGTTCATTGCCTTTTACAGACACACACACACATAGCAATCTATCATTATTCGGACTGAAAAAAGCCGTATTACAGTACCTGGATTCGCTACAACATTAAGTCTGACCTTTCTCATTCCACGCCTCATCTGGCAGTTAATGCTTCCCCACAGCTTCCCCTCCTCCGTATATTATCAACGAAATAACTAAAAGATATCCCAAAAATGAAAGGAAGAAACGTTTTTTTTCCCTCTTTTTTTCTTTGATTTTCTTACTAAACAAGGAATGCTCTTATAAGAAATCACATACGGAGAATATACAAGTGTATATGTTAAGGAAATTCTCTAAAAATTAGGAAGTGAAAAACAGAAAAATATAAGTGGTATTTTTAACCTGAAATAATCGGCGTGCATATAAGTTTACCCAATTAAACAACTAAATAAATAGAAAAATAGGAAAATGTAATCCAGGCGGTAAATAAGTAAACAAGTGAATAAACAGAGGAACTCATATGGAAACTTTTTTTTTTTGTTCTCATCACTTACCTTAGACACTTATCAAAGTCTTCAAACATAGAGTTGGAGACCAAGTAATGTTGATCTTCGCGCCATGAAGACAGCTCACGATATGTGCACCCAATTGTTACAATTCGACCTGCATCGGGGTGAAAATAACTTGCGTTGGGTTTGAAAATTCGTTTTGCGGATATTGGCAGTGGTGATAATAATGGTGGAATATAGTGGCAATGCTGTCATGGGTAATTTCATTAATATCAAAATTACGGCAAGAGTACATTTACACACCCACACACACACACACACACACACACATACACACATATATATATCTTTATCTTTGATCATATCATATATATAATTATAAATATAGTTATATATCATCATCATCAAGGGGCTAACGCCGACGGGGGCGCATGGCCGCATCCACCCTTCGCTTCCAGCCACGAGGATCCCTCGAGGCGAGTCTCCAGGCAGGCCCACGGCCCATCTCTAATTCCTCGCGACAGGTCTCGTCGAGTTGCCCAAGCCATGATCTCCTGGGTCGTCCCACAGGTCTCCTCCACCCAGGGTTGTCTCGCAGAGAGACAACCTGATGGGCAGGGTCGTCCACAGGGAGACGAGCTAGGTGGCCATATAGCCTGAGTTGGCGATCCCGGATTATGCAAGCAACAGGTCCCATGCCAGTCTCACGGTGTAACTGCCGGTTGGACACGTGGTCCTGCCAACTGTACCCCATGATCCGGCAAAGGGACTTGTTACAAAAGGCATCAAGACGAGACTCCAAGGCACTAGATAGCGTCCAGTTTTCACTTTCATAGAGCAAAACTGGCAGTATCAAGGCCTTGAAGACACACAGCTTGGTCCTTCTGCATAGGTACTGACATCTCCAAACGCTCTTGTTGATCGAGTTCATGGCTCCTGTTGCCACACCAATCCGTCTACTGACTTCTTGGTCTGACAACCCAGAGATATGGACTACGCTACCAAGGTATGTAAAAGTTTCTGTAACTTCAACGTCCTCGCCGCAAGCATGGATCGACTGAACGGGTTCCCCTAACAGGCCCCCAAAGTCCTGAATCTTGGTCTTGGTCCAGGAGATCTCTAGGCCTAGGAGCTTCGCCTTATTGCTAAATGCACCAAGATCCACCACAAGTGACTCCAAGGACTCAGATAGGATGGCAACATCGTCGGCAAAGTCAAGGTCTGAGACCTTGATATTGCCTAGTGTTGCTGACTTTGGCTAGTAGCTCTGCCCATTATCCAGTCCATACATGTGTTGAAAAGTACTTTCAGTACCAGTATAAAGGCTTGCTATTAGGCCAATAATCTGTGTCGGAATCCCCCTGAGTCTCAAGATCTCCCATAGCGATTCCCAATGCACCGAATCAAACGCCTTCTTGAGGTCGATGTAGGCTGCAAGCAACCCACGACCAAACTCACGATGGCATTCCACAATTACTCAAAGCGCTTGTATATGGTCTATCGTGGTCTTGCCAGGAGTAAATCCAGACTGCTACAGTCTCTGATGCCTCAGTAGGTGGTTGAGGATCCGTTTCAGAAAAATGTGGGCGAGAACCTTGCCTGGTATGCTGAGCAGTGTAATGCCACAGTAGTTGCTACAATTCCAACAATCCCTTTTCCCTTCCAGAGAGGGATGACCACGCCCCTCAGCAAGTCAGGGGGAATGGTACTAGACTGCCAGATGGCAGTCAGGACTGTATGCAGGCCCCGGGCCATAGGTTCACCCCCAGCCTTTAGCAGTTCAGCAGGGATATCACATATGCCTGCAGCTTTCCCATTCTTCAGCTTGGAAATCGCCATCCTAACCTCTGTTAGGGTGGGAGGTTCCTAGCTGATGGGTGAGTCCGGCACAGGCACTGAGACATCGCTTGCATCCAAGCTAACTGTTGGAGGGTCTACCTGGTACAACTGCTCAAAATACTCAGCCCAACGTTCACGAATCCCAACATGATCTGAGATGATCCGTCCGTCTGCTGATCAGACTGCAGTCATCTGTGAGGAGGGCTTAGAGTTCAGTTTTCTCAGGGCTTGGTAGGCAGGGCGAAGGTCATTTACCAAGAAATGGCCTTCGACCTCCTCAGCAAGATTCCTGATGAACTGTTCCTTGTCCCTTCTCAGCAGTGTCTGTACCCTACGCACCATGGAGCAATGCAAGACTTGATTCCCATTCAGCCGAGCCTTGCGACACGCTTCAGTGGCCTCTAATGTCTCCAGGGAGATGGAATTTTGCCTTGCCCATGGGCGTATGCCAATGTACTCCTAAGCTGCTTCGAGTGTTATGCACTTGAAGAGCTCCCACAGAGTAACTGGGTCCGTCAGGTTGTTGAGTTCTGTGAATCGGTCACAGACTGCCATGGTGAACCCACAGGCACACTCCTCCCTTAGTCTGTCCAGGTGAAACACCTTAGAGTAGCCACTGGAGGGACGGGGAGTTTTGAAGTGGACCCGCAGGGTAGCCACAACCAGCCTATGGTCGGTGCCACAGAACTCGGCACTCTGGTAAACCCTGCAGTTCTGGAGGATCCTCCATCGCGTGCTAACAAGAATGTGGTCGATCTCCTTGGCTGCTGTACCCATATCGCTGTACCATGTCCAGTGATGCGGGTTGGAGCGCTGGTACCAGGAGCCAGAGATCCTCATTTTCTGGGACCTAGCAAAGTCCCGGAGAAGGAGGCTATTCTCGCTGCTGGGATCAGTTCCCGAGCCATGGGGCCGACAGACATCTCATAGCCAGCTCGGTCACAGCCGGATACCGCATTGAAGTCACCCAGAACAATGCGAATATCTCGCCGGGGGCAATTGTCTGCCACAGATGCGAGTTTGGCGTAGAACGCCTCTTTCACA
>NC_051397.1:13490243-13492743 GCF_015228065.2 Penaeus monodon
GCGTGCGTTTGTGTGTGTGTGTGGAAATCTTTTAGCAGGGCCCCTCAAGCTTGAGGAGCCTAGTATATTGTTGGCTGCAGCCTGCAGTAAACTAGCCGATAGGATGATTCGGCCCTGCTCCCTCAGCGCCGCTCGTGCCAAAGAGGATTCCTAAGAATTTCACAGATGCGCAGGTGCATTTCCCGTACCCATAATGTTGACATTTAACGCACGCACACTCACTGAACTTCATCCCTTTCTTAACCTCTTGCGTGAATGTAAATGCATCGGCACTGAATCTGCCAATACTCCCTGAGCAGGAGTTCTCTGAGTGCCATGGCAAGGCATCGTGTTCGCGGTGGCCAAGACAGAACTGGTTCCCGTAACTCCAAAGACATGAAGAACAGGAACTTTTGGTTTCAGAAATAACGTTCCTGCTTTGCCCTAACAGATTTAGATAGAGATATGCATATCATATATATATATATATATATATATATATATATATATATATATATATATTGCACACATAGATAAAGATATGGACTTAACCATAGCTCTAATACATATCTCGATTTATGTCTTAACATAAGAAATACGGAATAGAGCAACTATAGCGAAAGCACGCACCAGTTGGTCGAGGCGTAAGGCAAGCGAGTGGCCAATCCCAGTGTCACAGCCAGTCACCAGTACGGCCTTTCCCACAGTGGAAACCTGAGGGGTGAGATGGCGATTTTAACGTAAAAACATGCTTAAAATGCTTGTCTAATATATAAGCACAAATACACATATATGTACTAGCATACATTTAATTCACTAACACACATACGAGTACAGACATGCAAGACTTTACGCTGGAACACACACGCACATACACATCTAACTCCGCATACATGATGTAAAACACTTCTGAGAGAAAATGAAAATGTAAAATCAACATGCTTAAAACTACATTTCGTGAGCCGTGTATTTGATAATTCTCCTTCTCTCTATTCTTCACTTGTCACAGTGAAATCTTTTAGGAAAAAATCTTCATAAAAAAAAAAAACTACGAAGCTTACTCAACAAGTCTTCTAAAAAGTTTTCTATTCAGAAACACTTGTCATAACGAAAATAAAGACCCTCCACCAACCTTAGATCGCGCCCCCCTCCAGTAAATCAAGACCGCAAGAGACCAGAGACCGAAAAAGGCGTAGGTCCACGGGATGCCAAAGAGCTTGAGGACGAAGGCGGCCACCATGCACAAGAGGCCCAGAGACAGCACGCGCTCAGTTCTTTCGGGGTTGATGTACATAGCGAGGTCTGCTGAATAGGAGGTAATGAGGAAGAAAATGTAAATGGGATGAGTTTTATTATATTCGCTTTTTTATTATGTAATTATTATTATAATAATATATATATTTTTTTTACAAATATTATTATAGTTCTTGATTTATAACAACCCTGCCTGAGACTCGAACTCGACCCTTTGCCACTCCAGGTAAGACCAGAGTGACCAGTATTAGTCAATCTGGGTTTACATTACGCGGCAAAGGCTCGAGTGCAGCTCAGGAAGGGTTGTTATATATCTATATCAATGCGGCATTGCATTATTCCATTCTGTTATACAGTTCTTGATATTATAATGATTAACTCTACTGTATGGAAACGGCAATGTTTTCCTTCACAATTACTGGCTGGTTTCTTGGAATTCTTGGATCATCATTGATTTTTTCATTGCCTCTGTTATTATTATTATTATTGTTATCATTATCATTACAGTTTAGCTATAATATTTATTATCATGGTCATTATTATCATTATCGTTACTGACGAAACTTCCACATTTAAAATAAATAAATAAAGAATAAATAAAAAAAATCAAATCACATAAAACAGGAGGGATTTCTCTTCTCTCTTTTTCCTTCACATTCCCTCTACCTTTCGCCGTCTCTTTCCTTTTCCCTTTCCCTTTTCCGCTCTGCCACCCTCACCCACTTCCCTCCTCAACACCTACCACCTATTTCGGCCCCTTTTCACCTTCACACCCTCCCCACCCCCTATCCCTCTGACCGCCCTCTCCCTTCCTCTCCCCACCCCCTTTTCCGCATGGCTGCAAAATCTTCACCTCGGACAAATACGCTATAATGACGCACACTCATAGTATTTAAGGGTCTTCACTCCTTGACTCAGTTCCAGGGGTCCTGCCGATCCGCCTACCTTCCTACCACTCGCCTCTATTCCAAAATCACCTGTATGTTCTGGTAGGATTGAGTCCCCGTGCAAATATCCAGATTTCGTATCCATGTAGACAATTTCCTGCCTTAACCAATGAATCCTGAATGGCCAGGCGGTGATTCGTCAGGATTCTTCCCGTCTCTGTTGGCGGGAATTGGGGCAACCATCCGCCGCTCCTCTTTTGTTATTGCCATACCAAATTGAAGAAAACATTGAGAAATAGTTTCCCAGTACTTTATGCATAGCCTAAGCCCTTGGGTCCAGCTACCATTGTCAGTTGATTCTCTATTACAATTCCTATTGG
>NC_051397.1:13505331-13510331 GCF_015228065.2 Penaeus monodon
AGAGCTCATTCGACAACGTTCACGCCACGAGTTCAACTGTTTTTCTGAAAATCGAAAACATGAATTATAGTTGTATTAAAATCTAAAATCTACCTAAGAAATACTGAAAACTGTGATTGATATTTGATATTCAATAAAAAAATAAATAAGTAAAATAACGAGATAATATGTGATAGTATATTTCCATTCTATTTTGATCATATTTTGATCATTACAGAAAAACCTCCCTTTTCCTTGATATCATCATCGTATCTGGAAATTCACACACACACACACACACCACACCACACACACACCACACACACAGCACACACACACACACACACAAACACCACACACACAACACACACCACACACACCACACACACACACTATGGCATATACATAGTACCATAGACCACGTGCTGTTTACCACGTGGCTCCAAATCCCAATAAGACCATTCCACTCTGGGGCGTTAGATGACGATGTTATCTGACCTCGCCTGACCCGACAGTTCGTGCTTAGCGCCCGGCGTGGTAAGGCGGGCGGGTTGACCTGACACGTGACCCCGCTTAAACGCTCGCTGTCGCTCACACACACACATGCACACACTCACTCACTCACTCATCCATGCAGGACAAAGGACACTGAAACCTTTTCATAAATAGGGTTTGTTGCTGTCGTAGAGCAGGCGTAAAGATCTTTGATGTATCTCTTTAGCCCGTGGTGACGAGTGACTCCTACATGATTTTACATTATTTCTTCTCTGTGTGAGGACAATTGGTTCAAGTAAATCCTTGCGGATTGCCATTGTTGTTTCCCTTATCTACTCTCATATCTATCAGAGAGAGTTAGTAGTTCAAGCCAGGTCCATGCGGATTGCTACTGATGTCTCCGTCTCCTATTTTTTCTTTATCTTGTGAAAATAAAACACACACACACAAAAAGACGAAAATAAAGTTAAAAACGAACATTAAAAACTGCAAATTAATATAACTAACTGGCTAGGGGTACTTAACACCCCTCTTCTCTGTTGCCTTTCTTTTTTGCTATCTGGCCCTTATGTGTATGATCTGTTTCCTCGACTAGATATAGCAGTCGGATCGACGGTAACCGACACGGCACCGAAGGAGGACCCTGCAGCAGAACCGGTCACCTTAGGATGCTGTGGGAAGGACGTCATTGGAAGATTGCCATAGGCCTGTGGACCAGACTGTTCGTCAGAGCAGGTGTTAAACCGCCTGCCGAGACGCGCGTAGATCCAGCAAAGGACCAGGAACTTGCCAGCGCAGGTACCAGTCGCCCCAGGATGATGAGGATGGGCGACGCTTGCCTGGACGACCGCAGATCCAGTCAACTCCAGGAGCTCGTCAGTGCAGGTATCAGCCACCCTGAGATGCCGCCCCTGCTGGACGCCCATAGATCCAAATGAAGATTATGAGGACGTACAGATCGAGCATACCCCCGTGAAAGACCTGGACGAGATCTGTGGATGTGTGGACGAGGACGACGCCGAGTTAAACCTGGACGAGGACTACGAGGAAGTCTAGACAAATCCGAAGTCAAGGATGACCTGTGCAAGACTTTCGAGGATGTGTGGACGTCGAGGATGGACAGATTACACCGAGGACCAGGAGATGAGGACGAGGGACGAGCAGCCACGAAGATGCACCAGGACAACGCACGCGAGAACGAGATGACCAGCCAAGTTAGGTCACCCTTGAGGCAAATCTAAGGTGCCTCGAGGGCGAGGCGCGAGTAGGTGGCCGAGCAATATGGCATATACATAAGTACCAATAGACCACGTGGCTTCGTTTACCACATGGCTCCAAATCCCAATAAGAACTCATTCACCTCAGGCGAGGCATAGTACGGTCGGCCTAGCAACTCCCCTCCGGCGGGTTTGACCTACACGTGACCCCGTTATGGCTTCCCCTCACTCCTATATTATCAACGAGAAAACTAAAAGATATCCCAAAAATGAAAGGAAGAAACGTTTTATTCCCTCTTTTTTCTTTGATTTTCTTACTAAACAAGGAATGGCCCTCTTATAAGAAATCACAATACGGAGAATATACAAGTTGTATATGTTAAGAACCATTCTCTAAAAATTAAATGAAGTGAAAAACAGAAAATATAAGTGGTATTTGTTAACCTGAAATTCGGCGTGCATAATAAGTTTACCCATTTAAACAACTGAATACAATGAAAATAGGACATTTAATCCAGTCGGTAAATAAGTAAACAATTGAATAAACAGAGGACTCATATGGAAACTTTTTTTTTTTTTTTCTCATCACTTAACCTTAGATCTTATCACAGTCTTCAACCTAGAGTGGAGACCAAGTAATTTGATTCTTCGGGCCAATGAAGACAGCTCACGATATGTGCACCAATTTGTTTACAATTCGACCTCTGCATCGGGGGTTGAAAATAACTTGCGTTGGTTTTGAAAATTCGTTTTGGCGGATATTGGCAGTGGTGATAATAATGGTGGAATATGTGGCAATCATGCTGTCATGGTAATTACATTATTCACAATTACGGCAAGAGTACATTTACACACACACACACACACACACACACATACACCATATATATATCTTTATCTTTGATCATAATCATATATATACATTATAAAATAGAGTTATTTATCATCATCATCGGGGCTAACGCCGACAGGGGGCCATGCCTGCATCCACCCTTCGCTCCAGCCACGAGGATCCCTCGAACGCGAGTCTCCAGGCAGGCCCACGGCCCATCTCTAATTCCTCGCGACAGGTCTCGTCGAGTTGGCCAAGCCATGATTCTCCGGGTCGTCACAGTCTACCTCCACCAAGGGTTTGTCTCGCAGAGAGACAACCTGCTGGGCAGGGTCGTCCCAGGGAGACGAGCTAGGTGTCCATATTGCCTGAAGTTGGCGATCCCCGATTATGCAAGCAACAGGTCCCATGCCAGTCTCCGGTGTAAAAAATGCCGTTGGACACGGTGGTCCTGGCCACTGTACCCATGATCCGGCAAAGGGACTTGTTACAAAAGGCATCAAGACGAACTCCAATGCACTAGATAGCGTCCTTTTTCACTTTCATAGACGCCAAACTGGCAGTATCAAGGCCTTGAAGACACACAGCTTGGTCCTTCTGCATAGGTACTGACATCTCCAAATGCTCTTTGTTGAGCGAGGTTCATGCTCCCTGTGTGCCAGACCCATCCCTCTACTGACTTCTTGGTCTGACCACCCAGAAGATTGGACTCGCTACGAAGCCCCGAAGGTATGTAAAAGTTTCTGTAACTTCAACGTCTCAGCCGCAAGCATGGATCGACCTGAACGGGTTCCCTAACAGGCCCCCAAGTCCCTTGAATCTTGTCTTGGTCCAGGAGATCTCTAGGCCTCGGGGCTTCGCCTTATTTGCTAAATGCCACCAAGATCCACACAAGTTTTACTCCAAGGACTCAGAATAGGATTGCAACATCGTCGGCAAAGTCAAGGTCCTGAGACCCTTGATAGTGCCTAGTGTTTGCTGACTTTGGCTAGTAGCTCTGCCCATTATCCAGTCCATTACGGTGTTAGAAAAAGTACTTTCAGTCCAGTATAAAAAGGCTTGCTATTAGGCCATAATCTGTGTCGGAATCCCCCTGAGTCTCGGATCTCCCATAGCCGATTCCGAGCACCGAATCAAACGCCTTCTTGATGTCGATGTAGGCTGCACACCCACGACCAACTCACAATGGTCATTCACAATTACTCAAGGCGCTTGTATATGGTCTATCGTGGTCTTGCCAGGAGTAATCCATACTGCTACATTCTCTGGAGCTCGAGTTGAGGATTCCGTTTCAGAAAAATGTTGGCGAGAAACCATTGCCTGGTATCTGAAGCGTGTAATGCCCAGTAGTTGCTACAATTTTCAACAATCCCTTTTTCCCCTTCCAGAGATGATGACCACGCCCCTCAGCAAGTCGAGGGAATGGTACTAGACTGCCAGATGGCAGCAGGACTGTATGCATGCCCGGGCCATAGTGTTCACCGCCACCTTTAGGCAGTGTCAGCAGGATATCACATATGCTGCAGCGTTTCCCATTCTTCAGCTTGGAAATCGCCATCCGAACCTCTGTCTAGGGTGGGAGGTTCCTAGCTGATTGGGTGAGTCCGGCAACAGGCACTGTAGACATCGCTTTGCATCCAACCTAACTGTTGGAGGGTCTACCTGTACAACTGTTCAAAATACTCAGCCCACGTATCACATCCCAAACATGAATCTGAGATGATCCGTCCGTCTGCTGATCAGAAGCAAGCTCTTGAGGGGGCTTAGGTTCATTTTTCTCAGGGACTTGGTAGGCCAGGGCGAAGGTCCATTTACCAGAAATGGCTTCAACCTCCTCAGCAAAATTCCTGAGAACTGTTCCTTGTCCATTCTCAGCAGTGTCTGTACCCTACGCACCATGGAGCAATGCAAGACTTGATTCCCGATTCAGCGACCTTGCGACACGCTTCCAGTGGCCCTCTAAATGTCTCCAGGTAGATGGATATTTTGCCTTGCCCATGGGCTGTATCCATCTTGTACTCCTAAGCTGCTTCGAGTGTTTATGTCACTTGCAGAGCGCCCACAGAGTAAACTGGTCCGTCCAGGGTTGTTGAGTTCTGTGAAATCGGTCACAGACCGCCCATGGTGAACCCACAGGCACACTCCTCCCTTTAGTCATGTCCAGGGTGATAACACCTTAGAGTAGCCACTGGAGGGACGGGGGTTTTGAAGTGACCCGCAGGGTACCACAAACCCGCCTATGGTCGTGCCACAGAACTCGGCACTCTGGTAAAACCTGCAGTTCTGGAGGATCCTCCATCGCGTGCTAACAAGAATGTGTCGATCTCCTTGGCCTCTGTAACCCATATCGCTGTACCATGTCCATCGATGCTGTTGGGGGAGCGCGGGTACCAGGAGCCAGAGATTCCTCATTTTCGGACCTAGCAAAGTCCCCGGAGAAGAGGCTATTCCTTCGCTGCTGGGCATCAGTTTCCCGA
>NC_051397.1:13515331-13527831 GCF_015228065.2 Penaeus monodon
AGTCTTTCTTCGTAGCTCATATCTCTTAGAGTAGTTGCCTAATCTTGTGGCTACTGCTCTTGGGACGCTCTCTAGTTATCTATATCATTTTATAATTGTGGACTCCATGCCCCTGCATCGTTACTCAGACTAGGTCTTACATACGTTCGTCCACATACACGGAATCCCTCTTCATGTTTGTCAATCCAGCCCTAGCATTTTATGAACCTTGGTCATTTATGAGTCATTTGGGTTGTAGGTTCCTGATTATGATTATTCCAAGGTCCTTTTTCTTTGTCTGCTGGAATTTAATATTACTCTCCTAACTTGGCGGCAGAAGTGGGACGATTTTCATTTTTCTCCGAAATTGATTACATGGCACTGATTGGTGTTAAATTCATTTTCCATTACAACTCCAAATTAATAAGTCTCGATGTCACTTTGGAGGCATTGGCATGAGACATCGTCTGTTATCCTTTTTTTTGAAATTCATGTCGTCTGCAAACATATTCAGATGAGTACCTGTTCATCAATCATTTATGAAAATAGTAAACATAATCCTGCGCCAAGACCTATTCCTTGAGGTACTCTTGCTAGTTACTCGTCCCCAATGTAGAGTGCGTCAGGAAGGGGCATCCGGCCACTAAAAAGATCTCTGCGAACCTGATCCATGGCGACCCCATGTAGAATGAAGAAAAACTGTGAGAAAAAAAACTCTGTCTTTCACGAAGAAATTCCTTCCATCCATTCGAGGGGTTTGCCTTCCACTCCACCTAGGTGTTCTAATTTCCGTAATAGTCTTTTGTGAAACACCTTATCAAATGCCTTCTTAAAGTCTAAGTATACACAATCCACCCAGCCGTCTCTTTCTTGTGGTATTTCAGAAACTCTATCGTAGAAACGAGAGATTTGCTACCATGACCGTGCCTTCCCTAAAACCAAATTGTTGATTTGGATCTCATCCTCGTGTTTTTCAAGTACTTCAATCCCCATTTTTCCCTAATCATCCTTTCTACATTTTGTAAACTACGCTTTTACGAACTGGTATATATTTAGAGGGTTTTGCGCCGTTCTTGTATAAAGGTGTAGCATTAGGCAAGTTTTCCATCCTTTTTGTAGTTTTTGTTTTCCTACCCCTACATTTGGAATCTTGTTGAATCTCTATTTCCTCCTTTAGTTCTACTATGGAATCTTGCTGAATCTCTATTTCCTTGATAATAATTCCTTTCCTTGTAATATTGCTACCGACCCCCACCTCTCCATCGGTATTTGCCCTATATTTTCTCCAAATATTGCAGTCTCTGAGTCCTAATGTTACACCGTCTACGGAAGGCTTCAGTCTGGATTCAGTAATGTATATTACATCTGGTTTATTACTTTCAATAATTGCATCTAGTTTTAGTAACTTCGAACATAAACCATCTATATTTGTGTAAACTATTTCTACATAATCCTTTGGTATTCCTTTTGGCTGCAAGGCTAATGACTGTCTCCCCATTCAGTCCTTTGTGCGTTTTTGTTCTTTACCTCTTCCATTTTTTTTTCCTGCAGTAATTTCTTCTCGTGTCATCTTTTCTGTTATCCCCATATTTTCTTATATTCTCGTGCGTGGCCAGAACTTTAGCTTTCTTTATTACATGTTACCGGTTGCTTATCCATGAAATGTCACCTTTAAAGGGCGTTTCTTTCCCTTTTTGAATAATCCCAAACTCCCGTGGGCTATTCTTTCTGCTCCGAGGATTCGGGATTTATGGTTCATGAGGCATATTGATAATCAAATTTCTTGTCCTTCGTTGTATCGCTCGATTCCATTTGCTACAACTTTTCTTCAGGTCCCAATATATGTCAAATTTGAATAATTCCTTGCGTTTGCCCAAGGTGTGGACTTAAATTCATTCTTTTCTTACCGTCCCTCTGCAAGCTGTGGTTTTTTATTTCTTCCCTTTGTGATCTGATGCTTTTTCAAACTTTTTTTCCCATTTAATTTACCAGTTTCCTTTAATTTTTAGATACATCGCATATGGTAGTTGTCAATCTTTTTTTACTCTCGCCATTATTTGGGACTGGCTGCTTGACCAAATTGCTTTTCAGTCTGCTTAAGTTTTTCCGGTATTTAGACTACGTCATCACTGTTTTTCTTTTAGATTCTTTGCCTTGATTTAACCACTGATACCAATCTTGGTTTTCTACTTCTTCCACCTTTTTCCTTGAAGCTCTTTGATTTTTTCCCATGTAGTTGATCTTTTCAGTATTCTCTTTCTGACGGCTGTGTTTCCTGCGCAAATCATCCACCAATTCGCCTTCAAATTTACGTTTCCTGCAAAGTATTTGCCAACATTCTGCTACCAGGTTGTCCACCTTGCTTCAAGAGCCGCATTCTTCTGCCCGCTTCCATTATCTTCTTTTCCTGGTTTGAATGTTTTTACCCATAAAAAAAACACAACCAAATTAATTTACATTTTACGAGCGTTGTCTTATGCGCTAAAACGCTTACCATGCAGTATTCGCGGGTCACTTCGCGCCTCCCTCTCCTTCGCTCTCACTTCCCGGCTCACAAAGTCTCACTATCTTTTAAAAATTTTCACTTATTCTTTCACTTTATAACCAAAATTATTCTTCCACCGTACACATGTACAGAACCTATGGCTATCAGACTTAGACCACTCATTGCCTGATCTTCTCTGTATTTAACATGTAAGAAGTGTAATTCACTGGTGCGATGCACTGTACTCTGCGCGCGCGCGCATGTGTGTGTGTGTTTGTGTACGCGCGTGCGTTTGTGTGTGTGTGTGTGGAAATCTTTTAGCAGGGCCCCTCAAGCTTGAGGAGCCTAGTATATTGTAGGCTGCAGCCTACAGTAAACTAACCGATAGGATGATCCGGCCCTGCCCCCTCAGCGCCGCTCGTGCCAAAGGGGATTCCTAAGAATTTCACAGATGCGCAGGTGCATTTCCCGTACCCATAATGTTGACATTTAACGCACGCACACTCACTGAACTTCAGCCCTTTCTTAACCTCTTGCGTGAATGTAAATGCATCGGCACTGAATCTGCCAATACTCCCTGAGCAGGAGTTCTCTGAGTGCCATGGCAAGGCATCGTGTTCGCGGTGGCCAAGACAGAACTGGTTCCCGTAACTCCAAAGACATGAAGAACAGGAACTTTTGGTTTCAGAAATAACGTTCCTGCTTTGCCCTAACAGATTTAGATAGAGATATGCATATATATATATATATATATATATATATATATATATATATATATATATATATATATATATATTGCACACATAGATAAAGATATGGACTTAACCATAGCTCTAATACATATCTCGATTTATGTCTTAACATAAATACGGAATAGAGCAACTATAGCGAAAGCACGCACCAGTTGGTCGAGGCGTAAGGCAAGCGAGTGGCCAATCCCAGTGTCACAGCCAGTCACCAGTACGGCCTTTCCCACAGTGGAAACCTGAGGGGTGAGATGGCGATTTTAACGTAAAAACATGCTTAAAATGCTTGTCTAATATATAAGCACAAATACACATATATGTACTAGTATACATTTAATTCACTAACACACATACGAGTACAGACATGCAAGACTTTACGCTGGAACACACACGCACATACACATCTAACTCCGCATACATGATGTAAAACACTTCTGAGAGAAAATGAAAATGTAAAATCAACATGCTTAAAACTACATTTCGTGAGCCGTGTATTTAATAATTCTCCTTCTCTCTATTCTTCACTTGTCACAGTGAAATCTTTTAGGAAAAAATCTTCATAAAAAAAAAAAACTACGAAGCTTACTCAACAAGTCTTCTAAAAAGTTTTCTATTCAGAAACACTTGTCATAACGAAAAGAAAGACCCTCCACCAACCTTCGATCGCGCCCCCCTCCAGTAAATCAAGACCGCAAGAGACCAGAGACCGAAAAAGGCGTAGGTCCACGGGATGCCAAAGAGCTTGAGGACGAGGGCGGCCACCATGCACAAGAGGCCCAGAGACAGCACGCGCTCAGTTCTTTCGGGGTTGATGTACATAGCGAGGTCTGCTGAATAGGAGGTAATGAGGAAGAAAATGTAAATGGGATGAGTTTTATTATATTCGCTTTTTTATTATGTAATTATTATTATAATATATTTTTTACAAATATTATCATAGTTCTTGATTTATAACAACCCTGCCTGAGACTCGAACTCGACCCTTTGCCACTCCAGGTAAGACCAGAGTGACCAGTATTAGTCAATCTGGGTTTACATTACGCGGCAAAGGCTCGAGTGCAGCTCAGGAAGGGTTGTTATATATCTATATCAATGCGGCATTGCATTATTCCATTCTGTTATACAGTTCGTGATATTATAATGATTAACTCTACTGTATGGAAACGGCAATGTTTTCCTTCACAATTACTGGCTGGTTTCTTGGAATTCTTGGATCATCATTGATTTTTTCATTGCCTCTGTTATTATTATTATTATTGTTATCATTATTATTACAGTTTAGCTATAATATTTATTATCATGGTCATTATTATCATTATCGTTACTGATGAAACTTCCACATTTAAAATAAATAAATAAAGAATAAATAAAAAAAATCAAATCACATAAAACAAGAGGGATTTCTCTTCTCTCTTTTTCCTTCACATTCCCTCTACCTTTCGCCGTCTCTTTCCTTTTCCCTTTCCCTTTTCCGCTCTGCCATCCTCACCCACTTCCCTCCTCAACACCCACCACCTATTTCGGCCCCTTTTCACCTTCACACCCTCCCCACCCCCTATCCCTCTGACCGCCCTCTCCCTTCCCTCCCAACCCCCTTTTCCGCATGGCTGCAAAATCTTCACCTCGGACAAATACGCTATAATGACGCACACTCATAGTATTTAAGGGTCTTCACTCCTTGACTCACTTTCAGGGGTCCTGCCGATCCGCCTACCTTCCTACCACTCGCCTCTATTCCAAAATCACCTGTATGTTCTGGCAGGATTGAGTCCCCGTGCAAATATCCAGATTTTGTATCCATGTAGACAATTTCCTGCCTTAACCAATGAATCCTGAATGGCCAGGTGGTGATTCGTCAGGATTCTTCCCGTCTCTGTTGACGGGAATTGGGGCAACCATCCGCCGCTCCTCTTTTGTTATTGCCATACCAAAATTGTAGAAAACAGGGAAAAATATTTTCCCCAGTACTTTATGCATACCAGCCCTTTGGGGCCCCAGCTTCTATTCATTGTTCTCTTTTAAATTCCTATTGGTCTAACATTTTCGCGCTAGTGTCTACGAAAGGCAAAGTACACCATTTTATGGTCCCCCCCCGATTGCCCTCGCTGCTGTCCGCTACCCCTGTGCGGTTTGTTCTTCACCTTTTTCTCGTTTCACTATGTACAATGTACAGACGGCCCGGGTGACCCACCTCGCTCCCCTATGCTCCCTCCAGCTGCTCCTTCGTTTCCCGCATGGAAGGGTCACTACTTATACGGGGATGACCTACGCCGCAAAGGTTCGTGATCAGCCCCGACCGGTAAAGGTGGGTTTCGCCTCCCCCCCGGGGAGGCTGACCGCCCCGCGACCCGGCTACGCATTCCCCTTTTGCATTGTCTCGTGTGTTAAAAAGGGCTTGTTTGTCAACTCTTAGAGAAAAAGATGGAGCCGTTATACCTTTACATAATCCTGCAAAGCCTTTATAATAGGGTTCTATACCCGTTATCACTACGTCTTCTCTCGGAAAGGGAAAGTAGCATAATAGATTTTTTTTGATAACATTTTTTTACAGAACAGTTACATCCCTAAAAAAGCAGGGAAAGATCCCAAAAAGTATCTACCAAGGGCTGTGCTTCTATTCTGTAGAGGGTATTAGTCAAACATTATTTTTAAATACTCCCTGATGGCTTGTTTTATCCTAAAAAAATATCTTTTTGGCGGGTAAAAACCTTTTATATATAATCAGTCAAAGAAAAGACCATGTCTATAATAAGTTAATAAAATAAAACAAGTGCTAATCTGTAAAACAGTACTTTTTATCGATAGGATGCAGTTTGGCAACAGAAAGTAATGTTAAGATTATGGACTTGGGGTTTGCAAATTTTGCTGGTGATAAAAGGGGTTTTTGCCCCCAAAAAATGCCCTGTACTATTGTATAGTGTACTATATCCATGCGTATCTAGTCAAAGAAACCCTGCTGTCTCCAAACAGTCCATGATAGTTTTATAGGGTTGTTACCCGTGTCCCAGCAATCTCTCGAAATCCAAAAGTCCCATGCCCATTTTTTTCATTTCCGGGGGTCCATACCTGCCCTCACAACTCGAAACACTAAAAACACGTTTTTTCTTGGTTGAAGATAGGGGCACTACAAAATGGGGTTTCAGGGGAAAGTGCAAATTTGGGTAAACGATCACCCCTGTCCACATGAATTCCTATATAGAGGGTATCCAGTATAGTGACCCCTTGGATCCCCTTTTCTGATAGTTTGAAATTTCGTAAAGGGTATTTCTAGTTCCCTTTTTTCTGCATTAAACAGTGAGCCTATGAAGACGCCCGGCTGTAGTAAGAGGGCCCGGGTGTCGCTGCTCTCACTACCTTTTTTATGGCATGATATTGGTACTGACTCGGCATCATTGTGCTTGTCCATTGGGGAAAACACACACTTTTTTAAAAAACAATCGGAATTTAGTACCCCCAATCCTGCTGCCCATGAGGACAAGGGGCATACAGTAGTTGCAAGTGGGGCGTGAAATGGGGGGGGTTGGATGTCATCTATATTTTAAGAAATGGGCTTTTATTTCCGTTTTTGAAGAAATGGATTTGGGGCCCCTGTTAGTTTATAAAATAAGCATGTACAGAGTTCTGTGCCAAGGACAGTAAGTATTTTTCGGGTTTTAATATTTCGTTGTTCCATACATTGAAGAAAAAAATAGTTGAGCAGTTTATTTTTCCCATTCTAATTTTTGGAATGTTGAGTTTGGAGATCGAGGTCGGGTATGCCTAACTCTGTAATTATCTCGTTTGAGAGAATTTTGGGAGATTTGGGGTCGGGGTGAATCTGCGGGTTGATGCCAAATATTGTTAATTTGGGGAACGCACTGTGAAAAGGGGGGGGTCTAGCCTTTCCTCTGCGAGAATTTGGCGTCATTGGGCATCCAATATAATTCCAGGGGCCTTGTTCTGTAAAACTTCAAGTGGTTGGGGCCTTGGGGGAAACTACTAAAACTGGGCTTGCATAGTCTATCATGGACCAACAAGGGAGATTACATAACCCTTTGGGGACCCCGGGGAGGCCCCTATATATCTGTTACTTATGTAGTCAAGGTTTTAAACCTAAAGGGCAACGTTCCTTGATTTTTGAAAAATACCCTTTGGTAAACGAGAACTGCGGACATGGGGTGGGGACATCATTAAAACCCCAAAGATATTTATAGGTGTCAGTTCTTGCAATATTTGTCCTCCTAACCTTGGAATGAAAGGTTTTACGAGATCTCGAAATATATTATTTTTGATTGGTTGTTTATGAGTCCGAGGGAAGCACACTTTTGTAAACCCCCGTAAAATTAAATTTATCCCCCCTATCAAATCCCTGAAAAATGTCATAGCATATATGTGATACTGCTAGGTTTCCAACTCTCTTTATTTTTTGCAAGAGAGTGCATAAGTTATTAAATGTGTAGGGGCAATACTCCCCCTTGTGGAGTGCCTATTTCAAATTCGCCATAAGCATGTGGGTCCCTTTGGTACCACACTTTTGCTCTTCTCAAAGATGATAACCCTTTAAACCCCAAGCAGAAGCTTCCCTTTAACCCCCAAAAGAGTGTTAGTTCATGGAGGTTGCTGTAGGGGGGGGCTCTGTCAATCCCCCTTGAATCTTGAAATAAAAAGATTCTGCATTTTTCCACTTAGGTTGTCAAAACCCTTTTTGGGTTCCCTCCCTTTTAAAAGCCAAAGACAGGGGGGAAAAATCGGGTCCTTGATCTGGGGGAGAAACGAGAAAGGAGGATTCTTTCACAGGTTTTAGACGGCAGGACGTCAAAGAAATTGGTCTATATTCATCGGGCCCGTCCGGGTTTTGGGGGTGGGAATGATGGTTCTTTTTTTCCAAGGGTGGGAAATGCCGCTGTGAGGTTAAATTTAAGAGATCAAGAAGAGGATTTTTCCCCTTTCCCTGTACCTTTTGCAAGAAGCGGATGAGTCAAGGGTTCCGTCATCCCCCGGTGCATGATTTGCTAGTCTTAAAGGCTGCAAGGGGGTTCTTCCCTTTTAAAAGGGCATCAGCTCATCTAAGAGGTGGACTGATAATAATTTCGTTTTTTATGGCTTGAAATTTTAAAGGGGAAAACGCTATGGATAATGGGAGCTATCATGAAAAGTCCCCCACACCCTTTTTTGAGGAAGATGAGGTCCCTATTGGTGTGGGGGGGGGTTAACGATGTATTTCCCTTTAAACTTTCTTTTTCCTTCTCCCTTCTCATGGGTGTCATGGAGTCAATTGATTCTGCCCAGCAAAAATCTTTCCCCCCGTTTTCGAGTTATCAACTCATTTAAACTTTTTACAAAAAACAAAATCCTTTCAAAAAGGTTTTTCCCAGGGGTCGTAGTTTCTTATTAGTCGTATGAGCTTTAAAAGTTTTTTCTCAGGTCCTGTTAAGTTGTTTTGCACGTCTCCCCTGGGGGGGTAAAAAATGTGCTTGGCAGGGTTTTAGGTTGTAGCTGAGTAAAGATTTTCCAATTGTTTACAGAGAGTTTCATTAAGTGATCCGGCTGGTAGGAGTAAGTCTTCATACCCCCAGGGAATTTTTTTAAAGAATTTACATGATATTTGTAGCAAGGTGGTACAGAAGGGGGTGGTGGGGGGGGGCCCTTTTGTAAAAAGGAAAGTTTACTTAAACCCCAGTGACACTAACTAAAGGGTACTTTGCGTGTTTGGGAGTGTGTGCTGTTGTATAGAGCTATATAGTCCAGTTCCGCCCCCGATAAAAGTTTTTTTTTTAAGGCATAATAGGTGTATGGGGTCACTAGTTTTTGGAGATATCCTAATAACCTTTCCGTTTTTGCATGGTACTTCCCTCGGAGCCTAGGAGAGGATGGCGACATTAAAAACCCACACAATAAGACGTATCCTATTATCACATCGGAGGTTTAGGTACCACCTCCTATATTGTTTGTATCATTAATAATGGTGATAGATTACCCTCAAAAAAATTTTAATACAAAATATTCAACACAGTTTTCACGATTGTCATCAAACACTTTCATGGAATTGAGTTTTTTATGTAAAAGCCCAAACCCCCCGTAGGGATTTGCAAAATTTTGGGCTTTCATAAAATTTTGTATCCGCAAATTTTTTCTAAAAGACCTATTCTGACTTCCTGAAGGGACAACATCAAAATTTTCGGGGTGAAAGGGATGGGAGAGTTTTTTTGCTTTCTGTAAAATGTTTTTGTTCCAGTAATACATTTCAAGATATTACTTTTAGACATTGTTTTCTTGACCTTTTCCAAGCCCATACGGTGATGCGTTGTTGACCGAGGGGGAACGTAAACATCCTTCCTGAAAGTGAGATTGTTGGGCCCTTTTCTTTTTCTCATGAGCATCATCTGCTCCCTCTGCCCAACAGCATCTGTAGCAGATCCTTTAATTTTTACCGTTTTTATTTGTTTGTCCTGCTCAGTGAGGGGTGAGCTGTAACTTGTGTGAAGTGGTGCAGCAATGGCCTAGCGTTTGGGACGCAGCGGGCGAAGCGGGGGCAAGCTGATGCGCATTGGTGTTGGGGTTTTTGGGGCTGCAGCTGGTGCTGAAGCTGGGGCTGATACTTGAAATTAAAGGAGCTGGAACCCCTGTTGGTGCTGGGGCTGTGGGCCGGTGCCCGGCTTCTCTGCAGGGCCACCACTGTTGACCTTCGAGGTGTGGGAAATTCCCCACTCATCAACGGCGGGGCTGGGGGCTGTTGTGGGGGGGGGCTGCCTGTTTTTTTTATTTGTTTTTTTCCCTTTCCCTTTGGGGGTAAGGCACAATGGGGAATTGGCATTGTGCTCCTGTCGGCGTTCACACTTTCCCGGGGATAATTTTTTCCCCCAAAATCTTTTTTGCACTTTTTGAGCTTCCGTGTGGAAGAGGCCCGTACCGGCATCGCGGCCGTCTCGTAAGGCACGTGTCCCCTGGCCCCCCTTTTACAGTTAGAGAAAAGGGGCAGGGATTTTAGACGGAAAACCCAAGGGTGCCATGCCCTCTACCATTTTTTTTTTTTTTGTGAATTATCCCCCTCATACTTTGATGACTCTTGGGGCATCATTCCTTGATCTTCATGCGTTGCATGATATATTCGTTTTTTAAACGTATCTCTTCTGTTTCGATTTCCCTTTGGGGCATCGAAAAAATGATGTAGTGCATTTTCCTTTTCCAAAAACTTTGGGTTTTTTTAAGGACTTCTCCCCCTGACCAACAGTTGTTTTGGGGAAATTTTTTCGTTCTTTCACCTGAATATACACATTTCTTCCTATTTTTAGTTTGATTGACCCCTGTGTTTTTTGTACGGGTCCCTTTTTAGGGCCGAGATACCCAGCGTATTTTCCCCCGGGTGCGAACTTGTATCGTTCTTTTAAGTGCGGCATAAGTGTCCGGGGCAAATAACTTCTACGAAGCAAAAGCTGCCTCTTTTCTTCCCCCTTATCCTCACTGGGGCCCCACCCAAAACCTCCTCCTGGGACATCGATCTCCCCCCATTTCCTTTTTTTTGGGTTTGTCGCAGCGTCCCATCAGTGGTTGCGGTCATTCCCGACCGCGGAGGGGGCCCCCTGAGTGCCTGTCCTTTGAAAATAAACATTCAAAACGGGCGCCTACGGGCCTGCGCACATCGGAGTGTGCGTGGTGCTTTCGCTTTTAATTTTAAGTTTTTTCTTTGATCACTGTAAATTTTATTTGTAAAATTATCAACACTAGTCAATACACAAATACAGGTCTTGAGTTCCTGTTTCAAGTATCACAGACCCTTCAGGCGGTCCAAGGGCACGAGAGGACACTATACACGTCCTTTCACTGTGGTGTCGTGACGTTAACTGACGCATAATAGAGAAATGTTGAGTCTTACATTCTCTTTACTGCACTTACTGTTAGTTTGCGAAGGGGTGGTATAGAAGAAAAGTGTTTTGGAATGTTATGTTCCAATGGATGGCAAGATTCTTCAATGTAGGTTTTAAATATCATTTCCAATAATCAAATAGATACATATTATGAATGTGTGTGTGTGTGTGTGTGTGTGTGTGTGTGTGTGTGTGTGTGTGTGTGTGTGTGTGTGTGTGTGTGTGTGTGTGTGTGTGTGTGTGTGTGTGTGTCTGTGTGTGGGGGTGTGTGTCTGTGTGTGTGTGTGTGTGTCTGTGTGTGGTTTTATAATCAGCCTGTTAATTATTTATTTTTTCTATCTTTTCCATGCTATCTTCTTCCTTTAACGGTAGGTTCATGTCTGAGCCGCCGTGGTCACAGCATGATACTTAATTGTAGTTTTCATGTTGTGATGCTCTTGGAGTGAGTACGTGGTAGGGTCCCCAGTTCCTTTCCACGGAGAGTGCCGGTGTTACTTTTTAGATAATCATTCTCTCTATTTATCCGGGCTTGGGACCAGCACTGACTTGGGCTGGCTTGGCCACCCAGTGGCTAGGCAGGCAATCGAGGTGAAGTTCCTTGCCCAAGGGAACAACGCGCCGGCCGGTGACTCGAACCCCTGAACTCAGATTGCCGTCGTGACAGTCCGACGCTCAAACCATTCGGCTACCGCGGCCTTGACGATAAAAAAAAAAAAAAAAAAAAAAAAAAAAAAAAAAAAAAAAAAAAAAAAAAAAAAAAAAAAATCGACAAAAGAACACGAGCGAGCGCAGTCTAAAAGCCCGTAGTAAAAATACTGAGGTCTCATAAAGCTTACACGAATTTCCACTGCTACGTTTCATTGTGACTTTGATATTGCGTTTTATAGCTGTTGTGTTCACATCTACACTGTGGTAAAGTAGAACAATGGCGCACGAGTGAGTGGGCTCCTGGGGCTATTTTACAATAATAATTCCTTAAGGAAGCATTTTCGGGACCGAAGACAGCATTTGCATTTTCCACTTAACATCGCGGCTGATTCGTGCATATACATTTCCCATATTTATCTTTTTATGATTAATACATTATTAATATTGTTGTAAAGTGTACGTGTATTTTGGTGTCGAACATGTCTAAAACACCTCTGTCGTTCTCATATATGTGTCTAGATTTCACGGAAATTCTTGATATTAAGAGCACGTTCTCTAGTGAAAATCAGTGAATTATAGGCAAAAACAAAAAGGAAAGAAGAAGAAAAGGATGAAGACGGAAAAACAAAACAAAATAAAAACAACAACAGAGAACGTAATAAAATCTACTTTACTGAGAATCTGGCAACTTACAACTTCCTGCTGCCTCGAGTTGCCAGTTGTGCCAAATCGACCTAACAGGAATTAAACGCGTTCGAGAGGCGATCGGGCGAGAAGGGGTTGCACGAGGATGGGTGG
>NC_051397.1:13532831-13534784 GCF_015228065.2 Penaeus monodon
CACGGAACACGTGCCTGTCCACGAGACGGGCCGCGATGCCGGTACTGCGCTCTTCCACACGGAAGCTCAGAATGTGCAGAAAAGATTTCTGAGGGAAAAATTATCCCTCGGAAATGTGTGAACTGCCGACAGGAGCACAATGCCAATTCCCCATTGTGCACTTACTACCCAAAGGACAGGAAACAACTATAAAAAAACAGGCAGCCCTCCCCCCCACAACAGCCCCTCCCAGCCCCGCGCGTTGATGATGTGGGGGAATTCCCACACCTGCGAAGGTCAACAGTGGTGGCCCCTGCAGAGGAAGCCATGGCACCGGCCACAGTACCAGCACCAACAGGAGTTCCAGCTCCGTTAATTCAAGTATCAGCACCAGCTTCAGCACCAGCTGCAGCACCAACCCCAACACCACATGCTGCATCAGCTTCTGCACCAGCTTCGACACCAGCTGCAGTACCAACGCTAGTGCCATCTGCTGCACCAGCTTCAGCACAAGTTACAGCTCAGCCCTCACTGCAGCAGGACAAACAAGAGTCAAACGGAGAAATTAAGGATCTGCTACAGATGCTGCTTCGGCAGATGGAGCAGATGATGCTCATGATGCAACAGCAAATGGCCCAACAATCTCACTTTCAGGAAAGGATGTTTACGTTCCTCCTCGGTCAACAACAGCATCACCTGTAATGGCCTTGGAAATGGTCAAGTAAACAATGTCTCAAAGTAATATCTTGAAATGTATTACCTGACATAAACAGTTTACAGAAACGCAAAGCAACTCTCTCCCAGTACCTTCACTCCGAAAATGTTGATGTGTGTTGCCTTCAGGAAGTCAGAACTAGTGCTCGTTATGCAAAATTGCAGGATACACATATTATGACAGACCAAATATTGCTAATCCCTCTACGAGAGGGCTTGGCATTTACATAAAGAACTCAATTCCATCGAAAGTGATTGATGACAATCGTGACAACACCTGTGTTGAATATCTTAGTATTAAAATATTTCTTGATGGTAAATCTATCACCATTATTAATGTATACAAACACATGATAGTGAGGTGGTACCTAAACCTCCTGACTGCATGATACATAGTGATACTGTCTTATTGTGTGGGGATTTTAATGCTCGCCATCCTCTCCTAGGCTCCGAGGGAAGTACCATTGGCAAAAACGGTAAGGTTTATATGACTATCTCAAAATACACCTATTATGCCCCTTAGAAAAAACTCATTATCTGGGCGGCAAACTGGACTATATAGCTCTATACAATCAGCACACACTACCAAACACTGCAAAAGTCATCCCACTCTTAGTTAGTGATCACTGGGCATTAAGTATAACTCTTCCTTTTTACAAAAGGGCCCCACCCCAGCCACGCCTTCTGTACACCTTGCTACTAAATATCATGATAAATTCACTGAAAGAATTGCCTGTTGGTATGAAGACTTTACCCCTACCAACCTGGATCACTTTAATGAAACTCTCTGTCAACAAGTTGGCAATATCATTACTCAGCTACAACCTTAAAACGCTGCCAAGAACGGGTCTTTATCCCCCAGAGGTAGACGTGCACAACAACTTAACAGAGACCCTGAGATAAAACTTCTTAGAAGGCTCATACGATCTACAGTAAGTCAACTACGACACCTGGGAAAAACCCGTACTTGGCTAGGATCTTGTGTTTTTTAGTAAAAGATTAATGAGTTGATAACTCGAAAACGGGAGGAAAGATTTTATGCCTGGGCAGAATCAATTGACTCCATGACACCCATGAGCAAGGTATGGAAGGAAATAAGCAAGATTAAAGGCAATACATGCAGTATAACACCCCACCCACATCCAGATAGGGTAGCCATCTCTCCTCAAATGGTTGGGACTCTCTATGATAGTCTCCTTATCCAATACTGCAGTTCTTAAATCGCTACGAATTGAATAGTGCTACTTAGATAGCTGATCC
>NC_051397.1:13554884-13564850 GCF_015228065.2 Penaeus monodon
TATTATATTTTATTACTAT
The DNA here is from genome assembly GCF_015228065.2 of Penaeus monodon. NCBI lineage: Eukaryota > Metazoa > Arthropoda > Malacostraca > Decapoda > Penaeidae > Penaeus > Penaeus monodon. Next base: position 13,554,904 of record NC_051397.1, read on the forward strand.
TTTCATTGTTTTTTAGTTTTATTTATTATTATTATTATTTTATTATTATTATTTTTTATTATCATTATTATATTATTATTTAAATTATTGTTTTCTTATTGTTAAATCTTGATAAAAATAATTATTATAATTACATATATTTATTATATTTAAAAATAATAATAATAATAAAATAATAATAAAAAAATAATAATAATCATTTTTTTATTCTCATATTTTTATTTTTTAAATTTTTATTTAAAATATTTCCTAACCCTTATTATTTTTGCCATTTTCTTTCATCACTATCACTATCTTAGTCATTATTTATATTTTGATAAAAAACTTATTAATAACCTAATTCAAAATTAATATAGTAATAATAATAATAATAATAAAATAATAATAATAATAATAATAAAATTTTAAAAATAAAAAAATAATAATAATAAAATAAAAAAAAAAAATAAATAATCCATCATCATATCATCATCACACTATCATCATTACATCTCATCATCAATTATCATTATTTTGTTATTATTTTTATTATTTCTATTTTTATATTATTATTTTTCTATATTATATTTTCATTATTTTATTATTTTATTATTATTTTTATTATTATATATTATCATTTATCATTATATTAAAATTTTTACCATTTAGTGTTGTTGTTTTGTTATTGTTATTATTATTATTTTATTTTTTATTATCATTATTTTTATTTTGTTTTTTTTATTATATCAATACTATTTCTTGTTGATATTACCCTATCACATTATAACTAATATATTTTTAATTTTTGTTATCATGATTTTTAGTTACCATCTTTAAGTTAATTATTTCTATTGCAATTTGGGTTTTTATTATTTTTCTTTGTCTATTACATTTATTCCATTATGTTTTTATTATATTTTATTATATTAAGGTAAATGGTTTTAAGGCGTGTTTGAAGATAATAATATAGTATTATGAATATCAGTGATAATAATAGTAATACTAACAATTAATTGATTATTATTTCCCATATATTGAAATAATAAAATTTTACCAATAAAATGATAATGATAAAAAAGATACTACTACTTAATTATTCGACTATATTACTATACTAATGATAACAATAATGACGATAATGATGATAAAATATATCAAAAAACAATAAACTGGGATAATGACAACAGATTTTTAAAGATAATAAAGAAAGAAAGATGATGATAATGATGACAAAAAAAAAAATAATAATAACATTATGATAATCATAATCTGAATGATTATAATAATAAAATAATGAAATAATAAAAATGAGATTAGATGCGCGTGCTGTGATGACGATGATGATGATGATGATGATGATGATGATTGACGATTGATGAGATGATGATGATGTGATGATGAGAGATGATGATGATGATGATGATGCTGATGCTGATGATGATGATAATGATAATAAATAACTATATGATGATGATAATAATAATAATAATAATGACAATATATAATAATGATAATAATATAATAATAATAATAATAATGATATAGTAATAATGATTATATCAATCATAATATTAAAATAATAATTGATAATATAATATGTGATGTGATGATGATGATGGTGATGATGATGATGATGATATGATGATGATGAATAATGATAATAATAACTATAATGATGATGATAATAATAATAATAATAATGACAATAATAATAATAATGATAATATTAATAATAATATTAATAATAAAATGTAATAAGATGATGATGAGAGATGATGCTGATGATGCTGATGATGACGATGATGCTAACAATAATGATAATAACAATAATATGATGATGACTGATGGATAATAATAAATAATATAATAATAATAATAATAAAAATAATAATAATAATAACATAATATAATAATAATGATGATCTTAATAATAATAATACCACAATAATAATAGCAATAGTAATAATAACAATAATGATAACAATAATAATAATAATAATAATAATGATGATAATGAAAATAGAGATAATAATGATAATACTACTACTAATGATGATAATGATAGTGATAAAAATAATAAAAGATAGGATCAGATGATAATGACGGACAAGATTAATGATTAAAAATAATGATGATTATAAAAAAAAAAAAAAAATGATAATTAATTAAATAACAAGAATAAGAAGAACAACAAACTATAGAAAAAGTACTACTACTAATGATAATAATAAAAATAATAATAATAATAATAATAATAATAAACAATAATAATAATAACAAAAAGAATAAGATATTATACTGATATTAATAATAAATAATAATATTAATAATAATAATATAAATAATGATAATGAATAATAATAATAATGATTAATGATAATAAATAATGATAATAATAATAATAATAATACTTAATATAATAATAATAATAATGATGATGATGATAAGAATAACCAATAATAATAATAATAATAATAATAATAATAATAATAAAAACAAAAATAATAATAACAATGATGATGATCCCCGTAATAGCAATAAAAACAAAAATAATAATGATAATAGTGATAATGATGATACTAATAAGAATAACAAAAGCAATATTCAGATTCCTACAAACAAAAAATCCATAAAAAAAAGATGATAATGATAATAACGATAATGATAATACCAACAGCATTGACAATAATAACAATGCATATGATATTAATAATATTAATAACGATACTACTACTAATAGTGATAATAATGATATCAATGATGATAATAATAATCGTAATATTTTAAAACAAAACAATAATAATAAATTAGTTATAAAAACAATGCTAATAACAATAATATGTAGTAGTTGTATGTAGTAGTAATAGTTGTAGTATAGTAGTAGTAATAATAATAAAATAATAATAATAAAAATAAAATAATAAAAATAATAAAATAAATAAAATGATAAATAATAATAATAATAATAAAAACAAAATAATAAGAAATAACAATTAAATGATGAGTTAGTAAGATAAAAACAATAAAGAAAAACAAGCAAACATAAAAACACACAGAAATTCCCCCCGAAAGAGCTCCGAAATCCCAAAATTTCGAATAAAAAAAATCCCCGAAAAATCTAAGATAAAGAAAGAAAGGGAAAAAAGAACGAAAAATACAAAACTTTCGAATAAGGCATCATGCAAGCGACCCAAAAAAAAGCAGCGAAAGGGGGAATAGGAGGGAAAAAGCGATAAAAGGGGGAGCAGGGGCACCTATGAGTCACCCAACGATAAATGTTTTCCCGGGGTTGGTACGCCCGCAGTGGGGAAAAAGGGAACGACGGCCCCGTGCCAGTTAAGAAGGGGATTTTTGGAATGAAGGTGAGATTTGTGGGATTATCTTTATTTTTTAAAAAGGAGGTTGTTTTGGAGCAATTTTTGGGGTGTGGTTTAGTATTTCTTTTTTTGTTTTCTATTTTTCCCCCCGAGGATTCCCACCGAAATGTTGGCACGCCCCCGGGAACTCAACTCCGGGACCGAATATCTGAGGATCAAGGCCATCTCTCTTTCTCTTTCTCTCTTCTCTCTTCTCTCCCTCTACTTCTTTCTCTCCCCCCTCCCCCCCCCTTTTTTTCCCCTTTATACCCCCCCTTTTATTTAAAACCTCTCCTTTTTTACTCTCCTTTCTTACTTCCCCCCCCCTTCCTCTCCCTTTTTCCCTTTCCCCCCCCCCCCCTCTCTCTCTCATTCCCCCCCCCTCTCCCCCCCCCCCCCCCCCCCTCTCTCTTCTCTCCCCTCTCTCTTTCCCTTTCTCCCCCCCCCCCCTCTCTCTCTCTCTTTCTCTCTCTCATGATAAATGATAGAAACGATTATGTCAGTAATGATGGTATTAACTAGCGTCATTATTACTGTCACGATTACTATCGAATTACTACTACTACTGCTAATAATGATAATAGCTATTGTGATTATTATTATCATCATCATTATATATATATTTTTTAAAGTTTTTGTTGCTGTTATTATCATTATCATAACATTTTTGTGGCTTTTATTATCTTTTATTATCATTATTACTATTAGTATTATCATTATCTTATTATTATTATTATTATTATTATTATTATTATTATTACTACTATCGCTATTATTATTATCATCATCATCATTGTTCTTATTATTATTGCAATTATCATTATTATTATCATTGTTGCCCTTATTAATAACAATAATGATAATAATAATAATAATAATAATAATAATATTATTATTATTACTATTATTATTATTATATTATGCTTTTATAATATTATAATATTTTTATTATCATCATTAATGTTATCATTATTATTATTATTATTATTATTATTATTACTATTATTGTTGTTGTTATTTTCTATACTATCATTATTATCATCACCATCAGTATCATTATCGCTATCGTTAATAATAATGCTACTAATGATAGAAATCCTGATAATGGTGATAATGAAAAACAACAATGTTAATAATAATAATAATAATAATAATAATAATAATGATAATAATAATAATAATGATAATAATAATACTAATAACTAATAATAATAACAATATAATAATGATGATGACAATTAATCTAATAATAATAGTGATAATCATGAAAGCGACAATGACAAGATGATATTATGCATACTAATGATAATGATAATTAAAATAACGATAAACTTACGTTAATGATTAAAAATTTTATCTAATGGACAATGATGGCTTAAACAGATGATGAATAAGGACAACAAGAATGGATAATTATGACAATGATAATAATAACATAATAATAATAATAAAACAAATAATAATAAATAATAAATTATATCTATTCTATCATTGATAATAATAACAATAATAATATTAATATAATTAAGAATAGTAATTAATAATATAAAAAAGTAATCGATAATAATGTAATAATAAATAATAATAAAATGATAATAATAATAACAGTAATAATAATAATAGTAAGGATATAATAAATAAAAAGTACAATGTAATGATAAAATAAACAATGTATTACCATTATGATAACAACAACAACAACAACAACAAACAACAATAATAATGATGTCTGATTGATAAAAATGATAATGAATAATATTATAATAATAATAACAACAAGAATAATGAAAAAATAACAAGAAACATTATGATAGGGATAATAATGATGATAATTAATATATAATAATAATTAATAATAATAATATGATAATAATATAATAATAATGACATTACTTTAAAAAAAAAAAATTAATGATGATTAATAATAATATGATAATAATAATAATTATAATAATAATAACACTAAGAATAATACTGATAATAATAATAGTAATTAGTATGTTGGTTTATGTTATAGTAGTCATCTTTATAATGATTTAATAATAAGAACAACAAACCAATAATCAGAATAGTAATAATAATAATAATTGTAAATTAATAATAATAAAAAAAAATATATGATGATGATTTGATGATGATGGATGATGATAATGTGATGATGAGATGATGAGAATGATTGATGAGGATGATGATGATGAGCTGATGATGATGATGATATAATAATAATAATAATAATAATAATGATATAATGATAACAAACAACAATAATAATAACGATAATAATAATAATAATAACTACAACAACAACAACAACAACAACTATACTACTACTACTACTATCACTACTACTAATAATAATGATGATAATAATAACAATAATAGCAGTAGTAATAATAATAATAATAACAGTAATATTAATAATAAGGAAAAATGATTAATGATATTTGATAATATTGATTAAAACATTAATAATTATAATTAATAATAGTAAATAATAATAAGATAATAGATAATAATTTAAGAATAAAATAGTAATAATAATAATAATAATGATATAATATAATACATAGGTGATACTGATGGTGAATAGAGTATATAATGATGGTGATAGTAATAATGATAATAATAAAATAATGATAATAATATAATAATAATAATAACTAATAAAATAATAATAAGCAACAATAATAAATAATGATACAATAATATTAAATAATATAACACACAATAATACATACTATTAATAAATAATAAATAAATAATAATAATAATACTAATATATGATAATAACGAACCTAATAATAATAATAAGAATATAATAATAATAGTAATAATAATAATAATAATAATAAATAACCAGAATAATAAAAAATAGGTAACTAATGCTACAATTGATAAGGATAATAATAATAATAACAAATAATAATGAAGCTAATAATGCATTACCTTACTACTACTAATAATGACAATAATAATGATAATAATAATACCAACTACTTCTTCTCATCTCCTCCCTACCTCTCTACTTAATCATAGTAATAATAATAATTGATTATTATGATTATAATAAACACTAACAATATTGATAATAATAATGATAATAATAATAATAAAGATAATGAAAAACAAAATAATAATATAATAAAATCAACAATAATAATAATGATAATATAATAATAAAAATAATGATTAAAGGAATAACATCTTGATTAGTGATGAAAATAGTAATAACAACGATAATTATGATAAAAGTAATGATAAATAATAGTATAACAATCATCAATAATGATAATAATAAATAAAACAATGATAATAATAATAGCAATAATAATGATTAATGATTGATGATGTGATGATGATGATGATGATGATAGCAAATAGTAATATTAATAATAACCAATGATAATAAGAATAATAACAATAATAATAATATCAATAATGATAATAATGATACTAATAATAAGAATAATAATGATGATAATGAATAATAATAATGATAATAATAATAAAATAATAAATAACAACAACAAAAATAGATAATAATGAAAATAAATAACAATAAAAAAACCAACAATAATACGAATACTAATAAGCGATAAGAATTATAAAGATAATAATGATGATAATAAAAATAATGGCAATAAACGAATAACGACTAATATTTAATGGAAATCATGAGGATAAAAATTATAATAACACATAGTGATGATAATTAAAATATTATAATAATAACTAGGGATATTAATGAAAGAAAAGGTTGATATATGATGAATATTCTATTAAGATAATAATGATAATAATTCCTAATAATTGTTATTACGTTTAGACCATTTATTTTTACACGACTTTCCAAGGAATGAAAAGGATATAGAAAGGGGATGAAAGAGGGAAAAGAGAGATGGAGAGAGAGAAACGGAGGAGAAACAGAGGATGAAACAGAGGGAAAAAAAAGAAGCGTGGGAAGAGGAGAAGGGAGAGGGAGTAACAGACGAGGAAAAAAAATAGGAATGACGAGAGAGAGAAGCAGAAAAGGAGAGGAAGAGGAAGGGAAAGGTGTAGATGATAATAACAATTAAAATGGTAATAATAATGATGATGATGATGGATGATATAATAATAATAATAACCGACAGTAATAGTAATAAGATAATATCAATAGTAATAATAACAACAACAATGATAGTGATACTAACATGATAACAATAATGACGACAACAATACTAATGAGTAATGGAAAATGATAAGATAATAACCAAAATGATGATAAAAATAGTGATATTGACATCATTAATAATAATAGTAATATTGAATCAACGAAACAATGGGTAATATGAATCAGTGATAATAACAGTTTATGATAATATAAGTAGTGATAATGATAATCATATTAGAATACAATGATAACAATAGTGTAATAATAATAACAAGAGGGCTGATAATAATAAAACAACTATTGGAGAAAAGAATAAGGATGAGATAATAGCGAGGTCCATTAATAGTAATAATGAGTAATAATAATAATAATAATAATAATATATACATAATAATAATAATAAATAATAATAAAGTAACAATAAACAATAGTAACAATATTGATACTCCTACTGCTACTAATGATGGTAGTAATACAAATTGTAATATGATAATAATAATGATAATGGTAGTATAATAGCAAATAATGATAATGAGAAAAGAAAATAATCTATAATAGGTAATATCAAAAACAACACCAACAACAAGTAATAAATAATAATTATTAGTATTTTGATAATAACAATATATTAATACTCAGGATAACGGTGAATAACAATAATAATACTAATGATAATAATAATAATAATAATGAATAATAATAAAATAAGCATAAATAATATAACAACAACACACAACCAATAATAGTAATAAACATGGTAATAAATAATAATGAAATAATAAAGTAATAATGAATAATAACAATAATAATAAAATCTTAATAATAAGTAATAATGATAAAACAATAAACAAATAATAATAATAAAAGGCAATTTTAAAATGATAAACGATGATAATAATGATAACAATTAATAGGAGGAAAAGATTATAATAAAAAATGATAGTGATAATGATAATATAATGACAATAAAGATAATAAAACCAAAAAAAGTGATGGGATAACCAATAATTAAACAGTACAAATTTACTAAATGGATCATAAAATGGTTGGAAATAATAATAACAACGATAAAAATAGTAAGAAAAGTATAATAAACTATTATTATTGCATACCAATACACACTAAACTTCAAAAGATGAGTAATTGTGATCACTATAGTTATTAATCATCAGTATTCTAAAACGGCTTTAAATATCTGAAATTGAAACGCTGCAATAACATTCATCCAGCATGCTAAAACAAAGAAGAAAATGACCATAAACAGATAAACGAAATGATATTGACAAATTCGCACTACAACTGCAAATACAACTACACATTTTAGAACTATTATCACAAGATATCAAGGAAAGAAGGAAATAAACAACCTTATCACACCAGCTCGATAAATTCAGGCTCCATGACGTCTCCCCAGGCCATCGACCGGCCAGCTGTTTGCAGTGGCGCACCTGTGATCAAGCTGATGACAGTTGGTACACCTGTTGGGGGGGGTGGTACCGTTCTCGTTCTTTCTTTCTTTTTCTCCCTCTCTCTCCTTCCTCTCACGCTCTCCTCTGGGTTGTCTGTCTTTTTTTCTTCTTAATTTCTGTCGTCTGTCTGTCCTGTCTGTAATTGTCCTGTCCTGGTCTGTCTGTCTGTTTCCCCTTTTCTGTCACTCCTGTCGAGTGTGTTGTCTGGGCTGTCGTTCTGTCTGTTTCTCTGTCTGTCCCCTTCCTGTCTGACTGGGCTATCTGTCTGTTTGTCTGTCGTCTGTCTGTCTCCTCTCTGTCTCTGTCTGTCTCTGTCTGTCCCGTCCTGTTGTCGTCTGTCTGTCTGTCTGTCTGTCTGTCTGTCTGTCGTCTGTTGGTCTGCGTCTGTCTTCTCTTTTCCTCTCTCCTCTCTCTCTCTCCCCCGTCTCTCTCCTTCCCTTCCTCTCTCACCAAAAACAAACACATATATGGTTATATAAACATATACACACACCAGACACAACACACATAAAGAACACACACACCCAACACACCCCCACACACACACACCAACCACCACACAAACACACACACACCAACACACAACAACCAAAACACACACCCCACACACACCACAACACCACACACATATCATATATCTATCTATCATATCTATCACATCTAAACTATTTTAAACTCTACACACACACAACCCACACACACCACACACATATCAAACACACAAAAGCAAATCTTAAGCATAAGCTACAGTCACGCCCAGATTTTCATAACAATGCGTTCAAAACGCGATCGGAAAAAGTTACCCTCATCACAAAATATCTGTGCAAGAAGGCATCACCTTTAAGCTCTGGCAAAAGACAAAAAAACCCCATAGGATATTAAGAGTATTCCGTTTTGGTATGCAAATTTGGTATAAGGAAATGCGTAGAAGTTTTGAAACATTACATTCATCAGAGATATATATTTATGTTAAATTGAATTATTTAACAT
>NC_051397.1:13582450-13584950 GCF_015228065.2 Penaeus monodon
ATTTATATACGTATACCATACTTATATTTGCATGAAAATTGTCAGAATGTATAAACAAGTAAACACACACAGACACACACGTCCCAGAAACATAAATAGATTATCATGAATGCCAATTTCACTGCATCTCCTTCCGCGTCCAGTAGTACATGTCATGGAAAAGATTACATCATTGCAACGGCACAAACACTCGTTGCATATCTTGAGCCTCTCGTTCCTCTCTCTCTCTCTCCCTCTGACGCTAAAAACACACTTACATAATCACCTACGCTGTTTACCGTTAATCAGGGTGAGTTAAACTTGAAAAAAAGGAGAAATTTGTGACAGTTATGAATGCAGGGAAGAGAAAGGTGAGTATACATGTCCGTGACGAAAAAAGGAGAGAGAAATGATGGTAATTTGTATGCGTGCTGCATGTCTTATCCTTCCCTTCTCTCTCTCTCTCTCTCCTTCTAGATTTTCTCTCCAGCATATCTATTAGCTATGTAATGATTCCTTGGCTACATTTAACCTTGGTTCGGTTGGTAGTCCTGATTTTAACCTTGACACTGACCTAGAGAGCGGAATAGTTGGCAAGCCTGAGAGTTCTGGTTCCACGGTGTTGCGCGTGTACGATAATTCCTTGACCTTCAAGTCTCCAACCTACATTCGTAGACGTGAAACTTCGCTCTGCCGGTTCCGATAGGTGCTTTCTCATCCTTTTCTTTTAACTGGTTGAGCCGAGCGGGAAAGTTAGTGAAGGGAAACCAGCCTAATAATAACGACATTACCGGCGATATGAGGTTGCCGGACGGGGATTATTTTCACAATCAATACGTTCGTGTAACACATCTCGGATTCATAGTCACCCCCCCCCCCTTTATCCATTCGTCTTTCGCCATTTGGGAACATCTGTCGAAAATCCACTTGCATTTCTGCGGCAAAGTTAGCAGAGCGATTCCGTTGAGAAACCACTGGCGGAGTTATGTCCCAGAGCAAGCGACTTTCGCCCTTATGCTACTTCCTACTTAATGGAGTCTTATTAATACCTGTTCTCGAATGTTACCTTGCGTGCTGTCTAGGAAATAATTTATTATAGTGGGTTTCTGAATTATTCATTTTGCTGCTTCTGAGATGGAAAGTAGACGAATATGAATAAGTTTATTAAAATGTAATAAATGAAAATCAACATTATGAACAAACGCGCATGTTTTCTTATTTCTGATTAGTTTTTCTCTTAAAATTTCAAAATAAATTTAACATGTATCGCGATCTTTTTATTTTTATTTTATTTTGTTCTTCTCTTTCTTACAACTGATAAGCTAAATATTTTTCTGCACTAAATTTGACATGTCTCTTTTTTTTGTCTATCAATTTTATATTTTGATTGATCTTTTTGTCTCTTTTTATTATTTTTCTTTCCTTTATTATTTTTTTCAACTCTGTAATTATTATCATTGTCTCTGTTATTATCACTGGTATCATTGTTGTTGTCGTTTTATTATTATTATTATTATTATTATTATTGTTGTTGTTGTTGTTACTTTGTTTTGTTGTTGTTGTTGCTGTTGTTGTTGTTGTTATTATTATTATTATAATTATTACTATTATTATTATTATTATTATTATTATTATTATTATTATTATTATTATTATTATTATTATTATTGTTATTGTTATTGTTATTATTATTATTATTATTATTATTATTATTATTATCATTATTATTATTATTATCATTATTATTATTATTATAACTACTACTACTACTACTACTACTGTTACTATTGTTATTATTATTGCTATTATATTATTATTATCATTATTGATAACAATAATATTAATATTAATATTATTATTATTGTTATTATTAATTTGAATACACGTGTATTTTTTTCGTCTCCTTTTGATAAATATTTCTTTTCGTTTTCTTTCTTCTCACCTCCTTCGTCTTCCTACTTCGATTTTCTCCGCTCTTCTCCATTCTCCTTCATTCACCCTTCGCTTTCATTTTCCATTTTCTCGTCCACCGTCTTCTCTTTCTCCTCCTCTTCTTCTCATTCTTCTCACCTTCACCACTTCTTCCTATTTTCTTCGTTGTTTCCTTTATTTCCTTCTTCTCTTCCTCCTTCCCCTTCCCTTCTTCTTCTCCTTTCTTCTTTCTTTCCCCCTTTTATTTATCCTTCTTCGCCTTCTCTCTTAATTCTGAGTTCTTACCTTATTTTTCTTCTTCTTCATCTTCTCCCTTTTCTTGTTTCGTATTCGCGTGAACATTATTTATATTGCCTGTGATTTATCATATTTTCGCATTTCCTGATGCATCTGTCTATTATTGTCTGTCTGTCTGTCTGTCTGTCTGTCTGTCTGTCTCTCTCTCTCTGTCTGCCCTATCCATTTCTTTCTGTCTGCCTCCCTGTCTGTCTTTCCGTATTTCTGTCTATCTTTCAGTCTGTCTGTATATATGTTAGAATGTCTGTCCATCTCTGTTTGTCTTTCCGTCCGTCTGTCTCTCCCTCTTTCT
>NC_051397.1:13587450-13589703 GCF_015228065.2 Penaeus monodon
AGTTAGTTGGATAGGTAAAGGGAGATTTATAATCATTTATAATCGTCAGCACCTTTTTCCATTTTGGACAGAACTAATCCTCTTGTTTCTTACAGCTTTATTTCATCAAATCTAACCCTAGCCAGCCCAAAGCTGCCGGTCCCAACCGGGTAATAGGGGGGTTGCGTCCGGAAAGGGCACCGGCCTTTAAAAAAATTCAACCAGAACACAGTGATGTTTATATAGTGTGGTGTGTGGGGTTGTGTGCGTGTTTGTGTGTGCGTGTGCGTGTGTGTTGTACACACACACACCACACATACACACATTAATACAAAATACATACTCTAATGAAAAAGAGCGAGAAATACACGGAAAGGGTCCGGGGAACGAACCTCTCCAAGGAACTCTCGCATGGATCCTGAATCCCAAGCAGGAGGGGGGGGGGGGGGGGGGGGGGGGGGAAGTGGGGAGAGGAGGAGAAGGGGGAAAGGGGAGGAGAGGGGGAGAAGGGGGGAAGTGGGGGAGGAGGGGGAGAAGGGGGAAAGTGGAAAAGGAAAGGAGGAAGGAATGGGGGGGGAGGAGGAAAAGGGGGGGAAGGGGAGAAAAAGGGGGAGAAAGGGAAAAAGGGGGGAGAAGGGGGGAAGGGGAGAAGGAAAGGGGGAGAAGAAGACGCCAGGGGGAGAGAGGGAATGGGAGAGAGACAGGAAGAAATGGAGGAGATGGAGAAAGGGGAGAAGAAGATAGAGAAGGAAGAGAACTGGGTGAGGAGGAAGGAGGATAAGGGGTGGGGAGGGGGGGGGAAAGGGACTATGGGGGGGGGTGGAAAAAGAGGAGATGGGGGAAGAGGGGGAAGAGGAAGAAAAAAGGGGAAAGAAGAAGGAGGAGGGGGAAAGGAAGAGGAAGGGAGAAGAGGGAAAAAAAGAAGGCAAGGGGGAAAAAAAAAAGGGAAAAAGTGGAGAAAAGAAAGAGAAGAAGAAGAGATAGACGAACTGAGATTGGAGGCGTCGAAGGAAGAAGGGAAAGAAAATAAAGATAGATAAGCGAAGGAGGAAGAAGGGGAAGGGGAAAAAAAACGGAGAAGGAAGGGCTTGGAAAAAGGGGCCAAAGGGGAGTCGAGGAAGAACGACGAGGAAGCAGGTTTTCGGGTTACTGCGGGCGGAGGGGGAGGGGGGGGGGAGAGAAAAGGGGGGGAGGGAGAGGGGGGAAAAGGGGGGGAGAGTAAGGGAGGGGGGGGGGAGGGAGGGAAGGAGAGAGGAAGGGAGAGGGGGGAGGGAAGGGGAGGGGGGGGAGGAAAGGGGGGAGAGGGGGAGGGGAGGGAGGGGGGGAGAGGGAAGGGGGGAGAGGGGGGGGGAGAAGGGGAGAGGAGAGAGAGAGAGGGAAGAGAGAGAGAGAGAGAGAGAGAGGAGAGAGAGAGGAGAGAGAGAGAAAAAAGAGGAAGAGGGAGGGGAAAAGAGAGAGAGAGGGGGGGAAGAGGGAGGAGAGAGAGAGAGAGAGAGAGGAGAGAGGGAGGGAAGAGAGGAGAGGAGAAGAGAAGAAGAAGGGAGAAAGGAGAGAGAGGGGGAAAGGGGAAAAGAGGGAAAAAAAGAAGAAGAGAGAGAAGAAGGGAAGAGGGAGGGAAGGGGAGAGAGGGGAGGGAGGGGGAGAGAGAGAGAGAGAGAGAGAAAGAGAAGAGAGAGAGAAAAAGAAAAGAGAGAGAGAGAGAGAGGAGGGAGAGAGAGAGAGAGGGGGGGGGAAGTAGAGAAAGAAGAAGAAGAGAAGAGAGAGGGGAGGGGGGGGGGAAGAAGAAAAAAAACAGAAAAAGAAAAAGAAGAGGAGAGGGGAGGAAAGAGGAGAGAGAAGAGCGAGAGAGAAGAAAAAGAAAAAGGAGGAGAGAGAGAGAGAGGAGAAGAAGAGAGAGAGAGAGAGAGGGGGGAAGAAGAGAAAAGAGAAGGGAGAAGAGGGGAGAAAGAAAGAGAGGAAGAAAAAGGAGAAGAAAAAAGGAAGAAGATAAGGAAGAAAGAAGGGGAGAGGGAAAGGAAAAAAAAAAAAAATAAAAAAAAATAAAAAAATAATAATAATAAAATAAGTTAGAGGGGAAGGGAGGAGGGGGTTGCCCCCTAAAAATATTAATAAATAAATATATCATATGCCCTCCCCCCCCCCCCCAGCAAGCGGGCAGGCTGTGGTCCTATTGTGGGAAAGGGGGCAAAAATTGGTTTTTTGGGGGCCCCCCCAAAGGGGGGAAATGGGGAAATCCCCAAGATTTTACCCTTTTAAAGGGTGGGCACCCCCAAC
>NC_051397.1:13594803-13597303 GCF_015228065.2 Penaeus monodon
AAATGAAGAGAGATCACTTCTGCTTCTCGCCTTTATCGTCTTCTTTAAATAAAAAAACAAACAAGCCAAAAAAAAAGTTCTTTTCATTCATGTTTTTTCTTTAAAAAATGTCCGTTTTCTTTACTTTCCCGTTTTCTTTTTGAAATTTATAAGTTGTTTATATTTTCCTTCTCTTTTTCATTTACCTTTCATTGATTTTTTTTTCTTTTCCTTTCTTCATGTTATCCATCTTTATTTTTCCTGTAGTGTCCAATGTCTGCTTTCTTCTATTTGTATTATATATTGCATATTCATTTAATTTTTAAGCAGTTCTTTTTTCTGTTTGCTGCTTTTCACTTTTATTCCATTTTATCTGTTATTTGTCTTTTCTTATCTTTTTCCACCTTTTCCTCTTTTAGTGCACCTATTCTATCGATCCATCAATCTATCTATATGTATTTTTATCTATCTGTTTATCTATCTATCCAACTGTCTATCTCTCTGTTTATCTATTTATATATCTATATCCATCTTCAGTGTCCTTCCATGTTTTAGAAATTATACAAACAATAAGAAAAAAAAAAGTGAAACAAGCGCAATAATGATAATGATAATGATAATAGTAATAATGATAACAATAATAGTAATAACGATAATAATAATGATAACATAATCATAACAACGATAAAAGTGATAATGATAATAGCGATAATGATGACGATAATGATCAAATAAAACAATAATAATTTTAATAATGATAATGATATTAGTAAGAATAACTATCACTATTACTTTTATCCCTCATATGCACACACATACACACACACACACACACACACATATATATATATATATATATATATATATATATATATATATATATTGTTGGGAAGTCATGGTACTGGATATGCAGGCAGAGCATGTGAGGATGAAATAAAATTTTTGCCTCCATGCTGGGTTTATTGCTGTTCAAGTCCGTTCTACAGTCGGCCACCAGAGACACTCGGGTCACAGGCATCATGCCTGTAATGATAATGTGTATAAAACTTCTTAAACTGAATTACAGTTTTATTCAGTTATATATTTATATATATGTAAAAGGCTATAATCCTTAGTACAATGGTGAACAGAGGGTAGTTATACTTGTTAACGGCGTGACTCTTTATTTCTAAGAGTTGACACACACAGTATGGAACACACGAGAATGTCTATATATGGGTATGGCTGTATGCTGGGTCGCGGGTCAGGTCAGCTTAGCCCAGAGGGGAAAGGGCTAGGCCGACCTTACCATGACGGGTGCTTGACACGAACTCCCGAGGCCTAGGTCATCCTCGGTATAAGTAGTGACTGTTCCAGCTGGAGGAAGCATGGGGGGAGTGAGGTGAGGTCACCGGTCCCATCTACTACACTGTACAATATATATATATATATATATATATATATATATATATATATATATATATATGTATATATATATATGTATATATATGTGTGTGTGTATGTATGTGTGTAGGTATATACATATCAATCAATCAATCAAAGGAGTTAACACCGATGGGAGCTCATAGCCGCATCCTTCACTGGCGAGCTGCGAGGCCGGCCTCTCGGCCCTCTCTTAAGTTTTGGTCGTTCTGTCCATGCCATTAAGTACATGGGTCGTTCCACAGGCCTCCTCCAGGATTGTGTTGTGAACAGGGAACCTCTTGGGCAGGGTCATCCACAGAGAAACGAATTAGGTGCCCATATAGCCTGAGTTGGCAGTCCCAGATTATGCAACAGGTCCCATGCAGGTCTTTTGGTCTTGGTCCAGGAGACTTCTTGGCCCAAGGGCTTTGCCTCATTGCTAAATGTATTAAGAGCCGTCACCAGAGATTCCAGAGACTCAGATAGGATAACATCAACAAAGTCAAGGTCTGTGACCTTGATATTGCCCAGTGTTGCTCCACAGGGACTATGGATAGTAGCTTTGGCCATTATCCTGTCCATGCAGGTGTTACAAAGTATTAGTGCAAGGACACAGCCTTGCCTCATTCTTGAAGCTTGACAGGCTCCTATCACACTTTATAGCATTTTCATTACCAGTACATAGGCTTGATATTGATCTAATGATCCGTATTGGAATTCCCCTAAGCCTCAGGATCTCGCTGCAATGCACCAAGTCAAATGCCCTCTTGAGGTCGATGTAGTATTTCACGACCAAACTCATGATGGCATTCCACAATGACTTAAAATGCAAGAATATGGTCTAATTTGGACAGATCCGCTTCAGAAGAATGTTGGCGAAAACCGTTCCTGGTATACTGAGCAGTGTGATGCCATGATAGTTTCTACAGTCCCCAATGTCCCCTTTTCTCCTTCCAGAGAGTAAAGCATATACCCACAGCTTTTCCATCCTTCAGCTTAGAGATCGCTTCCCCAACCTCAGTTAGGACTAGAGGTTCCTCACTGATGGGTGGGTTTGGCACAGGGATTGCAACACCACTTATGTCTAAACTAACTGCTGGAGGTTCTGCCTGATAAA
>NC_051397.1:13604803-13609803 GCF_015228065.2 Penaeus monodon
AACAACAGCGAGGAGGAGCCGCTCACCTACTTCCGTCTCCCATACTTCCTCTGTCGCAAATGCCACTTAGTAGAAACAGCTACACCGCCTTCTGCGCACGAACCTGTCGAGCGGAACTTGTCGTCAACTCTCCTCGCCCCCTCTCCCCCTCTCCTCTCTCGCCTTCCCCTCCTCGCTTCTTCAACTCCTTGTTTCACTCTCCTCTCTCTTCTCTCTCTCTCTCTCTTCTCTCTCTCTCTCTCTCTCTCTCTCTCTCTCCTTCTCGCCATCTCTCTTTCGTTTTCTCGCTTTTTTGCTTTCGCTTTCTCGCTTTCTCGCCCTTTCTCGCTATCTGTCTTTTACTCCTTTCTTTCTTCTGTTTTGTTTCTCTTGCTTTTTCTTTTTTTACCCCTTTCTTGTTTCTGTCCTTTCTCTCTTTTTTCTTTCCCTCTTCCATCTTCCCTTTTCCTCTCTCTCTTTTTCCTCTCCTTATCCTTTCTTCTTTCTCCTTTTCTCCCTTCTTCCTTTCCCTCCTTATTCCTCCTCCTCTCTCTTTTCTTTTCTTCTCTCCCTCTCTTCTTCATCTTCCTCTTCCTCCTCCTCATCATCACGATTATGCTCCTCTTCCTCCTTTCTCTCCCATTCCTCCTCTTCTCACCTTCCTCTCCTCTCCCCCTCCACCTCTCTTCTTTCTTCTCCACCTTCCCTCCTCCACTCCCTCCTCTCTGTTATTCACTCATCCCTCTCTTCTTTCTCTTTTCGGCTTCCACCTACCCCTCCTGGTCTCGCCTTTTCCCCCCTATTCCCCCCTTCCTTTCTCCCCACATTCTCTCCGCCCTCTTCTCCCTCCCCTTTTTCGCCCCGCCCCTTCTCCTCCTCTCTCCCCCCCTCTCCTCCTTTTTCTTCCCTCTCCCCCTTTTCCTGCTCCCCACATCCTCCCCTCCTGCCTCTCTCACCCTTTTCTCCCCTCTCCTCCTCCTCTTTCTACCCCTCTCCTGCTCCCCTCTCCTGCCTCCCATCCTCCTCCTCCTCCTCTCTCTCCCCCTTCTTCAACGAACCAGGTCAGGATAAAGCTTTTCGCTGCGTTTCTTGGCATTAAAGTTTCATCCGGATGCCTTCTTCCCCTCTTTACCTCTCCCTCTCCCCTCTCCTCCCCTCCCCGACTTCTTCTCTCCCTTATCTCCCTTGCCCCTCTCTTCAATCTCCTCTTCCCTCCCCCATCTCCCCTTCCCCTCCCCAACGTCTCCCCTCTCCTGTCTCCCTTCCCCTCCTTTCCTTTCTCCTCTCCTCATCTCCCCTTACCCTCTCTTCTTATCTTCCCTCTCCTCCTTACCTTCTCCTCTCTAACTTCTCTTCTCCACTCCTCACCTCCTCTTCCCTTCCCTGGCTTCCCCTCTTTCCTATCTCCCCTTCCCGTCTCCTCTCCTCATCTCTCCAACTCCTCCATCTATCTCCCCTCTCCCACTCAACCTATTCTCATCCCATCTCCCCTCCCAACTCCGTTCCTCCCTTCCCCTCTCCTCTCTGCCACCTCCTCTCCCCTCTCTCCTTCCCCCTCGTTTTGGGTAGATTAAAGTTTTCTTGTGTTCGAAGGAGAGAGAGAGAGAGAGAGAGAGAGAGAGAGAGAGAGAGAGAGAGAGAGAGAGAGAGAGAAAGAGAGAGAAAGAAAGAGAGAGAGAGAGAGAGAGAGAGAGAGAGAGAGAGAGAGAGAGAGAGAGAGAGAGAGAGAGAGAGAGAGAGAGAGAGAGAGAGAGAGAGAGAGAGAGAGAAAGATGAAAGAGAGAGAGAGAGAGAGACGAAAGAAGAAGATTACGCAAAGGAGACAACGAAGAGAATAAGAAAAAGCGGAGGAGGGGGGGGGGGTATATCAGGAGACGGGGGAAAGTGACGTGCGAGGGAGCTAAGACAAACAAACGTTAAAGAAAAACAAAACAAAAACATCACAGCTGTTAATATCTTGCCGGAGTACTGACAGCTATTTTTTTCTTTTTTTTCCCTTTTAACTCTTCATCTTTCCAATTCCTTTTTTTCGGCAGTTCTAATTTTTCTGTGTTAGATTTCACTGTTTTGTTTTTCTTCAGGGATGCTGTTGTTGTTGTTGTTTTTGTTGTTGTTGTTATTATTATTGTTGTTGTTGTGTTTTTGTTGTTGTTATTATTGCTGTTGTTATTATTATTATTATTATTATTATTATTATTATTATTATTATTATTATTATTATTATATTATTTATTGTTATTTATTGTTATTATCATTATCATTATTACTATTAATCATCTTCATTACCAAACTTGATGGGAATGTAAGTGATGATAATTAGTGATAATGACGATAATGCGAATAAGGAAAATACTGCATTGATTAGTGAAACGATAGTAACAACAGTAATGCAACCCTAAGAATTACTGTTGTGATTATCGTTATTGTTGTTATTACCACCGTTATCATAACTATCGTCACTATTCTTCTTCTTTGTTATTATTATACTTATCATAATTGATATCCTATTTCATTTCCATTTTATTTCTTAACGATATCTTCTCTCTCTCTATTTCACCCACCTCCTTCTATCTTACCCACTCCCTTTTCCTTCTCCCTCTCCCTCTCCCCCTCTATTTTCCCCATTCCCGCTCTGCCACTCCTCACTCCCAAATCTTCCTTGACCAAATACCGCGGGTGGCAAGGCTACACTGCCATGCCCACTGTAATAAAAGTTAATCCATTGTCTTTACACATAGATGGCTCCACAAGTCTTTAGTCACCGAGGAGTCAGCTAATAGTCTTACCTGTCTCACCTGTTTACCCTTTTCGTTCGTTTTCTGAAAGCTTCATTTCTATTATTTTATTGTCTTTGATGTTTGTAATGTTTTAATAACAATTTAATATTCATAACATCACTAAGAATGGTAACAATGTCAGTATTAATAGTATTGGAAAGAAAAACACATTTACCTGCCAATTCAAGGAATGGGGAAATCAGGATCGTTCACTAGGACCTACTGAGAGACTCCTTGCTGGCTGAGCACACGTGGAACCATCTGTATGTAACAAAACATATAAAAATCTAAAGGGGACGGTAAATAAACCCGCTGACATTGGATTAAATTCACCTTTTCCTTCCCATTTCTCTCCTTTTCTCTCTTAAACCTCCCCCACCTTCCTCTTCCATCCCTCCCCCCTTCCTCTTCTATCCATTCCCTTCTCTTCCCCTTGCCCATCCCCTTTCCTCTTTATGTCCCCTCCGTTTCCCCTTCCCTACTCTTTTCTCTAAAAGCCCCCTTCCCCTCCCTTTCACCCTCTCCCCTTTTCTTCCTTTTCCCTTCTACCTTTCTTCGTACCTTCCCCCCTTCATGTAGATGAAAAATATGAATAAGCTGGAGGTCTACTTCAATGTAGTGTACTTGCCTTGAAGAATGGTGATAATGATAACAATGATAATAATGATAAGAATAGCAATGATGACAATAAAGATGATGACAATGACGAGAATAGGAATCTCACAGATGCGTCATTCTTTCATATTTATGTTAGTAACCACTTCATTTCACACTAAAATGAATTGACTTGGAATATTTTTCCAGGCACAAGATGCCCATTTTACATCAATATGAAGTCACAGTCACATGGAATATAATTTAAAGCGTAACATACTGACAGGCGAACGAAAAACCAGAAGTATTTTAACAAGATAGTTAGCATAACACATTCCACTAATCAATTTCAAAAGGCGGAATACAAACCAACAACAACAACAACAACAACAACAACAAAAAACGAAACAAACACATAGGTAATAAATTCTAACATAAAAATTGCTCTACTTTAGCGCGCATTTGTTGAACGTGAGGCAAAGGCAGTGGGTCACAAGAGCATAATTGTATTTGGAAATTCAGAGTAAAATGTAGCTGTTTCTCGAATTAGCTCTTCTCTCCGCGCTACAAGGGACATGGGAACGAAAAGGGGGGAAGGGGTAGAATGATACAAGGGAGAAAGAGAGGGAAGGGGAAGGGGAGCAGAAGGAGAAAGAGGAGAGAGAGAGAGAGAGAGAGAGAGAGAGAGAGAGAGAGAGAGAGAGAGAGAGAGAGAGAGAATAAAAGAATAAAAGGGAGAAGAGGAAGAAGGAAAGTAGAGAGGGAAGGGGAGACATGGAGAGTCAAAGAGAGATCTAAAGGAGGCAGGATGGAAGCAGAGATAAAGGGGGGACCTTAGGAGAAAGAGAGGAAGAGAGAAAATGCGAGAGGGGGAAAGGGAAAGGAAGACAAGGAATGAGAAAAAAGAGGGTAGAGAAAGAGAGAGAAAGAGAGAGAGAGAGAGAGAGAGAGAGAGAGAGAGAGAGAGAGAGAGAGAGAGAGAGAGAGAGAGAGAGAGAGAGAGAGAGAGAGAGAGTTTATAAGTTTATTGAGACAAACGTTACATCTCAGAATGATGAGGTAACCTAGGATATCCACACTATCTTAATAAGTCCCTGTGTATGCTCACGTATCACATACGAACTTCGGTACATTAACAGATGAGACCATGTGCAGTACCTAAGATATAAAATATACAAGCATTCAGAACCAACGGTTTACGTGTCAGGAGGGTGATATAACACAATAAATTCTCGCCGTCTTGATAAGTCGCTTCTTGGGTTCACATGAACACATACAGCGTATATAATACATAATATATTTGCAATATACAATTATGCTCTGGAAGGAGAGAATGGATTAGTTGTTGCGTGCAATGTTTGCGCCTCAGAAGATTGATGGATGGTACATTCAAAAATCTAAAAAATCCTGTACCTCTTCAATATTTCAAATGCCTTGTCATTCCTGATAATCCATACCGTCTGTTTAGATAAACCTGTTATATCAGCATTTCTGTGTCTGAAACAAAGGGCAGTGTAATTAATATATAGTGTACCAGGGTATGTGCTCTTGTTAACCTGCACTCCCTGCACTTTTTTCTGTTTATTTGTTTGAACGCCGAACCCACAGTAAAATTTATATTTGAGCCTAATCCTCATGTACACACAGTCT
>NC_051397.1:13614803-13622303 GCF_015228065.2 Penaeus monodon
ACACACACACGCATACATACATTATATATACATACATTTTATACATACTTTTATATCTATTAATCTGTATTAATTTCCTGCCACCCTTGATCACCCCCTGGCATTTTCCTGTTTCTTCCATTATTAGCTTCGCTTCAGTTCCCTGTCTCTTGGAATTCTTCGTCAGACGTTGCTACAAGAGGGAAGGCAACTGCAAGAGTGTATCCCCAAGGTAGTACCGACTCGCCCTAGTGTCCATCGCGCTGATAAACAAGAATGGGCTCAGCGCTGATCCTTGGTGTATCCCAACTTTGATCTCAAACTCATCTTGATTACTCTACGTTATCCGTATCTTCGATGCACTTTCATATATTGCTTGCGCTATCAAATAAGCTTTTTTGATAGTATTTTTTTTCTCTATGGAGCATTAATAAATCCAATCCGTCGGATCTCAAGCCCTCTTCTGAATTTAGAAAGGCTACACACAACTGGCGACTTCCTTTAACCTATTTACTTAAAGATTCCTTGATATAAAGCTAGCTTTGGTCTGTCCCTCTCCTCTGATCTGTGAATCCAGATTGTTTCATCAATGGATGTTGCGGATAATCCTCTTCCTTTTGTTTCTCTTTCTCTGTATTTTTCTTTTCTCTTTCTTTTCTCATCCAATGTTATTTTTTCTTTTACTTTAATACATTTTTTTTTGTCAATTTCGGTGATATTCTCTCCCCTTCTGCAATCCCGCTTAACCTTCTTACCAGCTGCTACTGCCTTGCGTCATTATATAAAAAAAATGGTTTCACGACACTCCCAGAAAGTCCTACAGCTTTACGTCTTCATATCCTTTAACGTTCCTGCCACTTCCTCCGCTGCAATCTCTCGAACTTCTCCTTTCTCGCTTTCAGCACTTCGTAACTCTTCTCGGGGATTCTCTGCGCTAAACTTCCTCCAGAATAGTCCTTCTGTCTTCGCTTACTTCCTTCTTCCTGGGAAGGTGTTCTGCCAGCCGCACATTGTGTTGTCTCGGCAATATCTCTCTTAGCTTTTGTTCTCTCATTAACAGTGTATACATACTCATATTTAATGCACGTATTCACATACACATAAACATGTACTTATATACAAGCGTTTGGGTATGTATATATATTGTTTGGGTATGTATATATAAACACACACACACACACACACACATACATATGTGTGTGTGTGTGTGCATATAATGTATATATATATATATATATATATATATATATATATATATATATATATATATATATATATATATATATATATATATATTTATGTGTGTGTGTGTTTGTGTTTGCATACATGTATATCTATCCATATATATGTGTGTATGCATACACATATACACTATGTATATACATTTGCAAAGTGCATTACGTACACGACCGACAAAATATACAAACAACTTATGAAGGATCTCCCTCCTTTTTAACTCGCTTGTTTCGTGTACTTAAAGCAGTCGGTCTCCTTGACAGATCCTATCAGCCGCTTCCTTTCCCTTGAGGGGGATTGAGTCTCCTTAAGTTATGGTTGTTAGTTGAAAAGGAGGCACGGGAAGTGTAAACGGATTGGGAGTACGAGGAGGGGAGGAGGGAGGACGCGGAGAGAGGAAGGGTTGATGAAAGAGATGGGAAGGATGTGTAGAATAAAGGGGAGGGGCGTGAAAGGAGGGAAGTTGGGAAGGAAATATAAACACGAAATATTTTTATGAAATAAAAAAGGCATTTGTCATATGGGGAAAATAAAGAAGACAGGTAGAGAAGCTCAGCTTTACACCCGTTCGCCTCAGCGTTCGTCAAAATACCCATTGTAGCCTTTGTTTACATCTACGCCGTTCGCGCATGCCAAACACACGCATCCGCACAGAAAACGCAGCCAAGTGTGCGAAAAAACGACATAAATTCAATCACTGTCTTGTATTTCTGACCCTAAATATTTCAGAATTTACCTTTTGTAACAAATGACTGTATTTTCTTTCACTTTTTTCCCCACACTTTCTCCGGTTGTGTATTCCGTCCGCATCCACACGAATCCAGCGTTACACGAACGCGATCTCTCCCAACGTTAACAAAAGACAGACACTCAATCACATTAACAATCACACCGAGAGAGATATATAACATCACTTAAATGCCCGAAAGAACAGGAAAATAAAACATATCACAAGCGACAGACGATGAAAAGGTGAAATATAACGAACAACCCCCAAAAGGAAATAATACGTGTCCTTTGTGTTCTAAAATCGAGGGCAACAAAGAGCTAGCCTTCTCAAAGGAAAATCGTAAATAGACACTCTTGAATGGGTCGTTGTCAATTGCTATGCCCTGCGACCTCATAGAAGTAATGGTGGCGGAAAATTATCATAGAATTAGCTGTTGGTCTAATGGTGGTGGAGATTAATGAATTACATAAAGAATAATATATATATATATATATATATATATATATATATATATATATATATATATACATATATATACATACATACATACATACATACATACATATATATATATATATATATATAAATATATATATCATATATATATATATATATATATATATATATATAATATCATACAATATATATATATATATATATATATATATATATATATATATATATATATATATATATATATATTACAATACACACCTATACACAATGATGAGGATAATGATATGTTAATGATGAAGGTACTATTACCGATGCTCGAAAATGAAAATTATAATAATGCTTAGGAAAATGGAAATAATAAGTTTTCAAATCATAATCATAATGATACAAAAGATGATAATGATAATGATAACTAATATAGATATATATATAGATATAGCAATGATATTAATAATGATGATGATGATAATAATAATGAGACTGATAGTAGTGATAATTGATTATAAGAACAAAAGCAACAACATAATAATAATAATAATGACATAATAATGTTTATGATGATAAAAATAATAATGATAATGACAATGATAATGATGAAAATTACAATAATGATTTAAAAATGATAATGATTATGATAATAAAATTAATAATTATAATGATAACAACAACAACAGCAACAACGACAATAATAACAATAATAATAATAATGATAATAATGAAAACAACAATATTAATAACAATAATAGTGATAACAATAATAACAACAATGATAATAATAATAGCAATCATAATAAGACCAATAACAATAACGATATTGATAATAAAATTATAACAATGATAATAATAATGATAATGATAATAATAATGATACTTCTACTACTACTACTACTAATAATAATAATGACATTGATAACGATAATATAAATAATAGCAATAATAACAACAACAACAACAATAATAATGATAATAATAATAATAATAATAATAACAACAATAATAATAGTGATAATAATGATAATGACAATAATAATGATATTAATAATAATAATAATAATAATAATATTAATAATAATGATAATTGTAGTACTAATAATGGGATTAATAATAATAATAACAATAATGATAATAATGATGATGATAATAATAATGATAATGATTATAATAATGATAGTAATGATAATGATAATGATAACAGCAATAGCAACAATAACAATGATAATTGTAATAATAATAATAATAACAACAGTAATGATAATGGTAACGATAATGATAATAATGATAATGATGACAATGAAAATAATATTGATAATGATAATGAAAATAATATTGATAATGATAATGAAAATAATATTGATAATGATGATAATGAAAATAATATTGATAATGACGACCATAATGATAATATTCAAAGAGATAGTAGTCATAATGATAATAGATTTGCTAAGAATACTAACAATGATAATAGCGATAGTAATGGTGATGATGATGATGATAGCAGCATTTTGTTGCCATCCTCATTCTTGTCTGTATAATCACCCAAAAAAGAAGAAAGAAAAGTAGTAGAAAGCACTAATGACAACCTGTGAAGGAGATAAGAAGGGAGGAGGAGGAGAGGAGGAGGAGGAGGGGGAAGAGAAGGAGGAGGAGGAGGAGGAGGGGGAAGAAGAGGAGGAGAGGGAAGGGGAAGAGAAGGAGGAAGAGGAGGAGGAGGAGGAGGAGGAGGAGGGGCGGAGGATGAAGGGGGAGGGGCAGTGGGGCAGAGGGGGTAGGGGGCAGAGGGGGAAGGGGGCAGAGGGGGCAGGGGGAAGCAGGGGCAAGGTCAAGAGAGAGGTTTTCCAGTACTGAAAGAACACTGGAGAGACTTTTCTGCATTTTTGCATCTGTAAGAGACAAGTTCAAGTGCTTGTAAAATATATGTATATATTTTTTACAACTCTTCTCTGTTCTTATTCTTTTTTAATCTGTCTGGTGATATTTTTGTTTTTCTACTCATATATATTTATGTATACATACAAACACACACACACACACACACACAAACACACACACACATAAACACGCACACACACACACACACACACATAAACACACACACAGACTCATGTATGCGTATAAATATGCATGCAGAAAGAGAAAGGAGAGTGTAATACACTCATTAGCCGTTCCCGAAAGGCCTTACGTAGAACATAAACTGGTTTCCAAAGAAAATATTGCTTTAATAAGAACTGAAGAAAAAGGAAAGGAAAACGAGACGAATGAAAAGGTACCGCGCAGAATGAAAAGAAAAAGAAGAAAAAAAGAAGTGAAAGTGAATACGGTAGAAATAAAGGGAAGAGAAAAAAAAGACGAAGTGAGAATTCGTACCCTGAAGAGACTCTGGCGTAATACGAGATTTTATGCATGCGGACTCTTCGGGAAAAATGGCAGAAGGAGAATGAGAGGGAGAGGAAGAGGAAGAAGGAGAGGGAGAGGGTGTACAAGAGGAAGATGACGAAGGAGAGGGTGTAAAAGAGGGAGAGGAAGTTGAATAGGGAGAGAAAGGAAGGAAGAGAGAAGGTAAAGGAGGAGGAATAGGGGGAAGGAGGGAAAGAGAGAGGATGTGGAAGAGGGAAAGAACGAGGAAAGTGGTGAGAGAGAGAGAGAGAGTGAGAGAAAGAGAGAGAGAGAGAGAGAGAGCGAGCGAGCGAGAGAGAGAGAGAGAGAGAGAGAGAGAGAGAGAGAGAGAGAGAGAGAGAGAGAGAGAGAGAGAGAGAGAGAGAGAGAGAGAGAGCTCTATGGCTACATACAGCGGGCGCAGGTACACAACTAATTCTCAAACGCCATTCAAAAGCTTCCTTCAACAGCTGTACCGGCTATAAGCCCTCTCCTCTGGCTTTCAGTAATTCACCGCAATACACCCTCTATATTTAAAGGCAGAGTTCAACAGAAATGGCATAAAATATTTCGCTTTGTGAGACGCCGCAATTTCCTTTAACCCAGCGGACGCCATTCGCTTATGTACATAACACGAGCTCGCGGACTCAGCTGGACTGCCTAGAGATATTTGCACATTTTTCTCTCTTTTTATAATCACCGTCTTGATGATATAAAATACGAACAGCATTTACAAGACTGACATTAACAATAATGTCAACAATATCAACAGCAACAACAAGACCAGCAGTAGCAATAACAACAGCAACAGCCATAACAATAACAGCAGCAACGGCACAATGATAGCAACAACTACAGCAACAGCAACTAAAGCAACAACTACAATAATAGCTACGGCAACAACAACAGCAACAAAAACAATGGCAACAACTAGCAACAGCAACAACAATAGTGATAGCAACAGCAGTAAAAATAGCAATGACAACTACAGCAATATACCAACAATAGTAGTAACAACCACAACCACAACAAAGCAATGGCAACAAAAACAATAACAACAATAGCAACAGTAGCAAAACAAAACAACAACAACAACAACCAACATTTTAAAATCTATTTCTCACTGTTAATTACAAACCTAAGAACAATTGAAAACACTTGAGATTGTGGGAACGTATTCATTTTTTTTTTAATTTTCATTTTCTGAGATGGTAAGATGGAAAAAATATATTGGCAGACAGAGCGTGTAATGAACCATTGATATGTCTCGGAATTATTGTATGTTGGGAATATCTATATCTTTTTTATTGTTATTATTGTTGTCTTGTTTTTATCATTATTATAATTAATATTACTATTGGTCTCATTATCATTATCATTGCTATTATCATCATTACCATTATCATTGCTATTATCAGCATTATCATTATTATCAATATTATCATTATCATTATCATTATCATTATAAGGATAAATACTAGTTACTAATTTCTAACATGTTTGATATTATTATTACCATCAATATTGTGTTTACAATTATTGTTATCATCATCATCATCATTGTGATAATAATAATGATAATAATAATAATAATAATAATAATAATAGAATAATAGTAGTAGTAGTAATAATAATAATAATAATAATAATAATAATAATAATAATAATAATAATAATAATAATAATAACAATAATGATAATAATGATAATAATAATGATAATAATAATAATAATAATAATAATAATGATAATAATAATAATAATGATAATAATAATTGTTATTATCATTATCATCATTATCATTTCTGTTATGGTCATTATTATCAATGTCATTATCAATATTATTGTTATTATAATAATAATAATTATTATTACTATTACTGTTATTGTTATTATTATTATCATCATCATTAGTATTATTGATATCATTATTATCATTATTATTATTATTATTATTATTATTATTATTATTATTATTATTATTATTATTATAATAATCATTATTATTATCATTATTATCATTATCATTATTGTTATTATTATTATTACTGTTGTTGTTGTTATTGTTGTAATTATTATTATCATCATAATTATTTTTATCATGATCATATTTGCAATTTTTATGATAATAATAATTATTAGCATTTTCATCATTCTTCTTCTTCTTTTTCTTTTTCTTCTTCTTCTTTTATTATTATTATTATAATAATCAATACTGATACATTATCATTATATTATTGGTATTATATTATTATTATTATTATTATTATTATTGTCTGTATTATCATAATCATGATTATTATTATTATTATCGTCATGATCATTATTATTATTATCATCATTATTACTTCTTTATCATTTTCATTATCATTATTATTATTATTATTATCATTATCATTACTAGTGTCATTATTAATATGATAATTATTGTTATCATTATACCACCACTATGATTATCATTTTCTCTATCATCATAGTAATAATAATAATGATAATAATGATGATAATGATGATGATAATAGTAATGATAATAGTAGTAATAATAATAATAATAATAATAATAATGATAATAGTAATAATGATAATAATGATAATAATGATAACATTGATTATTATTTACATTATTATTATTATTATTATTATTATTATTATTATTATTATTATTATCATTATTATTATCATCTTTATTATCATCATTATTATCATTATTATTATTACTATGATGA